>NC_092876.1:49176611-49502236 GCF_028372415.1 Notamacropus eugenii
TCCCAAATCTTATCTACCTTTCATAGTTTCAAGCAGAACTTAATTTATCTTTCCAAATCTCTCAATCCTATTCTTCCACTTGCTTTTACATTTTAACCATAAGACAAGATAGCTCATAAGTTATTACTTTTTACTAGCATAACTGTACTGGAATCTAACTGCAGCTTAAACAAAGCAAAGAGGTTAATGGCTAAATTTATAGTTTGATGGAATTATGTCTTTGTTTCTCAAGTTGTTATTCTTTCCTAATTATACTCACTCTGGAAGAATGAGATACTCCAGGAATTAAATTTTTTACATATAATAAATTCAAACGCAAACCTTAACTCTAATTTAGGCCATAGAATGACTACATATTCAGATCAAAACAGCTTAATTTAACAGTATATTATTTTGAAGCTTTAGTAGGCCTTCTAAGAATCACACATGATTTTTCAAAACATTTCTTCCAAAAGTATTTCCCTTCTTTAAAAACAGTTTAAAATTTACTCTAATGTTCACTAAACTCTTATGAAGAAAATTAGTTGGAAACTTTCAAAATGCTTGCTATCTCTTTTTTCTTTTTCTTAAGCAAAAAATAAACCTTTAAAACTGGAATTCATTAAAGCTGAGTTGTTACAAAAATGTTCTTAAGTAATACGAATTTCCAAAGTATTATAACAAACTGAATTCTTAATTATTGCCGTATTCTTAGATGTAAGAGACTGACTCACAGAAAAACACTGTTGCTTTTAAATAGTTTACATAAACTTCTGCATATGTTCTAATTTCAGATAAAAATAATATTAGATTTCCCAGCAAGATTACACAAAAGGCTCACATGTTTTGCTGGTTACTTGTTATTGACCACAGAAATTTGCTATAGAAGGGAAAAGCAGGGACATATGACATACCAAATATGACAGGATAAAACATCCTTTACTCTGTTTGAATTCAGATAGGAGTGAAATTCTCCAATCATGCAGTATCTGTTTCATAGCCAGACTCAGGAATAGACAGGTGAGAAACATTCCTTTTTAAAGGAACACAATAGGGAAACTGAGCCAGGGGGATCCCATCCTAGATTGAGTCTAGAATTGTCCCCTCGGTGTTTAGTCAGGTGAGAAATATTCCTTTGTGGCATGTGTCTCAGATACTGATTTAATGCAGACAACTATACCCAAATTCAAACTCAAAACAAAAATAGTTGTGGTCCCAAATACCTTTTTCCTTAAACAGCAAGTCTCACTAATCACAATTTTCAGTCAGATAACAGTTTTTCCATTCTTATGGAGTTACAATAAGCAATAAAGATTTACCAGGACACACACACATAAGGGATTCCATTTAACATCTTTCCTTCTCAGATTTAAAACTTGTCCTGATGTAAAAGCCAATTATTAAAAATTCTCTCTATTATAACTTCTGCACAAGTAATATTCATTGTTTAGAATTTGCATTAACCAACCAAATTCCTTTACTAGGACTGATGATCTTACCCACAGAAATGAGAGGACTGTTCTGAATGAACAGAAGGAATTGAAATAAAGTTTTCACTCCATTCCCTCCTTTCCATACACAGGAATCACTTAACAATTTTAGATTTCAGTATTAAAACAGTAATCCCAAATAACTGAGTTAACAATCCTACAACTTCACAGAAGATAGCCAAATTCTTTAGCTTTAACTTTTTTAACAGACAAGGGTAAAAATACCTGGTTTTCTAAATGGTAATTACAAAACATTATAAGACAAAGTTAGCAGGACTGATAAAGTAACATAACTGGTGTTACACAATTTTCCCAACATCTTTTAATTTCAACAAAATTCATATTAAAAATTGTTCTAACACTATTTCTAGATTACAGTGGTCACTCAATTTTCACAATCTAAGAGAAATTCAGAAATACAATCCTAGAAATAGTTTCAACACAACAATAACTGCAGATGGTATAATTTGCATTTCCAGAAATTATTGATCTTATTACTTTTAGCAATTAAAAGCACTTCAGAGGTAACAATTACATTAGAGAGATAATAATGTTGTATGTAACATATACCAGTCATTACATTAAGCATTTTACAATCATTTTGTCATTTTGATCCCATAACAACAAGCACAATTATTTTTACAAATCAGAAAAATGGGTCAAACAGAGATAAAATACTTTTTGCAACTGAACAGAGAAGTGAAGCTTACCAAGAGCAGAGAAACTGATGTCCCAGTGGTGACTTTCGCAGGCAGAGTTTAGAGAATGCTCGCTACAGGCCTGATTCATCCATCTCCCCCAACCCCCCATAGCGGCAGAATTTACTGAGCCCTTAAGGCGATATGCAGGTGCTGGGACGGGGTGGGAGGAATGTCTAGGACATTTCCAAGCTTTACCTAGAAAGGTGGGCTACTCACAATCTTAGGAGTTATTTCAAATGATCAGTTCCCAAAATATTTCTGATTAATTTCACAACATACAAATCTGCTAAAATGATTTTACCTAGGATGATCTAACTTTCCATTGTAATTCCAGGTTGGCCAGACCAGAATGACAAGGAAAAGTCTCAAAGTTTTGTTTGTTAATTTATTTCCCTAGCTGCAGCCCTTGAAGTCTGGCTGCTTGCGTTTAAATCTTACAAGATAACACACTCATTCACAGCACACATGATACAGACACGGACATACACCAACAGACAAACTGACAACAGGACAAATACAAACGTGGCTCACAAAAAAACAACCCAGAGAGAGAAGGCAATTAGAAGCTTGCTAGAAATCCCCATCATGAATTGGCTATTATCATTCTGAGGAAAGGATGTTGCAAGAATCCAAGGTCTGATAATAAAGGGGAATCCTGCAGCCTTTGCTCAGAGCACCCCTGCGGTCTTTGGAGGGGTGGGGAGTCTTGGTGCCCCAAAGTTTCTGACTGTCTTAAAGGAACAGGCCCCATGGGAATAGGTTCAGGCCTTTAGTTCTTAGGTGGATTGTAACTGTCCTCTTCAGGACCAGAGCCTTTACTGAAAGCGGGGAGGGGGAATGGGGAGGAGGGAGGCAACAGAGGCTTGAACAGAGGCTGCCTTCCTCAGGGCTAAGGTAGGGGAAGGCCAGGGGGAAAGATTGCATCTAGGTGCCGTCAGTTTCCCCAGATCAGAGGCCTTCAAAGGGAAGGGGAGGGAGGAAAGGGGTGAGGAATAGGACGGAGGGAGTGAAGGGAAGGACAGACTGGAGCCCTTGAAGAAGAAAGGATTTTTGCCAGGATATGGCTAGGTGCTGAAGCAGCTCCCAGCCTTAGAGGGAAGAGGCTACCTGTCTTTTGTTCTCGCTCAGCCAATTCAGCAAGCCCAGGATGAAACGTCCTCGCTGCTGGCTAGTTGTTTTGTTGGCCTTTCTTAATTTGGTTGTAAGATAAAGTAACTTTGACCCGTTCAAAAGAGCCCTGTGGTGGCCAATGTAATTTAGGGCTATCTTTAGTTGATTAACACTAGTGCTAGTGATCATCAGGTTGGTAACGGCTTGACACACAAGAAGCAGGGGTCTTGTCAGCCGGATCTCTGCTTCTAGTTTTTGACTGACCCATAGCTAGCTGATTTCCCTAGATCGATCTTCAGAGGAGACCTAATTAATACAGAGGCGTTTTCACGCAGAGTGGTCTCTGTCCAGCGGTTATCTTTAAAGGGAATTTTTGAGTCCTTTGGAAGCTGGGAATGGAAGGACTTACCCCGACCCCATCAAGGCCCAGGACTCTAGGAAAAATGATTCCTATTGGCTCCGGAGTCCTGGCGTTGGCGAGATGAGGAAATGTCCATTCGGTTCCACAGTTCCAATCCACGTTTGGGCGCCATAACTGTTAACCTGAAAACTTTGTTAAGAAAAGGCAACAGGCTAAATGCATACATTTTATGATTTAATTAATTAATCAATTCCCTATTAAAGACAACGGTAACATAATGCATTATGGAGCCAGAAATGTTCTGGCTACCCAGTGCAGAAATCTTCTGGCTTATATACATTTTGCCATGAGAAAGGAACTCTCCTAGTTGAACAAATCATAAATTCAGTAAGACAGGACAATTAACAAAGCAATGTCAGTCAAGTCTTGAGATTCCAAGCTGGGTAAACATATGTCCCAGGTGGTAAGGAAATCCCACCACTAGTAAGTGGCAGGCTTCCTGCCCTAAACAGATAACTGACATAGGAAAGGGTAAACAAAGTTCAATAGAAATTACGACCTAAGATGTCTGTGTTTTCTTTACCATTAACATGCCATAACATAGTATATGTCTGCAAATATTAAGATATGGAAAACGTCCCATTATTCAAGATAGTGTCTTAGGTTAAAGGTCACTTAAGGAATGTTAAGTCAGCCTTGGCAGGCTTTTGTTGACATAGGAAGAGGCATTCTCTGAGTTTCCTTCAGAGAGAACAAAGAGATTATTCCAAAATTTTATATTAAACATTATCAACCTTAATGGGACTGGGGTGACTGGTCAAGGGTTGGAAACAGCTGGAGGCAATCAGGAGATATCAGATGATGGAGGGTTTGGATGGGAAGCAGGTGGGACAATACAGAGATAACAGACAATGGAGGGCTGGGCTAGGTTAAGGGTAACAGATTTGAGTATGAAAGCCCAGATCAAGTAGGAAGATTCAAGGGGAGTTCAAGGTGGTTACGAGAGACTGTACCTCATAGAACAATTACCTTAAATTGGAGAGATAATAAAAATGATGTGTCTAACATATACCAGTCCTTGTGTTAAGTACTTTATAATCATAAGTGCCTAATAACAATATGTTAACACTTTAATTACATATACACATGTGTATATATATATGTATATATATATAAAATGTACATATATATACACACACATATATATGTTAGAAGTGAGCCCATCTAACAAGCCCCCAACAGTGAGAAACATGCTCACCTTAAATAAAGAACAATACCTGTTGTGAAATCAGGAAAGTTTTTATTAATCTTTATGTCCATTCCCCCTGAATGGACAGGTAGCCTCCCCAATAAGGTTATGGGACAACTACCACACGTGCAGAAAGACAGGCCTTCTTATACTGTTTTCCTAACTTTAGATCTCCTGTGATACAGTCCCCTAGTCATACAACTTCACGTTCTCCTCTCTGATAGGTCCTTCCTCACACAGTTCCTTGGGCCTGTGCATTAGTTTCTGGCCTCTAACTTACCCATGCTAGGTCACAACCCTTATCACCTAGGAATGTGGACAACAGAACTTTCTTATTTCCCACATATATACAAATATATTTATACTTAGATATTTATAGATATATGGGTATATATATATATATATACATATATATGAATAAAGTTTAATTTGAATAACCTTTTTCCCAACTCCCTAAAAAGTTTAAAACTTTGAAATTATGCTAGCTTAAAATGTACTGAGTTAACACTGTAGCTCTTGCCTTTGGTTCAGGCAAAAGAGATGTAAAGAATTGGAAACATAGCACCTGGAGCTTAATTAATTGAATAGTAATAATTACAAATCACAGGAATTAATATCTTTACCACAGTCAACACCCATTTTTAAATTCAATAACCTTTAATAACATAGTCTATTGGTTTTCCAATCAGGCTACCAATTTTCACTTTCAGCCCCTGATCAACTTCCCCAAATATTCTGAAGTGGAATAGGGGAGGGAGTAGTTAAAAACACATGGTCTGTTGCTCCCTCACTCCTATATAAACCTTTCCTTTTTTTCTATTTTACCTTTCATATTTTCACTTTACATTTCAAGTTAAAAAATCATACTTATACCTATTCAGTTGTTCTGCTTTACTTCACCTTTTGAAGATTAGATGTGGTTAAATGCCTAACAATTTACATAGTAACAAAGAGCTGAATTTCCCCCCTACTCCCACCTTGACAAAGAGCTTTTTATAACGCATTTTAAACAAACCACTGAAATCCTAAAGCAATCCCATTATACAAACTTTAGCTTTGAGATGTAATTAGACTTGGATTTAAACCCTCAGTCTTCTTCTTGGCTGCCTGCTTGAGATTTTTTTGCTTGCTAATCTTCCACCGACTTCTAGTAGAGTTTTTCCCTCCTTTAAATAAATTCTAACCTGTCTTAAGCATTAAATTAAGGGTGACACATTTCACTTTACACATTTCCAAATGTGACCAGAATTAATTCATTAACTTTACAGGTAATTCCATTACCTTTACCTCTTTTAGGTGAGGTAGAAAATGATTAAATGCTGGTCAGCCTGCCTTTCTTTGATCTGAGGGGAAAAGATTTCCCCATCCTTTTTCTTTCTTTCTTTTCACATTTAGAACTTGGCCAGGGTTAGAATCCAAAGAGAGAAAGAAAGAATTTTTACCAACAACTTTAAAAAGTTTCCAAACCTTTTTAGTTTCAAATATTCTGTTCATGCCTTCCTTAAACTTTCTACCCATGCTCCTCTCCTTTCTATATGCTTAAACTTCTGGCCCTTCCCTCTGATGCACTTTGATTAAAGCCCCTTTAAAACTGCACATACCTTATTTCTTTCTATTTCTGACCTGACACTTCTCCTACACTCTTCTACTTGCTATTACCAATCATATAAGTATTTTTCTCTCTTTTTCTCTCTCTCGCATCCATTTGCTCCTCTGAAACTGCTGCAGGGAGGGTGGAAGAAGAGAAAGTGGCATTCCAAGGACAGTCCATCCTCAGTCCTTGCTACTCTTGCTGGCTGGCTGCATTTACCACCTTATGAGATGTCAGATTACACATATAAACACCCATTCACACAGAGACACAACCATAGAACATATCCAGACAGAGCAATACAGACCTTCTCTTTTTAGGAAATAAAGCAACTTAAATTAGACTTGTCAAAATTCAGACTATTCATATGGCAATTTACTATGAGTGACTCCAAGCCAATTTCAAAATTCTTTTTGAGCTCTTCCATGGCCTGAGCCCATTGGGTGGGCTGGGATACAGAAGCCTTGACTTCTGTGTCTTTGCCTGATGGTAAGCATTGTTCTTCCTCATCAGAAAGGAAGGGAGGAAATGCCTGTTCACCAAGAAAGTAACCTTCTATAGTCTTATTTCTTTTCCCTTTTCTGGGCATTTTTCCAGCCAGTGACTTGACCTCTGAATATTCTCCTCACACCCACCTTGCCTCCTGATCCTCCCAGCCAGCGCTTGGGGTCTGAGATTCAAATGCTGCTCCCCAGCCTCGGGGCTTTGGCAGGGGCAGGGCTGCTATTCAGTGTGAGATTAAGTTCAGGTGCTCAGGTGGGGGCAGGGCCGCCTCTCAGGCTCAGTTCCCTCAGGGGGTTTATGTACAGACCTTCAACAATGGATCCAGGCTCCTGCCTGCTTGGGGAGCCCTGGTCTGCTTCCGCCTCCGCTGCTGCCTCCCGAGGAGGCTTGAGTTATGGGGGCACCCCACTCCCCTCTCAACCCACCAAAGAGACCCTCTCACTGACCCCCGCCACCTGTGGGTGGAGGGACCCTCGCGGCCACTGGAGATCCCATCCCTGAAGCCTGCTCGGATCTGTTCCTCTCGGTGCCACGGCCGCGGCAGGGCTGGGCTGAGCTCTGCATCCGCAGCGCGACGAACCTTTTGCGAGAGGTTTGCAGGTCCCTCTGGAACAGAAATCTCCTTTGCTCCACTGTTCTGTGGCCTCTACTGCTCCAGAATTCACCGTGAGTTACTTTATACAGATGTTCTATGGGTTGTGGGTTCGGAGCTATGTGTATGTGCGTCTTTCTACTCCGCCATCTTGGCTCCACCCCCTCCAAGCCAATTTCAAAAGAATCCTTCTGAGAATCTAGACTCACTTAATTTTTCTCCCTCTTCCCCCTCTTCCTTTGTTCCCTTTACTCCCATCCTTCCTCTTAGGATTGGTCTCTCAGGAGCAGATGGGGAGGAATACAAAGGGTGGGAGGGTTTCCCTAGTCAGCATTCATTTTACATGGGGTTTTTCAGATGCTTGGAGAATTTCTTTTCCTACTGGTGCCATTTTTTCATTTCCATCCTAGGCAAATCTCACTTCTCAACCTAGGACAAAATGGTACTCAGATCCTGAATTTTCCTGCTGTTGCTCAGGTCACCTGACTTACACTATCTCTGGCCATTCAGTTTCACTTTTCTCTTGTGTTCCTTTGCGCACCCTTCTTGTTTAAACAAGATCTCAAGTTTTAGGATGTTAGAGAGGGCTTTCAGCCTGGAAAGGATGATCTACTCGTTACAGCAGAGAGCTCTCTTCCCTCTATCCAGTCTTATTCACCACCCTCTGGTAGTCCTTAGAATCCCAGATGAGCCCCCAAATTGTGAGAAATGCGGTTTGGGGATCATGGGACTTCCCAGGAAAAGTCAGGGAGTTAGCCTTGGATACCACTGATGGGGTACAAGCCCAAGCCAAGACCTTTCCCCCTTGGATCAGGAGGACTTTGTCACGTTTGTCTGCAAGGCCCCAGAAAGTCTGGCCTTGAGTGTTGGGGGGAGCTCCTTGGATTCCCCTTCTATCTCTCTCAGTCTGGATACTCCCTATCTGATCACCATTTAGCATTCTCTTCCTTTAACCCCTTTGACCCCTCCTCCCATCACCCTAGACTACCAGACCACCCCTAGATCCCTCCTACAGTCTTTTTCTGTATTTAAGTTCCATCTTGCCTGCATGAAGGCACTCAGGTGGAATCCAGCACAGACCCTGTCTAGCTGAGATTCTTTCTGGCCTGCTTTGCAATACAAGCATTACAAATGCTTAGGCTCCTTAGGAGCCAACCCAAGGTGGTGAATCTTTAATAAACTTTATTTTCTTTGGCTTTAAGAAGGCTTGAGTCAAATTCATTCGAGCAGGACCCAGTGTGTCAATATTTTGCAGTCCCTAACACCCCTAAATCTCATCACTACTGCCCATTTCCTTCCCAGAGTGCCTCCTGGAAGATCCATGTGATAGACCCATTCTCATTGAAAGAGTTCTCAGACAGAGTGAGCAGAAGAAGACATTTATTATTATGCTTCTCTGGAGGAAGCAGGTGTGGTGCTCGCTAGGAACACCTACACTGATACAGAAGCAAGAGTGAGGTTACACAGTTCTGTCCTTCCTGTGAGAGTAAGGATTAGTTCAAAGTCCTCAAATTCCTCACTTTATTTCCCTATATTCCCTGCTTATGCAGGTTATGTAGATATGTTAGTGAGGACACTTGTGACCAGGGCATGACCTCTAGGGTCCAAGATGTTTGTCATGCCCACACTCTCCTACTTACTCCCTGTCCCCGCCCCCCTGCCCCGTGAAGCCAAGATGTGCTTGACCATCATTCTTGCACAACAGGTTTATCTTATCACAAGTTCCTACCAGCCTAGGAGTTTTACTACTTTTCAAGAAGATTTGTGGAAGTAGAACAAGATACCATAATATCCCTTCTTACAATCATCACAAAAAAAAAGGAGATAGATTGAAAACATGTGTGGGGCCCTCTAGAGCAGCAAGCTTGGCAGCTATGTCAGCAAGGTTATTCTTTTTTTTTTGTTACATTTTCAGTTGTTTTTCTGGAGGTGTTTTCTTGGTTCAGTTCATTTCACTTTTCATTACCTCATGCAAATATTCCATATTTTCCTAAAATCAACCAGCTCTTAATTTCTTACAGCACAGTAGCATTCCATCATAATCACATACAACAACTTGTTTAGCCATTCCCCAATTGATGGGCATCCTCTTAATTTCCAGTTCTTTGCCACCACAAAGAGAGCTGCTATCAATAGTTTTGAACATACAAGTTCTTTTTCCTTTTTCCTTGATCACCTTAGGAAATACCTAACAGTGATATTGACGGTTATTATCTCTTGATAGAGCCACTTCCACCAGTGTGGGCAGGACAACAGACAATGGCCAGGACAATGAGAAGTCTCAAAGCAGACAAGAGATCTTTGACAAAATCTGTATTAACAATGACCTTACTGGCAGATGTCAAAAAAAACCCAAACCCTCTCCATAACCAACGCATTCTTATAATATGACAGGCACCAAATGCATAATGTGAGTGGTGATGGTGGCACTCTTCCCTTTGGCTAGCTGATAGGCCTGGGTAAGGGTCACAAGCCCAACATCTTGGGCACTGAGATTAGAGAGCAGTGAAGTTGTGGCACAGTCAGAAACAATGATGGTGCCAGTGTAGTGTGCACCATCTCTCATAAAAGAAGACCCATTAATATACAAAAGAAAATTAGGATTTTACAAAGGGGTGTCAGAAAGGCTGCCACAAAGCTTTCCAGCTATGCCTACTACAGAGGCACAATCATGTAATGGCTCCCCAGCAACTGGTAAATCAGGGAGCAATGTGACAAGATTGAGGACTGCATGGCACTTGAGCACGATTATTTTCTTTATCAACCAAGATCACTTCATGTCTGGCAAGTCTCTTCAGTCTGGTGACAAAGTAAGAGGGCTTCAACTTTTTTGGGACACTGCACTGTTAGGGGAGAAACAAAAACTAAATCTCCAGCCTTCTTTACTGAAAAGTAGGTGCTCCAGCTGCTGCAAAATCAAATTGAGTAGAATTCTAAGCTACTGAATGTGGAGTGGGTCCAAATATTTGAGTAAGGATGCCAGAAGCCACTCCAGCTTTGTTTCTAAACAAAAAGAGAAGACTTACCTTATCTGGAAATTCCAGCGTAGGTGCGAATAATGACTCTTTTTGTGGTCTGAAAGGGCCGTATGTGGTCTGATCAAGCCATAAAGGATCTGGAATAGAGTCTTTAGTCTAAGAGACAAGAAGTTTAGTTATTTTACTGAATGAAGGAATCCACTGTGTGTAATACTGAGTTACTCTGAGGAAGGCACTCAACTGGTTTGGTGGTATCTGCAGTGAGCTGCTGGGTGGCTGGATACATTTGCAGAGACAGAATGAGTCCCAACAGTCAAAATAAATCCCAAATATTCCACCTATGCAAGGCACCAGTGGGCTTTCAATGTAGAAACTCCTTCTGATGAAGCTGTATTAGGAGATGATGACTAACCTCTTGACACAATCAGTTCTGAGAGATGTTAGCAGGAGGCCATTGACATATTGGATCAGGGAGGAGCCCTTGGTATACACTAAATCTTATTGTAAAATTTGAGGAATAAAGTGGAAATATCTACACACTCTTGAGGCAAATGAGTCTTCATCCATTCTGTGTTTTTCCAGGTGAAGGCAAACAGGTATTGGGTGTCTGAGTGAATGGGGATTATAAAAAATATTGAGCAAATATCTATTATCACAAAATTGTAACCTCACAACAGACTGAGGAAATGATAGTAATGGGACTGGGTAGCACTGAATGCCTAGGTATGGCATAAGCATTAGTGGCACTCAAATCTGTACAAAGAGATAAATAGGCTTGCCATCTGGACTTGGGAGAGATTTTTTAACAGGGATGATTGGCATGCTGCAAGGCACCATAATACCTTGATCCTTTAGTCAATGATGGGTGAAATGCCCTCAATAGCCTCCTTGGGTAAAGGGTATTTCCAACTAGATGGTGGAGGGGTTCCCTAATTTTGATGGAATAGAGATGGCAAATTTCAGAAGTCCCACATGAAGACATAGCAATTCACAGAGAATCTGAAATGTTAGAGATGATGTTAAATGCATCTTTGACCATCTCTGGGTCATTCTGAATGAGAATGGGGAAAAAGGAAATAGAGTCCTTGGGTATCTGCAAAGACAGAGCACCGTCAGGAGATCAGGAAATAGTAGCTCTAAGTTTGCATAGGAGATCTTGTCCCAGTAGATTTACAGGGAATTTGGGTATGAGGAGGAAAGAGTGTTTAACAGACACGGGGTCTACGTATATTGTGGGATAGGAAAATCTAGGAACATTCTGAGACTTTCCCAAGATCCCAACAATATTTAAAGACCATATAGAGGTAAAGTTGGATTTAGGTTTGCTGATTAGAACCAAATTAGAGGCTCTGTTATCCAGTAAGCAATAACAGAATGTGTCACCGACTTTCATGGTGACATGAGGCTCGCCATTCCGAGAAGAATGGACTGAAATAACTTGAGACCAGGAATCAGGTTCAGGAATAATAAAAGAATCTCTGGAATCCACATCCCCTCCCTTTGTTCATCATCCCCCATAACTTTATGTAGTAGAGTTTCCTTCTATGGTCACTCTACCTTCTGCTTCTGGGTCTCATTGTTGCTTTTTACAGTCATGGACAATATGAACCTTTTTTCTACACTAAAACTCACATGACTTGTGCATTTTGATAGGGCCTCTGAAACCGCTTGTACAACAGTTTCCAAAATGGCCCATACAGCAGCCTTCAAAATAGCCTATGAAGGAGTTTCTGGAACAGCCTATATAGGAGCAAGGATGGTTTGTTCTTGTACCTTAGATTTCACCTTCTCTTTGTCCTTTTCTTCCTTGTCTTTTCTTTCACAGACAGGGCAATGCTCTTAAGTTGGCTATCCTGGGCATCTTTTATGGAATTGTTTTTGTATTTCTGACAGTGATTGATTATCAAATTGTGTGTTAATGATGTGTTCATCTCCTGAGTTAAGTGGGAATAATCTTGCATATTGCTCAGCACTTTTTCCACAATCTATCATAAAAATAGTTAGGGATTTCTTTCTCCCTCTGTACTGTCTCTTGTAATTTACTCCAGTTTTCAGATCTGGTGGTGCAAGCTTCCATGCCCATACTTAAGGTACCCCTGGTTTGCAATCTAATATAATGAATCTGAACATTAGAATTTCAATGTGACTAATTGGGAAGATCTGCAGGGTCTTGAGGGTCCCCTCTGATTAGGGGCATTCTATTAAACATCTCTATGATGGCACTTCTTTCTCCAGAGGAGAGTAGAATTTCCACAAGGTTAGCTACATCTCCCCAAGTGGAGTTATACCACTCAAAATAGCCTTAAATTGGGAAATAATAGCTTTAGGAGTTTCATCAAATTTGGGAGTGTCCTTCTTCCAGATGGAAAGGTCAGACGGATTGAAAGCCTGATGGTGCCTATTGAGTCCTGGGCAAAGACAGGGGTAGCAGTACCAGGCCACCTGGAATGAATTCATGGACTCAGACATTCTTGATGTTAAGATAAAGATTTATTATGCTTTTCAGTAGGCAAAAGGTCTTACGGAACCTGCAATTTGAATGGGGTACAGATAAAGTTTATATAGGATATTCTATAGTAAAGCATGTGCCAAATATGCTAACTAGGTCATTCAGGGCAGGATTAGAGAGTGGTTAGTTATTAAAGGAACATGTACTTTTGGTGTCTACTGTGCAGGTATTTTACCCAGAATTCATTGAGAAATAGCTGAAGGGGGGCTACATGGAGGTGTGGTTTTAGACCTGAAACATCTCAAAGTCAACTAGTAGTCAGGACTGACTAAGTAATACCAGTCTGCTCTCATCAATGTCTTGTTAAACAAGACAAATGTAAGGGAGTATACATATGTCTAAATCTAGGATACATATGATTGCTCAGTGAGTAAGTAAATGTTATGACCCAGTACACAGCCCATACAGCTAGTATACAGTTGGTTCAGACTAACAAGTTCTATAGGTGCTGCTGGATACTATAGCAGGAAGGGAGATAATGGTTGTTGCTGGGGTAGACTGAGTCCTTGGACTGGGGAGAAACTGCCTGGGATAGTGCTTTGAGGCTAGGGAGAAATGTGATTTTTTTTAAAAATTGAATTATTTTATTTGTTTTTAGTGTTCAACAATCACTTCCATATATCTTAGTTTTTTTTCCACTCCCTCCCCCTCATTACCTCTTCCCTCCCCACTCCCTCCCTGAGACAGTGTACAATCTTACATAAGTTCTACACATACATTCCTATTAAATGTATGTTGCATAGAAGAATTAAAATGAATGGGAGAAACCATAAAACAAACCAAAATATAATACAAAATAAAATGGTCTGTTCTATCTGCAATCCAATTCCATAGTTCTTTCTCTGGATGTGGAAGGCATTTTGCCTCAATTCCATTGGAAATTTTTTAAGTCCATGCATTTCAATGAAGTACTAAGTCTACCAGAAAAATTTCTCACACACTGTGGTTGTTGCTGTGTACAAAGTTCTCCTGGTTCTGCTCCTTTCACTCAGCATTAGTTTATACAAGTCTTTTTAGACTTCTCTGAAGTCTTCCTGTTCATCGTTTCTCATAGCAGTATTCCATTACTTTCACATACCACAACTTGTTCAGCCATTCCCCAGTTGATGGGCATTCCCTTGATTTCCAGTTTTTGGCCATCAGAAAGAGAGCTGCTATAAATATTTTTGTACATGTGGGACCCTTTCCCACTTCTATGATCTCTTTGGGATAGAGTCCCAGAAGCGATATTGCTGGGTCAAAGGGTATACACATTTTTGTAGCCCTCTGGGCATAGTTCCAAATTGCTCTCCAGAATGGTTGGATCAGCTCACAGCTCCACCAACAATGAATTAGTGTTCCAACTCTCCCACATCTTCTCCAACATTTATCATCTTCCTGTTTTGTCATGTTTGCCAATCTTATAGGTGTGATGTGGTACCTCAGAGTTGTTTTGATTTGCATCTCTCTAATCAATAGTGATTTAGAACATTTTTTCATATGATTACAGATTTTTAAAGAGACATGTGATTTTAGAATTGGGGTCCAAACACATGCACCCAAGCATCCCATCAATAACTAAGTCTTTCTTGGAAAGAGAACATACCAGTAGGTTGTTCCTTAGTTTCAGAAGGAACTAAGTTTTCAGCTGATTTAGGAGAATAAGATGAGGGTGCAGAGGGGAAGAAGGAAGAGGAAGCAGTGGAAGAAGAGGAGCTGGTGAGTAAGACAAGACAATAGGAACAGAGGAAGAAGTAACCAAAAGGGAATTAAATATAATGGAATAAGTGATTGTTGTCACAAAACTCTAAACAGAAGTGACGGAATTCCAAAAAGAAATTAGCATGCACACATGACAGTTGTTTTTCAGGCCAATTTTGGGTCAATATATCATAGGTTAATTCTGCTGTATGTAGTTTGGTTACCCATTTATGTGACTGGGAAGACAGGCTTCCCCAATGCCTCCTTGAATGGGAACCTGGGAGCTCCTCTCGAGGAAAGAAAAATTCTTCAAGGGTTCAATATCCCTCCTGGGTGGAGCTGAGAGCTCCCCTTACAGAAGGAAAAATTCTCCAAGGTTTTAGTATCCCTTTGGGCTTGAATCAAGAGCTTCCCTTGGAGAGAATAAAAGAAAATTCTCCATGGGCTTAGACTTTCCTTAAGGGGTGTTGATAGTCCCTCTCAGCATGTACTAAGAGGCCCCCCTTGAAGAAAGAAAAATTTCTTCAAGGATTTAAGTCCCTTAGAGGATTTCCAGGGTTTCTTGTCTAGAAACAAACACACTAAATACAGACAGACCAAACCAAACAAGCAAAGTTGAAACTTTTCCCCAACAAGGGGAGCCTTAGCTTGCCTTGAGAAGTTGGGGTCAAGGGAAGAATTGGATCTCTACCACAGTCCTCTGTGGAAAAGTCCCCCTCAGTGAAAATTTCCCTGAGTGCTTTGGTTGGGGGGGAGGGGCATGGAAGGAGGAGTTTGCCACAGGGACTAGGCTGACTCTCTCCATGGTTCCTACCTCACTCTCCAATTGTTGAGGTAAAAATTAAAGTAAAAAAAAAGTAAAGCTCGGAACATGATCAACTTAATAGTAAAGTATGAATTTAGCAATAGATAGGATCTTAGCTTTCTCCTTAGCTATGATCATGAGGTGAGGCTAGCTAGCCTTTACAGTCTTTCTGGGAAGTGCAGAACAAAGAAAAAGACTTCATAAGCATGAAATGAGTTATGATTAGTTACAAAGTCTAAAGAAAACTATATGATTGGTCGCATCACTGATATGGGGGACACCATAATTGGCTAGAAATTGGGAATGTGGGGCTGGTAACAATCCCTCCTTGTCATAAAGGATTGTTGATTGATTTATGGAGCTCATCTGCATCCTGCAGGGCTGGCTGGGGGAACAGAGATGACAGACTCCCTGGCACCCATGTGCATCTTGTAAGCTTGTTAGTCAATATAACAGATCTCCCTTAATTGTATCTGGGTATACAAGGCTCCTTAATAAGATACAGGTCTCCCCAATTGTGCATGGGCAGTCCTATAAGAGAGATAAATACATTTCTTTGAATTAGGGTGATTTGGGGGACAACTTAGCTCAAAGAGAAAGGCTGAACTTGCAGACTTCTTAGCTCAGAGATAAAGAAGGGATCTTAGGTAGTTATGACAAAATACAAAATAAAATCAACAACAAATAGAATTAATTACAAAAATTGAATTGATTAAGGAATGGAATCAATTTGATTTTCTCAAATGGAATGGGCTATCTCAGGAGGTAATTGGTTTCCTGTCTTTGGAGATCTTCAAGCAGAAGCTGAGTAACCATTTTGGGGGTTCATTTTCAGGTCTGGATTGAATTAAATGTTCTCTGAGTTGCCTTCCAACTCTAAAGTACTGTGATTCCATGGTTCTGTTTTAGGGTTGGATTGTATCACATCCCATGGAGCAGAGGAATGGGTTATTTTGGAGCATGCATAGGCGTGAACCAAGCTCACCAGGCCCCTTCCAGGGACAAGTGCCCTGACTTAGTACTGAGGTCCTTCCACTCTCTGATGATGCCCCAATTCCTTATTGCTCTTTGTGGACCATGCTTTTAGGATGAGGAGCAATCCCTTTGTTGGTCCCTTGGTTCTGATGACAGATTTGGAGGAGGGAAAGCTGTTTCAAAGAACACTGATTTCTGAGTAGGGTAGAACTGCCCATTCGGTAGACTTTGGCAAGAGAAACAACTTCATAATTGCTTTTTAGCAATTGAGGTCATTGGGACTTTTCAGGGAACAGGCATGTATTATCAGTCAATGAACATTTATTAAATGCCTGAAATATGCCAGACACTAAATTACAAATACGAAATTAGAGATACAAAGGATACAGAGAATGGCAAAAGAAATTCCCTGCTCTCAAGGAGCTCTCAGCCTAATGGGGGTGACCACACGCAAACAAAAATTTACTACCAAGCTATGGAAAGGATAAATTGGAAGTAATCAACAGGAAAGGAAAGCATGACAATTAAGAAGGGTGGGGAAAGGCCTTCTATAGATTTTAGGTGGTACTTGAAAAAAGTCAGAAAACTGGGAAGGTAGAAATAAGGAGGAAGAGCATTCCAGGCATTGGGGACGATCCCTGAAAATGCCCAGAGCCAAGAATAATGTCTTGTTCAAGTAACAACAAGGTCATTGTCACTGAATTGAAGACAACACAGGAGTGGGTGTGGGTGTAAGGTATGAGAAGACTGAAAAGGGAGTTTACAAAGTGTTTTAAATCCAAACAGTGGATTTTATATTTGCTGCTGGAGGTGATAGAGATGCCTTAGTAGTTTATTGAGTTCAGGCATGATATGATTCAATGTGCACTTTAGGAAGATCACTTTGACAGCTAAGTGGAAGGCAGACTGAGAGATTCATGGAAGAAAGACCAACAAGTACAGGCATAAAGTGATAGGGTCCTGCACCAAGGTTATGGCAGTATTAGAGGAGAGAAAGGGGCATATAGCAGAAATCTTAGGAAGGTCGAATCATAAAGACTTGATAGCAGATTTGATGGAGGAAGTGAAAGAGAGTAAGATATTGAAGAAGTCACCCTGGTTTCAAGCCTAGGTGATACCTTTGACTGTCAGTAACAGGGAAATTTGAAAGGAGGTAGATTTGGAAAGAAAAATAATGAGTTGTTTTGAACATGTTGAGTTTAAGATGTCTACAGGACAAGTAGTTCTAGATATGAGACTGCACTTCAGGAGAGAGGTTAGGGATAGACAGATAAATCTGAGAATCCTCAGTATTGAGATGATAGTTGAAATCAGCAGATGAAATAGTATAGATGGAGAAAAGAAGAGGGTCCAGATCAGAGTCTTGGGCACAGCCATGGTTAATGGCCATGATCTGGATAAAGGTTCAGCGAAGGAAACTGAGGAAGGATCAGATAGCTAGGAGAAGAACCAGAAGAGAATGGTGTCCCAAAAACCTAGAGAGAAGAGAATATTAAGGGGAATTGGGTGATTAACAGTGTCAAAAGCTGCAGAGAGGTCAAGAAGGATAAGAACTGAGGAAAGGACATTAGATATGACCATTAAGAGATAATTAGTAACTCTAGAGAGAGGAGTTTCAGTTGAATGATGGAGTCAGAAGCCAGACTGTTGAGACCTAAGAGACTGAGAAGAGAGGAAGTATGTCATTGTTAGTCAGTCATGTCAGATTCTCCTTGACCCAATGGGCCATAGTATACCAGGCCCTTCTATGCTTCACTGTTTCTCAAAGTCTTTCCAACTTCATATTTGTTGTTTCCATGACACTATCTGTCCATCTCATCTTTTGCTGTCCCCTTTTCCTTTTGCTTTCAATTTTTTGTAACACCAGGGTCCTTTCCAATGCATCCTGTCTTTTCATTCTATGAATGGAGTATTTAAGTTTCAGCTTTGGCATTTGACCTTAAAGTGAATAGCCTGAATTAATTTCTTTAAGTATTTACTGATTTGACCTCCTTACTGTCCAATGGAGTCTCAAAAGTCTTCTCCAGCACCACAATTCAAAAGTATTGACTCTGTGGTACTCAGCTTTCCTTATACTCCAACTCACTGCTATACATGGCTACTGGAAAAACCATATTTGACTACATGGACTGCTGTTGGCAAAGTGATGTCTCTCCTTTTTAATATGTTGTCCAGATTCGCCATAGATTTCCTTCTAAGGAGAAAGCTTCTTTCAATTTCATGGCTACAGTCACTATCTGCAATGATCTTTAAACCCAAGAATATAAAATCTGACATGCCACCATGTCTTCTCCCTCTATTTTTCAAGAAGGAATGGGATGTTGGGCCACCTTCTGACTTTAGGGGTTCATCTTCTGATGTCATCTCTTTTATCATTTTGGTTCTATCCATGACGTTTTCTTGGCATGTTTGCAATTTCCTTTTCTAGTGCATCATCTTTTGTCAGAACTCTCCATTATGAGCTATCCATCTTGGGTAACCCTGTACAGCATAGCTCACAGTTTCATTGAGCTACCCAGGCCCTTCTGTAATGACATGGCAGTAATAAGGGTGGGTGAGTTGGGGGCACCATAGGATAGGACTGTTGTTGTTGTTTCAGTCATGTCCAACTCTTTGTGACTCGTTTTGGGTGTTTTCTTGACAAAAATACTAGAGTGCTTTGCCATTTCCTTTTCTAGTTCATTTTACAGATGAGGAACTGAGGCAGAGTTAAGTGACTTGCCCAGGGTCACACAGCTCGGGTCTTGTGTCATGAAGATGAGTCTTCTTGATTCTAAGTTTAGTGCTCTCTCCACTGTACCACCTAGCAGCCCAGAGAGGAAACTGAGGCACCTGTAGATGGCCATCTCAAGGAATTTAGCCACAAAAAGGAGAGATATAAGACTGTAGTCACTGGAGATAGGTGGATCACATGAGCGCTTCTCATTGTTACTGAGTTAGTCAGATAATCTAGGTCTGATGGGAAGGAGATGTGACTAATAATTCCAAACTACATTTGCCCTCTATGGTGAATCTGAATCATAATGTAGCCCTATTGATCTAGGAAGGATTAGGTAAGATGTAGGAATAAAACATTTGGTCATGATGTTTCCCCATTGATAGCCTCATGTTGAATTTCTTTCTGAGATAAGTTTATGAAGTATTATGAGCATTTTCTGTATTTGTTTAAGGGTTCCAGTAGGTCCTTTATGCCTTTGGCATTTTTTTTAGGGTGAAATAAAAGTTGTCCTCTACCTAACATGCAATTTTTACCTTGAGTGTTAATGTAGGAGCTAGGGATTTTGTTGTCTTGGAGAAATCTAGACAGAAATTTATTTGTTAATTTCTTTAACAAACTCTAGATGAGGGCATAACATGTCAAAAAGAAAATATAATCTTTTGGGGGAGGTCCCTGAAATCTGATGCACTCTGTGTGAAGCCAGTGCTTGGGGGGTTTTGAACTGTGGGTTACATCAGATCGAAATGAATTGGTTTTATTTGTATCTTATACAAAACTTTGACAATTCAAAAATGAAAGCTGCCTTCACATAATTACTAGCAATACTCTACTTGACTTAAAATAGTTTTCCAAATAATCTTTTCACAAAAGAATTCTTTTCCTGGATTGCAGATATTTTACAAAGCCTCCAGCTGCCTCCTTAACTCACAAATTCCTTAAATATCTAGCAGTTAGGTTACTAAATTTAAGTCTATATGAAGTGAATTGTAACTGTTCCAATTCTGGAACACGATCTTAAAAATTACAACCAGGTGAGAAATCAAATACCTTCTTTTGTATGTGATGCAATTTGGAACTCAATTCTGGCAATAACACTTTGCATTTTCCATATGTCAGCCTAGATACACATGCCTATCAGGACATGCTCATCCTGATTTTGTTGCTTTTACCCATTGTTTTGGGGTGAGGAATCAATTGAACTGTGTGTCTGGAGATTTAAAACTTTCCATTTTTCCATTATTTTATGTTTGTATATTTAATCATGTGCTGAATGTATTCAAATAGCTCAACCAAGATGTTTTCTTAAAAAGCCAATGAAGTCAAATTAGCTGAAATTCTACTCATGTTCTATCTTTTCACACACAGTCAGCTATCTCTGAACAGATGGATGAGCTTAGCAGATCAAGGGGGGAAAAAGACGAGACTGTGAGACTGTGCTGTAAAAATGCCTCTAGAAATGAGATTTGATTTCATTTGCGGGGTGTGTGTATAGGTTTGTACAATAAGGTGTATTTGACAGTGTATGGCAAAGTAACTGTGTCTACTGAGGTTCATGGGGAGGCAGTTTATGGGTAGATGGTGAAGAGAATGTGCGTGATGGGGTACGTCTGTGTTTATGGCTAAGTGCGTGACTACGGTGTGTGTGTATGTGTGTGTGTGTGGATGATGAGGAGCATGTGCGATATGATGAGCTGTACTTTTTCTGCATGTGTAAATGGTGATCTTGGTACGTATGTGCATGGGGAAGGGTATGGATTTTGTCTATATGGGATGGGATATATTCATATACACCATCCACGTGGCTTGTGTTTGTGCCATAAATCTAGGACCATCTACAATGGATTTGTGCGTGTGTGGTGGCAGGCGTGCGTATGCGGGGATGTGTGGGTGCGCGTGTTGGTGTATTTGGGCAATGCGGGTGGGGTGCGGTATGTGATGGGTGCACGCCTAACGCAAAGGATAGGTCAGTGAGTTGTATCTTTGTGTGTACAGTGATGATGCCGGTGGTGTTAGTGGTGGTGGGTAGTGTGTACACAATCTGCATGAAGCTCCACCCTTTAAAGTCGGGGTGCCCTCCGGCTGTCGCTGTCGGTGTGTCCGGAGGTCCGCGTGAGCAGGGGCTGTCTGTCGGTCCGGACCAGCTCCCCTCCGCCAGCCCTCGGGCGCGCACGTGGCTGCCGCTCACCCTCGGAGGTGAGGACGGGAAGCCCCGCCCCGTGTGTGCGGAGGCGAATGGGGCGCGGCTCGGGGGGGGGGGGGCGGGCGCACCGCGCTGTGCGGGCCCTATCGGCACGCTTCGTGTGCTGGTGCCGCGCACGGTGCGGACGTGGGTCCGGGCGCTCCCTCGTCAGGCCTCCCGGGCCTGGGGTGTGGGCAGAGGAGCGTCCTGGGCGGGGGTGCGTGGGCGGGGTGGGCACAGCCTCGCCCCCGCGGGTGGGCTCTTCCCCGCCCCCCAGGCCGGACGGTGAGGACACCCAGCCGGGCGCTCCGCCCCGCCCCCTCTCCGGGCCCTGGGGTGCTGAGCGGGCACGCGCAGCCCGCCCCCGCCGCCCGCGGGCCGCTTTGTGTCGGCCTCTGCCTGGGTCCAAGGACCAGCCCCGGCCTCGTTCTCGTCTTCGTCCCGCCTCCTCCAGTGCACGTCCCTGCGCCCTGCCCCCGCCCTCCTCCGCGCGGTTGCTATGGCAGCCGTCCGTCCGACTTCCCGCCCCCCTTCCTAGCCCCGCCCGCCTCTCTCTTTCTCCCGCCTCCCGCCTCCCGCCTCCCGGCGCGGTGGCCGCGCTGGGGTGGGAGGAGGGAAGGGTGGAGAGGAGGAAGAGCGGGAGGGCCGCGCCGCGCTCCGAGAAAAGGAACGCCGGCGCGCCGGGGTCCGCGCTCCCATTGGCCGCCTCCTTCGGGGGCCGGGAGTCCCGCCTCCCTGGCGGGGGTCACGTGATCCCTTTCCAAGATGGCCGCCCTGTTGTTTTGATGAATAATCCTTGGTGGGGCCAGGGGGGCCAGCGGCGGGCGGAGGGGTAGGCGGCTTCGCGCTCGGGCCCGACGCACCCGCACTCCCGGCCCCTTCCCCGGCCCCCGGCGGGGCTCTGGCGCGCAGGCAGGCGGGCGGGCGGGCACACAGGCCGGCGGAGCGGGGCGGGGCGGGGCGTGGCGTGGCGTGGCGGCCGGCCTTGCCCGCGGAGGCGGCGGCAGCGGCAGCAGCGGGGTCAGTGGCTGCCCAGGAGGCTCCGGCTCCCGCAGCACCTCGGCGCTCGTCCCGCCCGAGCCCGCAGCCCGCAGCCGCCGGGGCCCGGAGGGCCGCCGAGCCGACCGCGGCCAGGCGAGGGGCGCGGGAGCGAGCGAGCGCCCAGGCTGCAGCTGCAGCGGCCGCCACGAGGAGCCAGCCCGGCGGGCGGCAGAGCCGGGCCGGGCCGGGGCCAGGCGGGGGCCAGGCGCTTCCCGCCCCCAGCGGCGGCGGCGGCGGCGACGCGCGCCCAGGCGGAGCTCCCCCGGCCGCCCGGGGCGCCGCACCTCGGGGCCCCTCTTCCCCCCCTCCCCTCTGACTATGCAATTCTGAGCCGGCCCCGTGCAGCAGCGAGCCCAGCAGCCCCGGGCCGGCCCGGCCCCCACGCCCCCCTCCCCGACGCCTTTCACCATTAAGAGGAAAGCGATGGAGGAGCTGAGCGCTGACGAGGTGAGAGGGAGGGGGCGGGGGGAGGGGAGCGGAGCGGGAGAGTCTGGGCTGAGAGTGCGGGGTGTGTGCGTGTGTGAGCCGGGGTGAGAGCGTGGGGTGCGTGTCTGTGTGTGTGTGCGCGAACGGACATGTGCCGGCGGAGTCTTGTGAGTGTGTGTTGTGAGCCCGAGTGTGATAGTGTTGTGTGTGATACAGTAATGTGGGTATATGGGACACTGGGAGTGTGTACGTATGTGAGCCTGAGTGTGATTGTTGTGTTTGTGTATGTGGGATAGTGTTGTGAGTGTGTGATAGGGTATTGTGTGTGTATATGTGTGAGACTGAGTGTGTGAATGTAAGACTGAGAGTAAATATGTGTGTGATAGAGGGTGTGAGACTGAGCATGAGTGAATATATGGGAGATAGAGTGTGTGAGCGAATGTGTTCAGAGGAGTTTGTGAAGTGAGTGTATGCGATAACAGTGTGGTGCATGTGTGTGTATTGGGGGGAAGGGAGGAGTGGAGACATTGAACAGACATGGTTCTGCTCCAGGGCTGCTGACCTGGTAGAACTGGGGACCTGGATCTCCCACAAACTTGGGTGGGTGACTCTAAGAAGGAGGGAAGGAAGATTCTGGGTGTATCTTCTCTCACATTCCGCTTTAAACTTCTCTTGAACCCTTGGCTAGGGTCTGGAGAAAGAAAGGGATTCTTGGAGGTGGGGTGGATTTGGAGGAAGAGGTGGGAAGGCTTGGCCTGAACTCCACAGTTATTTTTATTTTAAAAGTTCCTCACCTCAGGCACCTGAAAGTTATTTTCTTTAAAAACAACAAGATTTTCTAATGTGTTGTGTTCTTTTTATTTTAAATGATCCCTTGAAGATGCTCATGATCTCTGCTTGTCAGTCTCCTTGTATAATTAGCTGGAGCAGTTATGTCAATCTGTTAGTCAGCTGGTGCCTACTGTGCACAGGGCACTAAGCTAAGTAAGCATGGGAAATGCAGAGAAAGACTAGAAACCCCCCAGGTAGACCTTCATTCCTTGCTCTCTCCAGGAGTTCATAGCACTTAGCCCAGTGTCCATCACGTAGTAGGCACTTTATAAATTCAGGTTGCTAGGCTAATAGACTGACTCAGTGGGGAGACGTTGTCTTTAGTGTTTAACAGAGGTCCAGGTTAGCTCCTGGATTTGCAGGCAACGTTTTCTTTATGTGACTTGCCCTGTCACCTCTTGAATCCTACTTTATCGTTTCCATTTCTTTTCCCTTTCAGACTGGTGGGCATTTCTTGCTGTGGTAGAGATCGTGCAGGAAGTCGTTGACTTTAGTGGAAAGAGACTTGGAGTCCAGAAAGTTCTGGGTTTGAATTCTGACTCTGGCACTTGTGCGACCATGGGCTAGTTGCTGAAGTTCTTTGAGTCTCGGTTTCTTTATCTGTTAAATGGAGATATTTAACATAGCACCTCCCTCAGTGGGTTGTGGTGATCAAATGAGATAATACACATGAAGAACTTAAAAATGATTTCATATTTAGTTATTTCTGTTGTTTCTAAAAGGAATTACACAGATTCCTTTCTCTGATTTTGGAGGATGATTTTCATAAAGCAGGATTCTGGTAGCTCTCTCAGAGTTCCTTCTGTTGGTTCACAAAGAACTACGCCACAGTGAACCATCAGGTTAGGCGTGACACAGCTTCTGTGCGGCTGTTTTAACCACAGTGGTCAGTGTATTTACTTAGGCATTAGACTCCCCAGGGTTAGGGCAGGCTCGTTGGTGGGGAGGACTCATACTGGGAAATTGTGTTGTGGTACCTGGCTCCTTTGAAAGCCAGGACTGTCCCGACCTGTGCCACAGACCTTTCACACAGGCCATTTGTAGAGCAGCATCATGGTCATGGAGAAGCTGAGAGGTGGCATCTGGTTTCTCCAGCATGCCCTCTCCTCCCACTGTGCTGTCCCTTGCTTGGCTGTTTGGACAGGGCCTCCTCCCCCATCGGCTGCTCCCTCTGCCGATGGAATGGCCTCCCAGTTCTTAAAGACTGGCTCACATGCTGCCCCTTCTTCCAGTCAGACAGGTTCTCTTCTCCAGACCGAAGGAGTGCTGGCCTTTCCTTTGGCACTTGTGTAAACCTTTGTGGTTTGATTATTCATACTTGGTAGTGGCCTGCCCTGTGCAGGATGCTGGGGATAACAAGAGAGACACAAAACAATGCCTGCCTTCCAGGCACTTCCATTCTTCTGAGAGGAAATAACTCTGACATGTTTTTAGTCTGTACACGCATTCCCTCACACTGTTAGGTCATCAACTCTTGAGTCGGTGATACTGCTCTAATTAAAAATCAAACAAAGAAGTTGTTTATAATATCGGTTTAGTAGTTAGGTGATTTTTAAAGTGAAGAAATTGGGTTAATGAGGCTTTGATATTTTTTTTTTGACATATATATATATATATTTTTTGCAACATCAGTTCTAATATATTCCTCCTCCCTCGTCCCTACTTAGAAATCTATCCTCAGTAACAGAGAAAAAATAAGGCAGTGTTAAAAGCACAAGGTGCTTAATAAATATTGATTGATTGATTGAAGACAAGAGAAGAGGAGCTTAGTCTGACAATAATGCTAGTGTTCTACACCCAGAAGGGGGAAGATACATTTTCTGAACCCTCATTCAGGGTCACGCTTGTCTGTTATAATTAGACAGCATTCCATTTCAAACCTTTGTTCTTTCCATTTACTTTGTTTAGGGAATTTTGCAGACCTTCTTCCTGGTTCTTCTGACTTAAGTTTGTAGCAGCTCCCCTAAGATTTCCAGGGCTTTTCTGTATTCTTCCTAGTCAGTGGCCTCTGCCAGCAGACGGCCTGACTTTGTATCCTGGCTCTGACATGCTTTACCTTCCTCAGCACGAAGGAGGGCCTGATGACCTTGGAGGTCCCTGTGATCTCGGAGTCATTTCTGATGGTGCAGGGATATTCCATTTCAGTCATGTAATGAATGGTATTTTGGGACAGTGGATAGAGGAATTGAGGACTCAGTAGAGTTAGAAGGAACTTGGGTTCAAATCCCACCTCACATACTTGGGAGCTCTGTGACCCTGGACCCTTCATCTTTTGATGCCTCAGTTTTCTCATTTGTAAAATTAGACGGCCCCTTGCAGCTCCCCTTCTCCAGCTCCGTGATCTCGTCCCACAGTGTTAGCAATTCTACAATTTATGGGCATCTGTCTTGTTTTTGGCTCTTTTCTTCAAAAAATCCTGTTATGTCTGTCAGCTGCTAAGTGCTCATTGTCCGAAAGGGGAAAAAAGACAATCCCTCTTCTCAACGAGCTTGTACTCTGAGGTGACTACATTCAAACCAATAGAAAGCAAGCTGTCTACAAGACAAATAGGAAGTAATGACCAAAGGGAAAGCACTAGAGTTAAGAGAGGTTGGGGAAGGCATCCTGTAAAAGAAGAGATTTTAGTTAGAAGTATTTTGTAGTGTTATAAATATTTTGGTGAACGTGTGACCTTTCTGCCTTTGACCTGCTGGCTATGTGGATAGAGCTTTAGCCTGGAGTCAGGAAGACCTGAATTCAAATCTACCCTCAGACATTTACTAGCTGTGACTATGGTCAGTTAACTTCATTTTACCTCAGTTTCCTCATCTGGAAGATGGAAATAATAATAGCATCTCCCTTCTAGTATCCTTGGAAGGATCAGATAATATTTGTAAAGGCTTAGCATGGTTCCTGGCACATAATAAGCACTATATAAATGTTATTAAATCTTTTATTAAAAGCACAGTGCATATCAAATAGTCGGTGCTATGTAAATGCTTATTCCTTTTCCCTTTCTTAGCATAATTGCAAATAACTTTCCGTGGTGGTTGGAACAATTCATGATTCCACCAACATGCTCTCCCTCCATAGACTGCTTCCACCTTTTGTTAGAAGGCAGCTGATGACTGAGGTATAAAGTCCAGAGAGTAAGGAGTAGAACTGAGAGAGAAGTGAGTTGGTGGCCTGGTTACTATCTTTCCTCTGAGATGATGATTGCATCCCTTGCTATTTTTGCTTTCCTTTGATGTCAAGTAAACTTTGTTTCAGTCTCACACTTTCTTTTTGAATCTTCCCCTTTCTATTTCAGGGTCTTTATTTCTTGTATTTATTTTTCATATACAAGAAATTGTTGGCTTTTGTTCCCCCTCACCATTCCATCACTTTTCCTTTTTCTCAGGTTGTTTAGTTCATTCATATTTAAAAATTTTTAAACTTCATTTTGATTTTAATTCTGAACATAAAATGTGAATATTATGTACAGTTTGTATTTCCTTTTTAAGTATTCTAAAAAAGATGCTAGAGTGATTTGCCATTTCCTTCTCCAGCTCATTTTACAGATGAAGAAATTGAGGCAAACAAGGTTAAGTGACTCGCCCAGAGTCACACAGCTAGTAAGTCTTTGAGGCAGTATTTGAACTCAGAAACACTGCTCTTCCTGACTCCAGGCCTGGCACTCTTTCCACTGAGCCACTGGCTGCCCCAGGTGGGGAGTTGCCTACAGCGATACAGTTTCTTAGGTCTGGACCATAGAGACAAAAGTGAGCAACACAGTTGCTAAAATGAGTTTTCCCTTTTTAATGTCACTTCCTTCCTTGAGAACCTATCGATTACCTAATGCTTAACCTTTTTGGGGTGGGAGACATTTGATTTCTTCAGTTGTTCTTTTTGCTTTTTTTTTGCTTCATAGCATTTGTTGACATTATTATATTTTCAGATGTATCATGCTTATGTGTGCACACCTTGCTATCCTCTTAGATCCTAATCTTTTTGAGGGCAGGAAATACCTCATATTCTTATTTTCTCTAACTCCTATCACAGTTGCACCAATAAACATTTATTAAGTGCTTGTTATGTGCAAGGTACTGTGTTATATACACAGTGTACATAGTAGGTACTTGATAAAGATGTATGGTTGTTCAGGGAGGACTAGCACCTCTGGTGTGAGGCCTTGTGAAACCCTCTTCAGGGCTGTTCATCCACCTTTGCTGTCCGAACTGTCACCTCGCTCTCACCTGAGGCTCCAAGAGACTATAGCATGCACAGTGACCACACCCCAGCAAATTGTCTTGGCAGACGAGCTAAACCAGATTGAGACTCAGGGGATGTCTGCTGTAAGCATGTGAAAACTTCCCCTGGTGAAATGGGTAGATGAGAACAGTTTTGTTCCAGCGACCATGAGGGCAGCTGAAGCAGACTCTGAGGATGGCTTAGAGCTTGGTCAGACATCAGAGACATCCTGAGTCATCCTGACTTTTGTCTTGTCACTGGACTTCGATGACTTTAGAAGAGAGCATGAGGCTTATGACTTCGTGCAACTCTGCCTCATTTAAATCTCATTCACCTAGGAGTCAAGACATTGCACTGTGATGTCATGGGTCCTCTTCAAAAATAGAGGACAAACAGCATCTTTACCAGTTTGCTCAGTAGGAAGTGAAAACCTCCCATGGTTTTAACTTGCATTTCTCTTCTTAGTGATTTGGAACGCTCTTTCATATATAGTTTGTATTCTTTGTTCTTTCATGTTTTTGTTTGTGGCTTATATAGCTTGGATATATCTTATCAGAGATATTTATTGGAAAGATTTTTTTTCCCCAATAGGCTTTTTTCATTCAGGTTATATCTTAGTCTATCATTTCTAAACTGTTCTGATTTAGAAGTTTTTACTTCTTTGATTTTTTTCAGTTAATATTGATTTTAAATCATTACAGGAAAAGGAGTGAGTGAGTAGTATTGTATAATTCTGGAGTTGGATTGAGGAAAACCTGGGTTCCCTTTCCACCTTTGACCTTATTTTTTGAACAGGGACAAGCCACATAATCTCTTTGGGTCCCAGTTCCCTGAACTCTAAAAACCAAAATCAAAACACGTTAATACCTGTAATACCTACCTTCCAGGTAATATCTCCTCTTAATAACTGTAAGTTCTAAACCATAAAAGAAGTGTCTATTATTAGTTTATAGCAGTTATCTCTGCAGTTCTAGAGGTTGTATAAAAAGCACGGGCTATGATGAGAGGAAGGAAGGCTAACATATGTTTTGTAATGATTCCAGGGGTGGGCAACCTGCAGCCTTAAGGCCACAAGTGGCCTTCTAGGTCCTTGGGTGCGGAATCCAACCTTCACAGAACAAATCCCCTTAATAAAAGGATTTGTTCTGCAAGACTTGGACTTGGTCACAAGGCTACACCTGAAGACCTAGAATCTACTACATTTTTAAAGGTTCTGTCATGTCATAGATTGTCTTTTGAGGGAAGCTTGTTGCATCTCCTTCATGGAAGTATTTGGCATTGCCCCCATTCTGAGTGATACAATTAGTAAATATTTCTCAATTTCAAATTGAGAATTTCAATTCAAATTAGTAACTAGTAGTGAAATATTAGTAAATATTTCACTGAGGACTGTATAGCATTGTGATGTTCTAATACATCAGGTCCAGAAGATAGATGGAAGCAGAGCAAGCTAATCTTGTAGAAAAGATGGTGAGAAGATAACAGGCTAGACTGGAGGACTGTTAGATTGAGGGATCCGGAAGTGAGTGTGTTGCCAGACTTGGAAAACACTCATGTTTGGTGTCAGCTTGTGAGGAGGTCTCCTTTGGCACAGCCTGGGATCTGAACTGTGGCTCTTGGCAGTCTTTGCTTTTTAGGGGCTCACATTCTAATGGTGAAGGCAGAGGAATTTTCACTTGTGGAGTCTTATGATCCTTTTGGTGGAGAGGCAAAGCAGATGGTCATGCCTCTTTGTTAATATCATTTCCACTGATAAAATGGTAAACTCAGTTTATCAGTAAGCCATTATTAAGTACCTGCTATGTGCCAGACACTCCTAAAGGTGGGCTGGGGATACAAAAAAAGACAAAAGATAGCCCTTGTCCTCAGGGACCTTACAGTCTGAGGGGGGAGGCAACAAATGCAAATAAATACAAAGCAGACTGACTGGATAAACAAGAAATAGTTAGGAAAGGGAAGGCACTAGAGTTTAAGGGGTGGAGGTTGAGGAAAGATTCCTAAAGATGGTAGGATTTTAGTTATAATTTGAAGAGGAGTTGAGGAGGGAGAGTGTCCAGGCCTTGGGGGACAGCCAGAGAAATGCCCAGAGCTGAGAGATGAAAGGTCTTGGCGGTGGAACAGGCAGGAGTCCTGTCACTGGGTCAAAGAGTAAAGTGTAAGACAACTAGAAAGGTAGGAGGGGGCTGGGTTCTGAAGGCTTTAGATGTCAGCTGATCATTTGGTATTTCCAAATGATAGGGACCCGCTGGAGTTTATTCAGTAAAGGGGTAGCATGGGGTCAGTTCTGTGCTTTAGGAAAATCGCTTTAATGACTTAATGGGGAATGGATTGGAGTAGAGAGACTTGGGAAAGGCAGAACCACCAGTCTCTGCTGTTGAATCCCCTTTCAGGGCCCAGGACCTTGGTGGCTAGAACTTTCTTTTCTGGGTCTTCAGGAACTAGGGCTGTAGCACCTGTAGGGGCTGTTGTCAGTGTGGTTCCACAGGGGCTGCTTTCCAGAATAAATGCTGGGCATGGGGCTGGAAGCAGTGCTTTTCTCAAGGCTCTTGAGCTTAGGTCCTGGGCTGTCACCATTGAGGTCTGAAGCGAGATGGTGGTCAAGGTGCTGCTAGTGGTTTGACTTGCCTGGCCCATGCTGCCTCTTATTTCTCTCTCAAGGTACCTTGCTACTAATAGGGGTAAATGTTAAATCTTACACTTAGGCTAAAAAAGTATCATAGTACAGTAAAGGGGGAACTGTGACTAGATAGTTCATCTAACAAAGCTCTGGGCTACAGAGCCTACTCTGGAGGACTAAAAGTTCAGTCAGTGATATTGCAGCCGAGAAAGTGAAGGCAAACTCTGAAATTGTGGTTCTGTAAAATCATAAATTAACCAAGTGAAAGTGTGAGAATACTGTTGAATGTCAGGGTGTGTCAGGGCTAGCCAGCACCAGACCATTGAATTGTAAACGTTTTGGGATGGGACTGCTTCATCTTGGCATCCAATTTGCACTCAATTTTTCATACTTTCTGCCTTTGATGTTCGAAGACAGACACTTAATATCATTTTATTCATAGCAACAGTGTGAGAGAACGTATGTGAAAATGCTTTATAAATTGTAGGATGTTGCAGATACAAGGTCTGGTGTAGAGGAATCACAGGGAATTAATTGTTGTGTAGAACTTGACTAAAGTTGATTCTGTAGGAGTTTCTACTAAGGCATCATGACCAAATGTATGTTTACATGCTGCATACTTATTTTCTTTCACATACCACAGCACTGGGATTGAGGTAGCTGGGCTCTGTGCTTAGACCTGTTTTCCCAGGGATGATAATGGGTTTGCACAGTATATTTTCTTGCCCAATTTGTCTGTACTTCAGAACTTTATTGGGTCTGTGATCTCATCAGAGGGGTTCTTCTCTCCCCTCTTGCATCCTTATCCATATCTTCTGTATCTCCTGTCCAGAGAATCCTCTTCACCTGTTTTCTCTGGTTCTTTTAACATTTTGTATAGCCAGATGAGTGGGAGGTAGGAAGGGGGGTGTGTGCATGTTATAACTTATACCCAGCATCTGACAGGCTTACTTCTGTTGTGGTCATAGCATCCTTGATGAAGTCTTCACCATTGCTTCATGTATGGTAGGTAGCTAGTATGTTGCAGCTTGGTTGTGCCCACCCTTTAGGTTTCCTTTGGTCTTTGGGTCACTTGAGCTTGTGTGATATTTTGTGATTTGAAATAATTCTGTTGTCAGTGGAATATTGGTGTGAAGACTATAGACTAATGGGTTAGCAAGTAGTCTGGCATCATTGAAAGTACTGCACAGTTTTTTATTTTCTTTGATATCATCCCCTCTGCCCAATTACCTGTAAAGACAATTTTTTGCATTTGTTTATGAAGAATTTCGAGTTCCAAATTCTCTCCCTGTTCCCACTTCCTGAAGCAATTTGATGTGGGTTATGCTTGCACTGCACAGTTTTTAAAAGAAGCTAGTTTTATTGATAACTTTTCTTTTAACAAAACATGCAAAATCAACCAAACAAAAAAGTATAATCCCTGAAAATAGTTAAGCAAAAACCTAGCCAGTCATTGTTGATGATTTCTGTGCACAGCTGTATGGCTTTGTTTTTCTTGTTTCTTAGGAGAGAGAAGGCTGGACTTTAACTGAAAAAACTTAAAAATTTTAACAGTTTTTAAAAATAAGTTTTATTGATGCCTTTTGTTTTTACATCATTCATTTCTGGACCTCTCTCCCATCCCACCCAAATTAAACCCTCCTTTGTAACAAAGAAATACAGTTAAGCAAAACCACCTGGATACAGTGACTCTCTGACAACGTAAACAACATTCTGTCCTAGGTGTCTCCTGCTTCTGCCAACAGTGGTTGGTTGGTTTTATTCTCTCATCTCCAATGCCTTCAGAGGTTTTTCAGTAGCTCAGAATTCTGCCTTCTGTTAGGGATATTTATATTCTTTTGTTTCCACTTATTTTATTCTGCATCAGTTCATATAAATCTTGCAGTGCTTCTTTGAGTAAGAAATGACAGAGAAGAATTTATTAGGTTTCTGCTACATGCCAGACACTGTGCCTGCTACTGACATAAGACATAAGCTGCAGCTCCTGCCCTCAAGGAGCTTGCTTTTAGTGTGTATATGTGAAAACAATATACATACAATTTACAAAACAAATACAAGTACTAACTTTTTAAGAATGATTCATTAGATTAATTTACCACAGTTTTTTTCCTGCTGTTCTTCAGCAGATCCATGTCCAGAAAAAGTGTTGCTGCAGATATGTTGTTTTACGTGGGACCTTTGTGCCTGACTTCTGTCTCTGCTTCTTTGGGCTCTGTATTTTCCCAGGAGTGGGATTACTGGGTCTTAATATCCAGAATAACTGGATTTCACAGGGTGCCTACCTCTGTTCAGCCCTCCCACCCTGACTGATTTGTGTTGTCTTTGCCGAATGACCATGTATGAGGTGAGCCTTAAGAGTGTGCGTACGGGGAGCCTTGCACTCAGAGCAGTGCCAGCATTGTCCGTCATCTTTAACCTCATTTTTTTTGTCATTTGATGTCTTCCTTTATATATTGTTCTTATGGACCTACTTTCTTCTCTTTACATAACTTTGAATAAGCCTTAACACATTTCTTTGATTTCTTCTTATTCCTTATTTCTTAGGATGGTAATATCCTGTTATGTTCATATGGCACAGTTTAGTTCTTTCCCAGTCATTGGGCACAGAGCTTGTTTCCATTTTTTTTACTGTTGCAAATAATTCAGCTATAAATATTGTTGTACAGATAGGTTCATAGGCTGTAAATCTGGTAGTGGATTGTTGGGTCAGAGGATATGAGCAGTTTTATAACTGCTAGTGAATAATTTTGAGTTGCTTTCTCATTTTCCTGTTAGTGAATATTTTCAGATATTATTTTTAACAAGTACTTTTTTTTCTAATTAGTATTTATTTTCTCTTCCCCTCCCACCTCCCCCTGATTACAAAAAAAGAGAAAAACAAAACCCTTGTAGCAAATGTGTATAGTGAAGCAAAACTGACTTCTACCTTGGCCATGTCAGTCAGTCATTAAGCATTTATTAAGTGCCTGCTGTATGCCAGGCACTGGGTTGAACACTAAGGACACAAAGAAAATGAAAACAGTCCCGGTCTAAAGAAGCTCACAGTCTAATGGGGAGACAATCATGCAAACAGATATTGACAAATCAGAGACAGGATAAACTGGATAGAATCACTGAAGGGATGGCACTAGTATGAAATTTGGAGGATATCAGGAGAGGGCAAGAGAGAGAGATGAAAAGTAGAGAATTCCCAGAATGCTGGGGAGCTGGTGAAGCTGCCTGGAGCCAGGAGACAGTTTTAGAATCATTTTTCTTTTGCCAGCCAACTTTTCCACAGATCAGATTTTGAATCTTGGATTCATTAATACTATAAAATAATCAGTTGACTTTTGTACTTATCCACTAGTGTCTGTATGTTTATACCATAGAAATATTTATTAAGCACTTCTTGAGTTTTTTCAGATTTTAAAATAATGTCCTTTTTTTCTTTCAGGTTAGAGTTGAAGTGATATAGAGAGGTGGGTCAGTATTGTGTAATGAAAAAAGTATTAGTCTTGGGGAAGACTTGAATTCAGCTTCTGGCTTGGATGTTTCCTTAGCTGTGTGAATCAGGGAGGGAGTCTCTTAATCTCTCTGTGCCCCAGTTTCCTCATCAGTAAAATGAGTGCAATGATTTATATTAGCTGCCTCAGAGTTTTTGTGAAGACAATGCTTTGTAAATCTTAAGGAGCTGTGTGTTATTATTCATTCTGCTTGATATGAAAATTTTCATAAGAAGGTTTACTTAGATGTTCTCATTCATGGGTTTTCTAGAATCAGAATTGAGGGGGATGTTAAGAGCCTTTTAAAAATTATTATGAACTTGAAAAAAACTATAAGTATGAAAATTTTCACATGCAAAGAACAGAAAAAGACTTTTGTGTACAAAACTGTGAAAACGCTGTTATGTACAGCAGTTTCCTAAACAGATGTCCTGACCTGTTTGTGAATTGGCCTTAAATGGGGTAGAGCTGTCCACAGTGGTCAGCCTCATTCTCTTTTCCAGAGCCTTATGTTTAACACACTAGTACTTACACTGTCATGCTTCTCTGGCTCCACTTCTGATCTTATTTCTGCCTTCTTCTATGTATCTTTAAATATTTCACTCATATTCTTGTTTCTTTCCTTTTTAAAAAAAATCACCCTCCTTCCTCTATAATTGTCTCACACATACCCACTCCCCACCCCCAAATAAAACCTTTCCCTCGTAACAGACAAATTAAAAGTAAAGCAGAACAGATCCACATGTTGTAGGTTCTCAGTCAGTGTCCTTTCTGTAGCATCTCTAATAAATAGACCTCTAGCATCTGCTTTAAGCCTCCAGGTAACCAAGAGCTCACTGAGTCCCAGGGGAGTCCTGAGATCACTCAGCTGCTGTGTAGTCTTGCTGTAGGTTGTGCTGAAATCTGTTTCTTTGCACCTTCTACTTGTTCTTCCTAGTTCTGTCTCCTAGGGCCAAGGAGCACAAGTCTACTTTCCACTCTGCCTGACAGCTATTCATAAAACCCACAATCCCACTATATGCCCCACTGTAGGGCTTCTGTCTTCTGGCCTAATCCTCTCCACTTGCCTTATTTGTGGATTTGAGTTTCTTCATCATCTTAATGACTGTCCTCTGGACACTGACTGTAGTGTAATAGATTTAGAGCTGTCCAGTTTGGACCAATCTTCTCCTTTTACAGATGAGGAAACTCAGGCCCAGTGAAGGGGAAGGAGGGACTTGTCAAAAGTCACACCATTCATTAGTCAGTGAGTAGCCCCAAATTCACTAATCTTGCTACTTTACCACACTGTCACTCCCTGTGACATCGACAACATGATGCCCAGAGGTGGTCCGACCACAACAGAGCAGCCGAAGTGTTCCCACCTCCCTGAATTGGGGTGCAGCCTTGGCTAATGCAGCTGAACACCACATTGGCTCTTTGGCTGCTGCATCTCATTGCTGACTCATTCTGAATCATAGCCTCTCAGCATCTGAGAGGACTGCCAAGGTCATCCAGTCCAAAACTTACCTGAATAATGACTCTCACCTACATATGATGTTCCCGAAAAGTGATTATGTAGCCTCCCCTGAAGACCTCCAGTGATGTGGTGCTCATTCAGTTTTGGACAGCTTTAATTATTAGGAAGTTTGTACTTGCATGGAGCCAAAATCTGCCTCAGTTTGTCCTCTTCAGCCAAGCAAAACAACCCCTAATTCCTCTTCTGCTTAATTTTTGAAGATAGTCATATTCCCCTTAAGGTCTGCAAGTTAAATCTCTGATCAGGACAGAGTACTGTTACTACAAGACTCTTAACTCCCCTTGTTCTCAACACTGAGTGAGCACCACCTTGTTCCCAGTTTCCCAAGCTCATAACCTTGGTATCGACCTTGATTCTTCCCTCCCACTTACCCTATGGAACCAGTTTGTTGCCAAGTTTTGTTGTTTCTTCCTTCACTGACTCTTTTATACACCCTCTTCTCCCCACTCACACAACAGGCACCCTTACTGCAGCATACCTGAATTGTTGCAGTGACCCAAAGCTGGGTCTGCCTGCCTTGTGTTTCCCCACACCAGTCCATCCTCCACACAACTGTCAAAGTGATCTTAAAGTACAAGTCTGATCGTATCACCACAGCTCCCCATTGAATAAACTCCAGAGGCTCTTAAAGAACAAATATAAAATCCCATTTGGCTTTTAAAACCCTTCAGAATCCAACCCCCACCCCCCCTTCCTTTCTGATCTTTTTACACTGGCCATACCGTTCACCCTTAGGCTTTCAACTATTAACTTTTGTGCTTTACTGTCAAATCTGCATTTCTAGACCCTGTATCTCTTCTGAGTTCTTTATTGAAGCTCCTGGGGCAGCTAGGTGGTGCAGTGGATAGAGCACTAGTGCAGAAGTCAGGAGGACCTGAGCTCAAATCGCACCTCAGACACTTGACACTTCCTAGCTGTGTGGCTTTGGGCAAGTCACTTAGCCCCAAGTGCTTCATCCTGGGTCATCTCCAGTCATCTTGATGAATATCTGGTCAGTGGATTCAGATGACTCTGGAGGAGAAGTGAGGCTGGTGACCTGCACAGCCCTCCCTCACTCAGAACAAAGTCAAGTGCAAATCATGTCATTATTTCTCTGATGGCATGGTCTTCTTTGGCAACGAAGGATGAACACACATTGGAGCTCCTACTGCCATCAGGTCACCTCCATCTGGATTTTCTCCTGGCTTCTTAAGGACTCTCGGCTTTTGACAACCTATCTTTCCTTTTCAGCCCTTTGCTGATCCTTCTCACTTATTTCTTACTACTCTTAAATCAATAATAACCTTGGATCTATCTTGGAGTTTCCTTTCTTTCTTAACTCATATCTGCTCAGTTCCTGATCCTACCACTTGCAGTTCTGAATTATCTTTTGAACCCACTCCCTCCTCTTAGTTCTTCCTGTTGCCTCTCTAGTTTGCTGTTGATACTAGCTGCCGCAACTATTGCCATAACCATTACTTTTATTGTCTCCTGCTCCTCCAGCCTTTATACTGCTGTCAGAATCATCTTTTTTATTTGGATCTTCTGTGGTGTGCCCATTACTTGGGACAAGCAATAATTTTGAAATGGTTTCATTTTGGGACCAAATTTGTTAACATGTGGGTGCTCCTGCTGATACTGGACTTGGTCAGGAACATCTGACCTTGGCCAAGTGAAACTTGAAGGAGATGGTTTTCTCACTTTCATTAGTTCTTTGTCAGTTGAGGGCTGGATTTTGAGCCATGTACCATCCCCTCCTGATTGAGCTTCTTTCTGACTTTGTGGACTTCTCTAGGATGACAGTTGCTGTCTCATCCCTGGAACATTCCTGTGCCATTACTGGACCCCTTCTCCCATTGGTGAATCCCTTCTGTGGCCTCTCTTTTGGAGTCAGGCCAGACCACAGACCAGCCTTGCTCCATTCCCCACCCAACTGTACTTTTGACTCTATGGACTTTGCCACCTTCCTGCTACCCTCCCCTCAGTCTTTTAGCTCTGTTTTATCTGTTGTCTTCTTTCATTAGAATGTAAGGTTCTGGAAGGCAGGAACTGTCTTTGTATTTGTAATGCCTCATTGCAGCACAGTGCTTGGCACGTGGTAAACTTAACAAATGCTTGTTGCCTGCTTGCCATACATGAATGTTGTATTGTTCTTAATAGTGTGGTTTTTGTGAGTGAATATTACTCTCAAGGAAATGTGCAGGGATTATAGCTCTTAAAGAACTTTTAGGGATACTGGAACCACACTGCTGGTGTGAGGAAGGGAGGAAGGAACAAAACATCAAGCATTGAGAACCCATTTCTGCAAAAAAGCACTAATTAATCTTGAGAAAACAAGCACAAACCTTCAGAAGGACCTGTAGCTGGGGTAGTTGGTACTGATTCCTCTGACGTGTGGTATGGACTTCTTAATGTTGAAGAAGGAAACCATAAGACTGTTAAAAAAAAATCCAGCTGCTAACCAATGATAGGAGGAAAAAGCAGTTGTTATGGGTAAGGCAGCCACTTTTAGAGTGCTAAAGATTGAATAAGGGTGTAATTTCCACTGTGAAACTCTTTCATTTAAAGCTACCCAAAATGTGTTAGTAGAAGATTTCTAGGTGAGGGTAAAGATCTGGACAGCCTTGTCAGGCCCTTCTGATGGGTCTGGAAGTCTTATCTCTGTCAAGAGATTGATGAACTTTGATGAACATATTGATATACCAAGAGAAAGAAGTTTTTGGAAATAAAAAACTTTCCCAGTGGAGATAGAATATTGTAACATGAGTTTGTGCCATGTCAGATGTTATGAAAGTTTAAGGAATTTATCCAAGAGATGGAGATAAACTGAAGGACTCCTCTGACTTAAACTCTCTTGGAAAACTAAGGACTGTTATCACAGCTAGACTTAGAAAAATGGACTATTCATCAAAGCAATGTTTTGTGCCCGATATGATAAGTGGGGTTTCATGATGAATTAAAGAATATGTCATTCTTTTAGACTCCTCTCCAAGTTATATAAAACAAGTGATTGCTGCAAAAAAGAGGACATTTCATCTAAATCATTTTATGTGACACCCTTAGGGATGGACATAGTGGAGAGTTTATGGAGGAGATGAGGTCTGACTTGGACTTTGAAGAATGGGTAAGAATTTGACATGTGAAAAAGAAAGGAGAGAGGAAGTATCCTAGGCATAGGGAATGAAAGCCACTAAGTGAAGCTTTTGTTCCAGGGAATGACTAGTCTGGTTTGGCAGGCTCACACAGTAGAGTCAGGGAAGACAGCAGTTGTTTAGTGATATACCAGCCCCTGGGACTAGAAAGGCAAGTGAAAGCAAATCCCTGTCTTTAGGAAGTTTGTCTTCTATTCTGAGGGTAACAACATTCGCACAATAAAGTGAGATGGGAAATTAGCTTGGAAAGATAGAGTGAGAATTTCAAACATAGGAATGAGTATTTTATTCTTGAGGCATCCTGGGACCCACTGGAGACATCTCAAACAGGGAAGAGACATGGTTAGATTTTCACTTCAGGAATATCACTTGGACCGTGGAGGATGGATTGGAGAGGAGAGAGACAAGAGGTTATCGTAAGAGTTCAGTTGAAAGGTGGTGAAGACCCTATGCCATGATGGCCATGTGAGTGGAGAGAAGGGAATTGATGCAGGTGATATTCTGGAAGTAGAATTGGCTCAAGTCTGGCACCTGATTAGACTTGAGCTCAGTAACTATGAGCCATGTTGAGTTTGAGATGCCTTTGGGATATCCAGGAGATGTCCAGCAGCTAGTTTTTGATATGGGACTAGAGCAAGAGCAAAAGATGATGGATAGGTTAGTTACATCAATTTGTAAATCATCTTCTTAGAGATAATACCAAGAGAGATAAGAGTGGAAAACCTACGGTCCATATGTTGAATGGTAATCCAACAGAGGAGCCTGAAAAGGGCTATTTGTACAGGCAGGAGAAGAACCAGGAGAGAGCAGTGCCACTTTCCCCAAAATTGGGAGAGAATTCTACAGTTCCATTCTCAGAGATCCCCAACAATGCTTTGGCAGTCGTAGCTGTAAGTTCTTAAAATTCGCTGGGAATTTATTTTATCTCAGCCAAGTTACTAGAAGATGTTGAGGGTAATTGCATACTGTCTTAATATCTCCTGATTTTGCATTCCATTGTAAACCACCTTTGTTTTATCCTTCCTACCCAACCTGAAGGGGAGGAGCTATGTAGAATATGGGAAAGGACATTAGATTTGGAATCAGTAAATCTGTGTGCTTCCTGGTTTGACTAATTCTCTGTGTGACCTCAGCCCTTTAATCTTTCAAGGTTTTATTGGTCAAATCCATAAAATGAGGAGGTTGAATTTAGAGGCCTTCTAAAGTACGTTGAGGGTAGCTAGGTGGCAGTGGATAGAGTGCCTGACCTGGAGTTAGGAAGACTCATCTTCCTGAGTTCAAATCTGACCTCAGACATATAACCCTGGGCAAGTCACTTCCTGTTTGCCTCAGTTTCCTCATCTGTCAAGTGAGGTGGAGAAGGGAATGGCAAATCGCTGCAGCATCTATGCCAAGAAAACCCCAAATGGGGTCACGAAGAATTTGACATGTCTGAAAAACAACAACAAAGGTACTTGGAAATCCTAAATCTATGTTCCTAGTAGTAGTGGAGGCTCAATTGAAATTGTGTGATAGAAATTTATAGTGGATCCAATCAGAATGGTTGTGGGATTGCTTCCGCTTTTGTTGAGCAGCATGTGTGTAAGCAGTGGATGATCCAAAGCTTAGTGTTAGTGTCAGGCACAATTGGTGAAATGATAAGGACTTAAGAGGATGATGTAGAGCTGATTTGGTTTACCAAGGAGTGAATTAGTGCTGAGAAGATGGCCTGGAAGAGAATTGATGGGTTAAGGGATTGAAGGTTATGGTACAGATGAAAAGTAAGGTTTGGTAAGGGAAGGCAGAAGGAGAGGTGGAAAGCCAATAGATCCTAATCAGATAGGGGGATTTTTGGGGTTCTTGAACATGGTGGTACATTTGTAGGTGGTGGCAGCATCCAGGCTATGACCATCTTTGTGTGTGATTTGAGGTGGATGGAGGAGTAGGTCATGGGAAGTGACTAGGTTGCGGGTCTATGAGGTTAGGGTGTTTGAAGGAGAGTCAGTATGTATATTGAAGTCCTCTAGTAAGACGGCAAGAGTTGGGGAATTTCAGTTCAATTCACTAGACATTTATTAAGTAAGCACCTACTATTTGCCAGGTATTGTGAAGCATTGGGATACAGATAAAAAAGAAAGACAGTCCCTACCTTTAAGGAGTTTACAATTTAATGGGAGAAGAGAATGAACAAGAGGAAACTGGAAAGTGTGTGGAAGGCAGGGTACCACCATGGGTACTTGGAGGCAGAGGTACAGATGGAAATTGGAGTGGAAGGGGAAGACAGAAAATTTATAAGCCATTGTGACCTGGGATATTGTTTTTTGTGGTAGAGAGGAGTAGTGTGAACCTTAATGGAGGGTAGGTGACTGAATGATGGTGAACTGAGGAGAACCTGGAATTGACCATGAGAAACAAAGAGTGTTCTAACCCCTCTATCTTGACCAGTGAGCTGAGAGAAGTGAGGGAAGGTATAGCTAGTACTGGAAAGGGTAGCCAGGGAAGCTGGGTTATCAAGGAAACAAGTTTCTGTAATGGCTGTAAGAGGGCAGAGGAGGAAATTTTGTTGCTTCTAGAACAGACATTCTGGATGTGGCACAATGAAAGGACTGGGTGATGTTTGGAACTTTAGTGTGGGAAGGTTGAGAGGAATTGGGTGGTAAGGGCTGGGGAATGATGCTTGCATGATGAGTTCTAGGGTTTCAGAATCACTGGGATATAATTGAGTATGATTAGATGTAAGAATGTGTATCACTAAGTGGAAGGCACCATCCTTCCCCAAGGAACCTTGAGATCAGGCAGGAGACAAGGGTGGTGCTGTCTGTTGGTCCCATGCAAGGCCCCATTTCACTGCTCCTCTTCCTTTGGAAGGCTTGAGACTAGTCAGGAAAAGGTGCAAAAGGAGAAAGAAGCCCCACTCCCCACTGGCCTTCATTCTTCCCCATGAGATAGAAAGCCTGAGGTCAGATGGAAGACTGCGCCTCTTTACACTGCACCTTCTCATCAGTGTTGGGAGATGAGGCTGGCAACAGGGGGCAGGACCTGCCTTGTCTGGCATAGGTAGAAGTCTAGCCTGGCCCCCTGCTGCTCTTCTTCAGGGAATCCTGGGAGCACATGAGGGCAGACTGCTCTTCTCAGCTCAGCCTGAAGATGAGGCCGTGCAGCAGCAAAGGCAGGCTCTAGCAAGTGGGAGATTCCTGGTGTGTGCAAGGATTGTTTAGGGGGATATGGAAGTCCCCTAGGCCAACGTCTGCTTTCCTTCAGCACATAGATGGTCCAGCCAGAGATGGAAGGTTTTCTCTAGAGGCAGCTAGGTGGTGCAGCGGGTAGAATGTTGGGCTTGGAGTCACAAATCCCTGAGTGTAAGTCCAGCCTTACATACTTCCTAGCGGTATGACCCTGGGCAAGTTATCGTACTTGTTCACTTCAGTTTTCTCAGCTCTAAAATGGGGATAGTAGCAACACCATCTTCCAAGGTTGTTTTGATCAAATGAGATAGTTGTAAAGTGCTTAGCTGCTTATGCCCTTCCTTAATAATTATGACTAGCATTTATATAGCCCTTTAAGGTATTTACATATGTAAGGATGAGGGAATTCACCTAAGATTAGGGACATATCCTGAGTTTCACAGATGTCTCTGTCTCCTTCCCCCCAAAAAAGAAAAAAGTAACATGACTAGATTTTAGGTGATCCATGAATTTAAATGGGAAAAGAATTACATATTTATTTTCATCAGCCTCCAATCGAAATGTATCATTTTCTTCCACTAGGAATTTTTTTTTAAAGCATGTAATTGTGAGCAGGGATACCTAGGCTTCCTCCCACTGCTATAGGGATCTAGTTCACACAAAAGGTGAAATACTCCTTGCCTAGTCAGTTGCCTCTACCCACCCTCCTTTAAAGGAAGAGGGGCTATGTTTAGACCTTAAAGAGACATGAACAAGGTCAGGCTGCCTCCCTTGAATCAACTGTAGGCTTTAGAATAAGCGAAAAAAGCCTTGATCATTTTAATGCCTTTGAAATGTGTTAGATGAACTGGATGGATTGGTTGAGAGACTTGTAGTAGGGCTTTGTCTGGAGCAGCTTTGTGGTAGAAACCCTCAGCCAAGCCCCTGAGGAGGATTCTCTTGAGGAGTTGGAGTAGTAAGCCTCAGTCTCTTCCCCCACCCCTTGTCCAGAGGACCCAGGAAAGATTTGGCCTTTTTCTTTGGCATCTGAGCTGACAGCAAGGAGGCACAGTGGTTAGAATACTGGACCCAGAGTCAGCAAGACCTGGGCTCAAATCCAGCCTCCCATACTTAACTAGCCTCCTTGCTGTCTGCTCCTAATAACTGGCATTCATATAGTGCTGTAAGATTTGCAGAGTGCTTTACTAATGGATCTTTTTGGGCCTTACAACTGTCTTAGGAAGTGTCAATGCTGTCAGCACCCCCATTAGGAAGCTGAGGCATCTGCCACACCCACTATTGTCTTCCTCAGCTACCACTCTTCAGCTGATGTGTCCACCTCCTTTCATGGACAAATATACCTTGGTTCTACCATTTATGCCATTTTTCATATTTACCACATCTCTATGATCTTCTCACATCTTTGCGCCTTTGGGTCTCTTACAGGTGATTCTTATATTGTGGTGTTCCGTGATGCAAAACCATGCAACATCACTGGGAAAGTTTTTTATTAGAAATGTTGTGGCAGCAAACCGCTTGTAATCATTGAGTGATCTGCATTTTCTCAATTGTGATCTAGCCCAGTCTCTTCATTTTCATTTTTTATCCCAGCTCATTCTTTTACTGTAGTCCCTGTCCAAAATGTGCACGTACTAATGATGACATACTGATGAACGTAACTGAATGTTGTCTTCCCCCAGGCCATGTGCCTTCTTCATCTACTTTGTTTTGTCTCTGTAGATTTCTAGGCCAGTCTTTTTTGATTGTCTGTAGATTCAGTGACTCATTGAAGAGTTCTGTGGGTCTAGTGTGATCTGTGTGATGCTATCCACAAACAGGAGCATTTGGAGAACCTTGTTGTTTACTTGGAGTCCATCTGTTTGGACTTTGAGACACATGGCAAACTATGATAACTAAAATTTAATATTTGCTTCATTAGATTCTTTGAGATATTACTGTATCTTCAGAAACATCACGTGTTAGATATGTGAAGGAGGGAGAATCAGTTAAAAAGAACTCATTCTAGAATAACATAATTCTCTAACAGGGCAACGGTTATGCTTTTGTTTCTGACAAGGGCTAAGAGTTAGGTTGAATAAAAATCACACACCCCTCTATTGATACCATCTCCAGAGCAGTGCCTCTTTATTTAAAACAGTGGGTTTCTTTCTTCATTTATAAGTGGAAGCAGGTACAAACAACAGGAGATTCTGTGGAGCTTTTGATTTTCCTTCAGTGTCCTGAAAAAAATAAAGTATTTCTTAAAAATATATATAATTAAAGCAGTTTTTGGCTAAAGAAAATATTATTAATGAAAAGACTGCTTTAATAAAAGAATAGAAAAAAATGCTTGTATTTGGGAAACATTTTCCCTGGCACTTTCCTTTCTACTTATTTTAATATATGTGTAATTGAATCTCCTTCTTATCAATTAAATGTATTTTAGACAGTGCATTTGAATTGGCTGTTGTCTTTGGGATGAAATTTTCCAGTGTAGTTGACCAATACAATTTGACCAACATTTGTTGGTGCTATCTGGGCTTATATGAGTAGGAAGTAGAATTTGGTGACCCATGTGATTTCGATGGTGTGAAAGGCTTAAAACTTCACATTAATCATTGTTTTCTTCCTTAGATCTCACCTCTAGTAATAATTTAATGGATAGTCTTCTCTGGGGATATTGGCTTTACATGTACCAAGTTTAAAGCTAAATTGTGGGAGTTTTGTTATTTATGTCTTTAAAAACAATACTGATGGTGCTGTTTGTTTGCTATCATTATTTAATTCAAAAAACACTTATTGAGTGCTTTTGTGTGTCAAATCCTGTACTTGATACTGCCTGTCTGCTCTCAGAGAACTTCTATTCTACTGATGAGATACAGTAAACTCCATATTGGTCACTGTTTATGGAAGTCAGGAAAGGCCTAATGTTGTAGGTGGTGCCTGAGTTGTGCTCTGAAGGAAGCTAGGATCTTATGTGATGAAAATGAGGAGAGAATGTATGTCTGACATGGGAACTCTGCATGCCAAGGTGAGGAGGTAGGAATTGCATTGTTGTGTTGGGTAGCACCTGCCAAGTCAGTTTGATTAGAACAGAGTGCATCAAGAGCAGCCACATGAAATTAGACCAGAAAGGTTGGTAGGCACCAGATTGTTAAGGGTTTTAAGTGCCAGGTTAAGAATTTTCTATTTTATCCTTTAGACAAGAGGTAGTTGTTGAAAATTTCTTAGTAGGGCATGTGACATAGTCATGGTAAGTTTTAGGAATAGAAGTACACATGCATATTTGGCAGCGCTGTGTGAGGGGTAAATTGTAGAGGGGAAGATCAATTAGGAGGTTATTGAAATAGTCCTGAGGTGAGGTACTGAAAGCCGCATGTGGGGCAGAAGCTGCGTATGTGAAGAGATGGGCCATGGATGCAAGAGGATGATGGATAGGAAATTAACAAGACTGCCCCCCTGCAAACATACCTTTTGGTTAATGGCACCTTCATCCTTTCAGTTGCCCAGACTCACAGTCATCTTTGCCTCTTAGCTTTATCTCCCATGCCTTATCCAGGCAATTCTCAAATCCCATTGATTCCACCTCCAGTGCCTCATTTGTATCCATTTCCTCTCTATTCACACTGCTACCTTTGTGTTTCAGACCCTCATCACTCTTCATCCAGACTCCTTTCAGAGTCTCCTGGTTGGTCTTCCTAATAGCCCTTCTTTTTCTCCTATCTTCCTTCTAGCTGTCACAGTAATCTTCCTAAGACCCGTGGAGATCTGAACATGTCATTCCTCTGCTTAAAAACTTAGAGTGCCTCCCTGTAGCCTTCAGGCCTTCTACAGCTGGCTCTTACCTTCCTTGTGCTGCTAACTCATTGCCCTTTTGTGGACTCCTCCTTCTGGTCAGAGGGCATAACTATTCTTCACTCAGTATTCTGTCTGGACTTGGAGTCAGGAAGAGCAGTGTTGGAGTCCTGTGTGAGCTTGGGCAAGTCCACTCATCATGACTTCTTTGTACTTCAGTTTCCTACTCTCTGGAATGAGGGAGTTGGACTCTGGTTTCTGGGATCTCATATCTAAATCCATGATCCTGAGACTTGCTGCCAGGGTGAATTCATACATGATTAGCCCCCCCTCCTGAAGCCTTTCGCTTCCTTCTTTCTCTGTCTTTGAGAATGAATCTTGGTGTTCACATTCTGAGTCTTACACATGGTCATCATCTTGATTAGCCTCATGAGTGTGGGACTGTGGAGCTTAACATAATCTTAACATAATGTAAGTGTCTTATTTGTGATCATTTGCTCCCTGACTCTTTGGGGTGGAAGGAGGTTTTGTTGCTGCTTCTATTTATTTTTTTCATACTTGTGGTCAATGTGTACATTGTTTTGTCATTGCTTCCACTCTGAATAACTTCATGTAAATTTTTTTTTGCATTTTAAAATTTGTCATATGTGGTGCAATACTATTCCATTATATATATTTATGATATATGTTAATATTTACTTATGTATATTTATTCAGCCACTCAATTATTGGACCATATAGGCAGTTTCCAGATTTTTTGCAATTTAAAATAGTAGTTTATATAAAATATTTTTGACCAGATAGGTCTTTTTTTTCTTTTAGGGACATTATTAAGGTATAATCTTAGTAATGGGATCACTGACTTATACAAAAAGTGAACATTCTTAAGTCTCACTGAATGTTAACATTTTGCTTTTTTGAGAAGCTTGCACCAATTTGTAGCGCCTCCCCCCCCCAGTAGCATAATAGTGGATGTATTTAACCACATCAACCAATATGAGATTTTGTGATTTTTAACTATATTTGCCAATTTTATGGGTGTAAGGTGCTTTCTTTAAAAAGTTTCAGCACATTTTCAAGGAGTTATTGATAAATTGTGTTCCTTTCTCAGGGACCACGTATTCATATACCTTGTTATTTTTTTTTAAATAAGTTTTTTTTTTCCAGTTGGCAAAAATCTGTCTTTTCTTTTCACTACCTTCCACACTGATAAAGAAACAAAACTATTTGAAAAAACGTATATATAGTCAAATGAAACAAATTTTCACATTGTCTATGTCCAAAAAAAAGTCTAATCCTGCACTCTGAGGTAACAGGTTTCATCATAAGTCCTTTGGAATCATGGTTATTCATTTCACTGATGAGAGTTCCTCAGGTTTATTGTTATTGTGTAAATTTTTTTCCTGGTTCTGCTTAATTCTCTCTGCATCAGTTCATAGTTTCTTTGAAACTGTCCCCATCATCTTAAAGCACAATAATGTTCTATCACATTCATATGCCATAACTTGTTCAGATATTCCCCAATTGATGGGCATCCCTTCAGTTTCCAATTGCTTGCCACTACAGAAAGAGCCACTAATAAATATTTTTGTACGTATGGATGATAAAAACATTTTTAAACTCTTCATCTCCACTAAGGATTCTGGTTGAACTTGTGATGAAGCGGTTTTCCTTTGAGGCTTTTTTTATTTATTTGTAGGTATTTTAGAGTCATTCTTTTCTCCTGGTTTGTGTCTGATTGACTTTATTACCATAATAGCCTTTAATGGACCATGTCACCTCTCCCCTCTCATTCTCCTAACTCCAGTGCCTCCATTTCAGACAATATTTCTGTTAAGGGCAGCCTTCCAGCAAATTATTAAAGTATGTAGTCACAGGATTATCTCTTTTGTGTTGTCTTACTTAATGATTAATGTGATTTGTGTTTTGAATGTATGTTCTTTTTATCAGCCGTGTTAAAATTCTTTTTAATTTGGCATCCGTTAAGTAGAACTACACAAAGCAGTGTTTATAATGTTATTATTCATTATTAAATGGTTATAAAATAGTCATGTCTAACTCTTTATGACCCCGTTTGGAGTGTTTTGTTGGGAAAGATTCTGGAATGGTTTGCCATTTCCTTCTCCAGCTCATTTTACATGTGAGGAAACTGAGGCAAACAGGGTAGGGTGACTTGCCCCGGGTTACACAACATGAAGTGTCTGAGGCCAGGTTTGAACTCAGGAAGATGAGTTTTTCTGACTCCAGGCCTAGCACAGTTGCCCAATTTATACTAATATGTTTACTGAAATAGTACATAGCATTTATAAAAACACAGTAAGGTTTGCAAAGCTCTTTCCCAATAAGTTTCATTTGGTTTTCACAATAACCCTGTGAGGTAGGGGCTGTTATTCTCCCTAGAGATAAGGAAATTGAGGCTGAGAGGTAGAATGCCCAGGGTCACACAGCTAGTGAGGATCTGAGACCAGATCTGAACTCAGATCTAACTGACTCCAGGTCCATTGCTTTACCTCCCTTGGGCCAGCTAGCTCCCTTTAGGTTTATGACTATGATTCTATACTTTTGTAAATTACCTGGATGCTCTATGCTGAAATTTAACATGGAAAGCACTAACATTGTCCATTAAGTTTAGCCTAAATCTTGTTGTTATGATATCTCATTTATATAATTGTTGTCAAAATGTGTCTATTTAGAGATGCATACGTACATGTAGTTGGTTTGGTTTGGTTTTCTTTATATAGAATCACTCCATCTTCCCACAGTTCTTTGAAACCTTCATGTTTGTCATCCTGAGTGGTGCAGTAAAATGTGAGGGAGATTTTTCAAGTGTTTTTATCTTGGTAGGATCAGCATGAGTCTATTTTCTGCTCCTTGGAAAGTCTAGGCCGTGTAGTGTTTGAGAAGTCACTGAACTGCTGAGCTGTTCTGGTCTTCATCTATAAAATAAGGATAGTGATACTTGTGAGAACCAGTTAAGATACTTATCTGTCACAGTTTGTAAAATTTCAAATACTACATAAAGGGAAGGGATTTTTATTACCTTTAAAAATTGTGTCTTTGTTTTCTAGATCCGACGGAGGCGCCTTGCTCGACTTGCTGGTGGACAGACTTCACAGCCCTCTACCCCACTTACCTCTCCACAGAGAGAAAACCCACCAGGCCCTCCTGTAGCAGCACCAGCCCCAGGCCCTTCCCATAATCTTGGTCTAAATGTCCACAACATGACCCCAGCTACCTCCCCAATAGGTGCATCAGGTGAGCCTTAGCTTAATACTGGAAAGGAATTTTTAATTTTGACCATGGTATTTCATTAAATCTGTAAATAGTATAGTTTTTTTTTTTTGACAGATTCTAGGTAAATGAAGATTAACATCTTGAAATGCTGTGTACTCTTAAAACACATTTACTATGATACACTTCCATTCACAATGGAATATTACTGCTGTTTTAAAAGTCTTGATCTGATGGATATATTTAACAGGGTATCTTTTTTAAAGTTCCTTTTAATCTACCAATTGTATAATGTTTTTCTTTTTTAACTTTTTAAATATTTTTTCCAATTCCATGTGAAAATATTTTAACAGTTTTTTTCTTAACTTTGAGCTCCTAATTCTCTCCCTTCTTCCTCATTGAGAAGGCAAGCAATATGTTTTTCAAAATTAATTTCTTTTTCTTGAGAAATAACATCAAGAGAGATACTATTTTAAAGCTTGAGTTACTTTTTCCATTTTGCAGTTGTAGGTCAGTAGATTTCCACATTTCTCTTAACAGATTTTGTTTTTATCTTTGAGTCTTAGGGGCCAACCCACTCAGAATGGCCAGACCCTTCAGTGGTTCATTTTTCAATTATTTAAGAGTTGTAATACATTTCTTCACAATTATTTATTAAGCAACCTCAGTGGTTTCTGAGTATGGCCGTAACACTCTACCTAGGTAGTTTGGATGATGCAAAAATTATTCCTACCCTTAGAGATCACATTTTCTTCCAGTGATTAATAGACAGTTGGTTGATTGTGTTAGAATTCCTGCAAACATGGCCAGTGATCCTTGATTCCGTATCAGAGGGAGATTTATCAGGTATTTATCCCCAGTGAGATTATTGGTACTTTCAGAGTGAGTCCATTTTCCACTCCTTGGAAAGTCTAGGCCATGTGATGTTTGATAAGTCACTTAATCTCTGAGCTGCTCTGATCTTCATCTTTAAAATAAGGACAATGATTCTTAAAAGTTCACATTTTCTTTAGTTGTAGGGCTAGTGTAAAAACTGGAGGTGGGGAGGTGACTTAAGAATACAGTACAGCCTGTGCAAAAATGCTATAAAATATAAAGGACAGGGATGATCCAGCAGTTTTTCACTATGAAGATTGATTAATGATGAGAGCCATCCTGTAGTGCTTCTGCAGTTGTGACAATAGTGTGTGGATTAGTTAATGTATTCTAGAAAGTCTTAGGATTTTTCTGTCTTCATTATTTAGGTCTGTGATTTTTTTAAAAATTAAAAGCATTGCTAGAATAAAGGTTATTGAAACTCATACTGATGATTAAAGATGAAGATAAAATCTTTTTCCCTTCTCACTTTCACCTCTGTGTAAATATATATATATACATACACAATATAGGGCTATCCTAGAGGTATCTATTCAGCAAATATTTAAGCATCTATAGGCTTATTGTATTCATTTAGAAGGATATACAGACAAATAAATTCAAATTTTGAATTCAAAAAACACTCATTGAGCAACTACTGTAAACTAGGGACTGGAGTTACAGAGAGGAAAAATAACATACCCCTTACCCTCAAGAAACTTGTATTCCATTTGAGGAGACAGCATATACATAGAGTGTGATAGGGTAAAGGAAAAATCTGTAGTGTGCTGGAAAAATTGGGGGAGGGATCAAAAACTTCCCCTTGGGGTAAAGAGTAAATTTGAGTTATAAATGAGGTAAGAACTGATCTATGGGTAGAGCCAAGATGGTAAAGATAAGGGAATAGACCAGCCAAACTGTCCCAACATTTTTCTCTAAATAACTTTAAAGTAATATGGCAAATCAAATTCTAAAGCCACATAACCAACAAAAGGTCACGGTAAGACATTTTTCTAGCCTAGAACAACTTACAAGGTCAGAAGGAGAAGTCTGTGGCATGGGGACATGGGCTTGCTGGGGACACAGTTCAACACAAAGCAATGATGACACTCACTGTAGGCCTTCGAGGAAGCCCAGGGCAAAGGGGAGTGCTTGTGGGGTACAAGGGAGCAGAGGCCCTAGTTCTGGGTTGCCGTTCCAGGCAAGTTGTGACTAAGAGCAAGCAAGGGGCCCTACCTGGTAAAACCAGAGCACAGACCAGGAGAACAATGACCATACCTCTCCCCATATCACACCACTTTTGTGGTTGATGTTGTTGAATTATTTTCTGATTCTAAGTCCAGTGCTGTATTTACTGCACCTCCTAGTTGCCCTCACACCACCTTGGAGGTACCAGAAACTCACAGGCCCCCCAGAACTAGCTCTGAATAGAGCAGCACAAAAACCAGAAGCTTGTGAAAGTGACCCTGTCCCCCCAACTGCTTCACCCCCATAAGAGCAGAGCAACTCTGACATAAACTTCAAAATCAAGAAATACCCTGGAAAAATGAGCAGACAACCACAAAAAGAGCCTGACCACAAAAAGCTACTGGTGACAGGGTAGGTCAGAACACAAACTTAGAAGACAATGACATGAAAACATTTATTAGCAAAACCTCAAAAAGAGTCCCTAGAAGAATTAAAGAGATTTGTTTAAGAAGAGCATGAAAAAATTGAAAGTCAGATATGAGTGATAAAGGAAAAATTATAGGAAACAAATGAGAGCACTGCAAGAAAATTACAAAGAGAATTAAAAGCTTGGGAAAAGAGGCATAAAAAATATTGAAGGAAACAACTCCATAAAAACCATTTGGCCAAATGGTTAAAGAGATACCGATGGTTGTGTTTGTTCTTCATTTTCGAAGAGGACTGTGACATCAGCAAAATGATGACATGACTTGCAGTTGCCTTTGATTGGAGGGAGGGAGGGAGGGCTGTGCAAGGTCACCAGCCTCACTTCTCCTCCTGAGCCATCTGGATCCAGTGACCAGATACTCATCATGATGACTGGAGATGGCCCAGAATACAATGGGAGACCCTGGCCCTTTTAGGCTGAGGCCTTTTCAGGTACTCACTTAGAGTGAGGTGATGCCCTTTCAGTGAATAGATCTCTTTAAGAAGTAGTTAAGGATGACCCCTTTAATTAGAAAAACAAAAAAAAATCAAGATGGGAGGGCAAGACCCTCAGGGAGTACAAAGAGGTACAAAAACCTCCCTGAAGAAAGTAATTCCTTGAAAATTAGAATTGGTTAAGTAGAAGCTTGTGACTCTGTAAGACATTAGAGTCAAAAGAATGCAAAAAAAAAATTAGAAGAAAATGTGAACTATCTAACAACTGGCTTGGAAAATACATTCTGGAGAGATAATTTAATTATTATAGAACTGTCTGAAAGCTCCAATTTTTAAGAAAAGAGCTTAGTAAACACGTTTCAAGAAATTATAAAGGAGAACTGCCCAGGTATCTTGAAACTGTAGGGCAAAATAGAAATAGAAAGAATCCAAACTCATGAATGGGAACATCAAATGAAAACTCCCATAAATATTACAGACAAATTTTAGAGCTTCTAGGTCAAGGAGAAAATATTGCAATTAGCCAGAAAGAATTCAGACACTGTGGAGTTATAGGATCACATAAGATTTAGCAGCTACCATCCTAAAGGAGTGTAGGACTTGGAATATCATATTCTGGAAGACAAAGAAGCTGGAATTACAATAAAAAATAACCTCCCCAGCGAAACTGAGTATAATTCTATTAGTGAAGAAACAGATATGTAATGAAATACAGGAATTCAAAGTATTTCTGATGAAAGATCAGATATGAATAGAAAATTTGACATTAAAACACAAGATTTAAGATGTGAGAATTGTGGGAATGGAGTGAACCATAATGGCTCCATCTTGTGAATTATTTCTGGATATAGCTCAGTTCCCTTTGTATTTAATTATGAAATTGTGAGAAAGCTTGATTGCATTGTTTGAACCTGGTATAGTTGGAAATCTGGACCTGTTGCTTTGAGACTCTTAACTAATGACCTAGGTTATGCTGACCAGAAACTCAATCAGATCTGAAGCTTGATGCAAGGAGTTTTCTCACAGTTATGCATCTCAAGCAATTCATATGTCTTATCTGAAAACTGGCCCTGTATTGATAAGTCAGTTACTGTTTCCTTGTTTCTTTGATTGAATATAGATACTTGAGGGGAGTGGTATCCGCTTTTTATAATTTCAGGGAACTGTATCTGTTTGCTCTCCCCCTCCCATCTTGAGAAGATCCTAACCAATCAGATTACTTAATCTTGTATCCTGGTTTATATCCTGTTAATTGGTTTTTTTTTAACGCATAAAAATACCTCCCTCATGTTCAGGGTCTAGTGCCAAGCTGAGCCTTGTCCCTATTTGTTATGCAATTGGCATGCATTGCATAATAAATTGATATGTTCAGAAGCACAAACCTTTGTTTCCTCAGTTATTTCAGGTTTCCCAGAGATGCATAAAAAGTAAACGAGTGAGAAGTTGTGAGGACCTTAACAAGGTTAAACTGCTTACATTCCTAGATGGGAAGATGATACATGTAACCCTAACAACTTTATCAACATTAGGGGGTTTAGAATGAGTTTACTTAGAGGGCATGGGTGTGAATCTGTTATGTTGGGATGATCTCAAAAGAAAAATGGGAGATTGAGGAAGTGGGCTGTACTGAGAGAAGGAGAAGGGAAAACTGGGAAAATTATCTCATATAAAAGAGATGTACGAGGAAGAATTTTTACAATGGGCGGGGGGTGCAGACAATACTTGAAACTCTCATCTGAACTGGTTCAAAGAGGGAAGAATATATGTATATTATACACATGTATTATACATACACATGATATATACTGAGTTGGTCATTGAAATCCATCTTAGCCAACAATGAAGTAGGAGATTAAGGGGCTAAGGGAAAAGGGAAGAGTGATAAGTGATACGAGGGAGGGCAGATTAAAGGAGGGCAGTGGTTAGAAGCCAAACAGATACGTGAGAAGGGATAGGGTAAAAAAAAAAAAAAAACGAGAGAGGATAAATAGAAGAAAATAGGATAGAGAGAAATACACAGTTAAAAATCTTAATTGTGAATGGAATGAGCTTGCTCATAAAACAGAAGCAGACTATTTTAGAAACCAAAATCCAGCAATATTTTGTTTACAAGAAACACGCAGTTGAAATGAAAGATACATACAGAGTTAAAATAAGAGGCTGGAGCAGAATATTCAGAGTATTATTGAGTTAAAGTAAAAAATGCACGGGTAGCAATCATGACCTGAGACAAAGCAAAAGAAGATCTAATTAAAAGATAATTAGGAAAATTACATTTTACTAAGAGGTACCATAGACATGCAGTATCCCATACTAAACATATATGCATCCAGATTTTTAAAGGAAAAGTTAAATGAGTTACAGGAAGAAATGGAAAGTGAACTAGTTGGGGACCTCAATTTAACCTCTATCAGCACTAGATAAATCTAACCATAAAATGAATAAGAAGGAAGTTAAGGAGATGAATAGAATTTTAGAAAAGGTAAATTTGATAGAACTCTGAAGAAAATTGAATGGGAATAAAGAGACCTTTTTCTTAACTATACATTGCCCCTTCATGTTTTAGTGTATAGAAGTCTTACAAACAAATGTGGAAAGCAGAACTATTAAATGCACTCTTTTCAGACCATAATGCAATCTAAATTACAGTTAACAAAGAGCCTTGGAAGCAAAGATTAAACATTAGTTCAAAACTAAATAATCTTAATTTTTAAGAATGAATAGGTCAAAGAACAAATCATTAAGGATGATACAGTGAGACAACGTGCCAAACTTTGGGGGATGCTGCCAAGGGAGAAATTAGGGGAGCATTTATATCTCTACACGCTTACATAAATAGAAGAAGAAAAGGAGCAGATCAATGAATAGGGCATGCAAGTAAAAAAAAAAAACTAGAAAAGGAACAAATTTATAATCCCCAATTAAACACCAAAATAGAAATCTTGCACATCAGGGAACATATTAATAAAACTGAAATTAAAAAAACCAACAACTGTGAACTAATAAAACAAGGAGCAAGTGTTATGGGGGAAAAACAATAAAATAGATGAGCCATTGGCTAATATGATGGGGAAAAAACCCCAAATCACCACTATCCAAAATGAAAAGGATAAATACACCATGAGTGAAGATAAAATTAAAGTAACTTTTAGGAGTTCTTTTGCCCAGTTATATGCCAATAAAACTGATAGTCTAAGTGAAATGGATGAATGTGTTCAAAAATATAAATTGCCCAGATTAGCAGAAGAGAAAATAGAATACTTAGATAATCCTGTTTTAAAAAAAGACATCGAACAAGCTGTAAATGAGCTCCCTAAGAAAAAAATCCCCAGGATCAGATGGATTAACAAGTGAATTTTTCCAAACTTCTAATAAACAGTTATGTTATATATAAACCATTTGAAAAAAGGAAAAGAATGTATCCTACCAAATTCCTTCAATGACACAAATATGACTTTGATAACTTAGTCCAGGGTGAGCAAAAGCAAATAAAGAAAACTATAGGCCAATTTTCCTAATGAATTTTGATGCAAAAATTTTAAATAAAATACTGGTAAGGAGTTTACAGCAATTTGTCAGGAAGATCACATACTTTGACCAGTTTGGATTTATACAGGAACTTGAGGCTGGTTCAGTATTAGGCAAATTAAACGTCAGTAACAAAAACAACAAAAATTATGATGATGAGAGTCAGAAAAGGCTTTTGACAATACAGCACCCATTTCTATTAAAAATAGTTTTCTTATGCTATTACGTGTTATCTCTCTAAAACCAAGAGCAAGCATTATTTGTAATGGGGACAAGCTAGAAGCCTTCCCATTAAGATCAGGGGTGAAGTAAGGATGTCCATTATCACAATTGTTATTCAGTATTATACTAGAAATGCTAGCTGTAGCAATAAGAAAAAAAGAAATTGAAGAAATGAGAATAGACCAGAAGAAAACAAAACTCACTCTTAGCAGATGATATGATGGTATACTTAGAGAACCCTAGAGATCCTGCAAAAAAAAAAAATACCCAACTAGTTGAAACAGTGAACAAATTTAACATAAGTACAGGACATAACAGATAACTCACATAAATCAGCATTTCTAAATATTACTAACAAAACCCAGTAGGAAGAGTTAGAAGGAGAAATTCCATTTAAAATAACTTACGACTGTATAAAAAGTGAGTTAAATTTATATTTAAAAAAAGCTTTTCCCTAATTTATAAGTGGTCAGAGGATATGAAGTTTTCAGAAGAAGCAATCAAAGCTATCTATAGTCATGTGAATAAAATATTCTAAATCACTGATGATTAGAAAAATGCAAATTAAAACAACTCTGAGCTGTACCAGATTGGCTAACATAATAGAAAATGATGTGCTGGAGGGGAGGGAATAATAGGAACACTAATGTACTGGGGGTGGAATTGTGAACCGGTTCTATGAGGGCAGGAACTGTCTTTTGCTTTTTGCACCCCAAGTGCTTAGCACAGTTCTTAGCACATAGGAGGTGCTTAGTCAGTGTTGATTGACTGACATTTACTCCTATTGAATTCTAACCCAGTGCCTATGAAGCTACTTTGTTAGTGACTCCTAGCTTGGTGTCAGCTGCAGGTTTGATGATTGTTCCCTGAAGTCACCAATAACAAATGTTGAGAAGCACAGGGCCAAATGCAGATCCTTGGGGTCCTCCACTAGAGAAAATCAAGGAGTAGCAAGATGAGACTAGAGTAGAGGATAGTCTTAACTCATTAGCTTCCATGGATTCAATTATTCCTAAGCACTTGGCAGCCCTTATTACTCTCCAGGGCTCTTGGGCTCATCTGTCCACCTGCCCATCCTCACTTCCATTTACAGTACAGCTATCCTTTTTTTTTTTTTTTTTTGTTACTGATCTCACACTGGTTTATTAAGAGATCAATAGAGTATATAGAAGAGAGGTTCGATCAATTCCAGTTCTCAGATGTCATTATCAAATGAAGAATTATTGACCCCCAGAAAAGGGGTATTTTAGAATACTAAATACAGGAAGTCTTAAGAGCATGGCAAGAAGATACTGACCAAGCTAAAGCCAGATTGGCCTCAGTTTCCTCATCTGTAGAAAGGAGTAGGAATAGTTGATCTCTAAAGTTGTTCCCATTTTTTCATCTATTGTGATCTTCTGACCAAGCTCCTTAACCTGTTCCTCCAGGCCCTAACCATTTTTAATTTAAGTATTACCCCTGATTATAGACTATCCAGGCAGTTTTCCTTGGTAATTTCTTTTTTTTTAAATTTATTTATTTCATTCATTTTCACAAAATTTTGGGTTCCAAATTTTCTCCCCATTTCTCCCCTCTCCCCTCCCCAAAACGCCAAGCGTTCTAATTGCCCCTATCACCAATCTGCCCTCTCTTCTAACATCCCTCCCTTCCCTTGTTCCCATCTTTTCTTTTGTCCTGTAGGGCCAGATACCTTTCTATACCCCATTCCCTGTATTTCTTATTTCTTAGTAGTAAGAACAGTACTCAACAGTTGTTCCTAAAACTTTGATTTCCAACATCTCTTCATCCCTCCCTCCCCACCCATTCCCTTTGGGAAGCAAGCAATTCAATATAGGCCTTATCTGTGTAGTTTTGCAAATGACTTCCATAATAGTCATGTTGTGTAAGACTAACTATATTTCCCTCCATCCTATCCTGCCCCCTATTGCTTCTGTTCTCTCTTTGGATCCTGTCCCTCCCCAAGAGTGTTGACCTCAAATTGCTCCCTCCTCCCACTGTCTTCCCTTCTATCATCCCCCCCACCCTGCATATCTCCTCCCCCACTTTCCTGTATTGTAAGATAGGTTTTCATACCAAAATGATTGTGCATTTTATTCCTTCCTTTAGTGGGATGTGATGAGAGTAAACTTCATGTTTTTCTCTCAACTCCCCTCTTTTTTCCTCCACTGAAAAGTCTTTTGCTTGCCTCTTTTATGAGAGATAATTTGCCCCATTCCTTTTCTCCGTTTCTCCTCCCAATATATTTCTCTCTCACTGCTTGATTTCATTTTTTTAAGGTATGATCCCATCCTATTCCACTCACTCTGTGCTCTGTGTGTGTGTGTGTGTGTGTGTGTGTGTAAGTAATCCCACCCACTACCCAGATACTGAAAAGTTTCAAGAGTTAACAAATATTGTCTTTCCATGTAGGAATGTAAACAGTTCAACTTTGGTAAGTCCCTTATAACTTCTCTTTGCTGTTTACCTTTTCATGCTTCTCTTCATTCTTGTGTTTGAAAGTCAGATTTTCTTTTCAGCTCTAGTCTTTTCATCAAGAATGCTTGAAAGTCCTCTATTTCATTGAAAGACCATATTTTCCCCTGAAGTATTATACTCAGTTTTGCTGGATAGGTGATTCTTGGTTTTAGTCCTAGTTCCTTTGACTTCTGGAATATCCTATTCCACGCCCTTTGATCCCTTAATGTAGAAGCTGTTAGATCTTGTGTTATCCTGATTGTATTTCCACAATACTTGAATTGTTTCTTTCTAGCTGCTTGCAATATTTTCTCCTTGACCAGGGAACTCTGGAATTTGGCCACAGTGTTCTAGGAGTTTCTCTTTTTGGATCTCTTTCAGGCGGTGATTGGTGGATTCCTTGAATACTTATTTTGCCCTCTGGTTCTAGAATCTCAGGGCAGTTTTCCTTGATAATTTCATGAAAGATGATGTCTAGGCTCTTTTTTTGATCATGGTTTTCAGGTAGTCCCATAATTTTTAAATTGTCTCTCCTGGATCTATTTTCCAGATCAGTTGTTTTTCCAATGAGATATTTCACATTATCTTCCATTTCTTCATTCTTTTGGTTTTGTTTTGTGGTTTCTTGGTTTCTCGTAAAGTCATTAGCCTCCATCTGTTCCATTCTAATTTTGAAAGAACTATTTTCCTCAGCGAGCTTTTGGACCTCCTTTTCCATTTGGCTAATTCTGCTTTTAAAAGCATTCTTCTCCTCATTGGTTTTTTTGAACCTCTTTTGCCAATTGAGTTAGCCTATTTTTCAAGGTGTTATTTTCTTCAGCATTTTTTTGGGTTTCCTTTAGCAAGGTGTTCACCTGCTTTTCATGCTTTTCTTGCATCTCATTTCTCTTCCCAGTTTTTCCTCCACCTCTCTAACTTGATTTTCAAAATCCTTTTTGAGCTCTTCTATGGCCTGAGCCCACTGAATATTTATTTTGGATGTTTGTGATACAGAAGCCTTGACTTCTATGTCTTTCCCTGATGGTAAGCATTGTTCTTCCTCATCTGAAAGGATGGGAGGAGATATCTGTTCACTAAGAAAGTAATCTTCTATGGTCTTATTTTTTTCCCTTTTTTGGGCATTTTCCCAACCAGTTGCTTGACTTTTGGGTCCTTTGTCAGGAGTATGGTATATTCTGGGAATCTGTGAGATCTCAGTTCCTCCAAGGTGGCACAATCAAGCGTGTGGACGCAGAGAGGGATTTTTATGCCCAGAATTTTAGCAGTTACCTCTCCACAGCCACCTGCCCTCCAGTTCCCAAGTCAGCACTGGGGGCTGATTTTCAGATTAAGCTAGATGGGCAGGGCCGCCATTCAGTGTGAGACTAAAAGACCAACTCCCCCAGGGCCTCCACCCAGGGCAGAGGCAAGACTCAGCTCTTCAGTGCCCCCAGGGGTTTTTATGCTTCAACCATGGAGCTTCCATAGGGGCTGCTGTGCACTCTCTGTAGCCGCTTCCTGCTTCCCAGAGCTATGGGAAGGCCTTTCTTCCTTCCTGGCCTGCTGATTAAACCCCGTCACTGACCTTTGGAGCATGTGGGCTTAGGGATCTGAGGACCCACTACTGCAACTGGAGATTCCGCCCTGAAGTATCCTCCTCCCAGAGTCCCCTCACGCTGCGCTGCTCGGCCAAGGCTGGGCTGGGCTCCGCGTCCAGTGCAACCAATGTTTCCAGTGGGCCTTTCAGGTCACCGTGGACTGGAAATCTCCTCTGCTCTGTTGTTCTCCACTTTTGCTGCTCCAAAATTTGTTGAGAGTCCCTCTCTACAGGTATTTTATGGGCTGTGGGGAGGACCCTGCGTAAGTGTGTCTTTCTAGTCTGCCATCTTGGCTCCGCCCCCCAGTACTGCTATCCTTCCAGTCACCCACATTGGCCACCTTGAAGTCATCTTCAGCTCTCATTCTGCATATTCAGTTTCTAAGTCTTGTCAATTTTACCTCCACAACACTTCTTTTATACAACTTTTCTCTGCACAGAGGTAACAGCACATTTCAGACTTTTATCAGCTTTTACCTAGACTATTTCTCTCCTTGCTAGCAGTCACTCTCCTTTCCATTCCCTGTTCTCTACTACAATTGCCAAAGGTTTTTCTTCATTCTTTATTTCTTTAAAGAATGTTTTTTTAGTTATTTCTTTGTGGATCTTGGTTGTGTTATAGTAGCTTGACGTAACATATTTTATGTATTTTTAAATTATTTTGAATAGGATGTCCCTTTCAATGATTTTTTGTTGAATTTTTTTTATTGCTGTATAGAAGTGCTGTTGAGTTTTGTAGGTTTATTTTAAAGTCTGCAGCTTTTCGTAAAGCTATTGTCTGAGTTTTTCTACTAATTCTCTGTAGTTTTTCCTATAAACCACCATATTGTCAGCAAATAGGGATGCTTTTGTCTTTTTGCATATTGTTTTTATTCTTTTCTTTTATTCTTAGCATTTTAGAACTAAAATACTAGAGAGGAAAAGAGGCATTCTTGCTTTATTCTTCCACTAATTGGAAAAGGTTATAGTGTTCCTCTGTTCATTTAATTCTTGTTTTTAGTTTGATACATACTTTTTATATTTTATTATTTTTTTAATTCATTTTTTTAATGTTCTACAATCACTACCATAAAACTTAGATATCCCCCACCACCACCCCCCTCCCTCCCCAAGACAGCACACAATTCTGTATAGGTCTACATATACTTTCCTATTGAATACATTTTCACTATAGTCATGTTGTGTAGACAAACTAAAATAAATGGAAGAAATCATATAACAAATCAAAATATAATACACACACATACAGACACGATCTGCTACATACTTTTTATATTTTAAAAAAAGGCTCTTTTGTGTTAATGTTTTGTAAAGTTTTTAGTATAATAAATGAGTGTTATACTGTGTCTCAGAGTATTTTCCTGCACCTGTTTATACAGTCATATACTTTTGTAGCTTGTTTTTGATATAACTGTGTTATCTCTGGTATAAATCCAAGTTGATAATTTTTTAATATTTGCTGTAGACTTTCTGCTAGGATGTTATTTAATATTTTTGAAATAGTAGTTACTAACAACATTGACCTGTAGTCATTCTTTACTTTGTTCTTTCCTAGTTTAGGTGTTAAGACAAAACTTAACTAATAAAAGGAGTTTGGTAGTGTTTTCTTTATTTTTTTAAAAATAATTTGTGCCCTATATACATATATATAATATATATTTTAATAGCTTTTTATTATTTCTGTTTTCTTAAATGGTACATTTCTTTACGTGCCCCACTCCTAAATAACCATCCTTTATAACAAAAATTTTTTGAAAGGGGGAAAAACCAATCAACTTCAACAGTTTTTGACATCTGCAATGTATACATAGACCTCAACTCTGCCTGCTACTTTTACAAAAACTGAGCATGTGTTATGATATAAAAACCTCACAAATGTAGAAAATAACAAATTTACCAGTAATAATTAACATTTATGTAGCACTCTAAGATTTTCAAAGCACATTACAAATAACTTATTTTGTCTTCACAGTAACTTTGGGAGATGGGTAATATTATTATCCTCATTTTGCAGATGAGGAAACTGAGGCAGACAAAATTAGTGACTAACCCTAGAGTCACAGAACTGAAAAGATGGCAGGTGGAGATACCCTCAGAAGTCAGGTGTAAAAAGTATGGAGAGTGAATGCACCTGAAAGACTTCCTGAGATGGAGGTTTGGGGCATGAGCACACTAATTAGAAAACAGGACCACCTTGACTGAAATTGCTTGAAAGTGAGAAGGTGAATAGTTGAAGGTATAAAATTCCCGGGCCAGCAAAGAAGGGGGGTGGCTGACCTTGGACACTTCCTCAGATAGAGGTTCTAGGCAGTCACTGGCTAATCAGAGGAGAGGGATACCTGAATAGAGACTACTCCAGGGCTAGAATGAAGCTGAGGCTGTGGTATAAAGTCCAGAGGCATGTCCAGCCTGGCCACTATCTTTACTTTGATAGAATGATTGCAGCCCTTGTTCTTTTGTTTTCCCTTGATTCCTAAATTTTGTCCTAGCTTCCCATTTTCTTTTTTGCATCTTTACTCTTTTATGTCTTTCAGTGTCTTTACTTTTCACAACTTTTTTTCATGTGCATGAAGTTGTTGACTTTTTAAAAAACCATCCCATCATTCTGTTCTCTTTTATCAGGTTGTTTAGTTCATTCATGTTTGAGTTTTTAAACTTCATTTTAATTCTAAACATAAACACAAAACAAAAAAATTTCCACAGAGTAGAACAGAATTAGAGGACTGTACACAAAATACGAACCTCTATGATGTAAAGCTTGTATTTCCTCTTAAATATATGATTACATTTTTCTAAGTTGTCCCTGCCTATTTATCAGGTTGTTTCTGGCCTTCCCTCTGTTCTTTTCTTTGCATTTAAAAAAGTGCTTCAGAGACTCTCTTTTTATGAGTCCTGTGCATCCATTTCAGAGTTTCTAGTCAGCCATGGTCTTTTTTCCCCCTCTTTGCTTTATTATAATTCTTTATTACACTTTTATTTTTTTGCACTTAATAGTTTTTTCTTGACCCTGGTCTTTCTGTCAAGAATTTTTTGGAAAATAAAGATAATGGAGCCAGTATGGTATAGAAAAGGCAGAAACTCACCTGAGCTCTCCATATTGGTTCTGCCCCCTTGAAGTCCCTCCAAATAGCCTGAAATAATGCCTCAAAATAAATTCTAGAGCAGCAGAACCCACAAAAAGACAGAGTAAAACAATTTTCCATCTCAAGAAAACTTAGAAGGTTGGGAGGAAAGGTCTGTTGCACCAGGGTTTCAAGTAGAGCACAGTCTAGAGCAGACCAGGCCCCTGCAAACCAACAGTAGGCCTTAGGGGGCAACTGAATCAGTGGGGGCAGTGATGGTTTCCATACCTGTCAACCCACAGATGGCAAGGAGGAGAGAGAAGATTACAGGGGTCCCTTTGTTGGCATCAGGGGCATTGCTCTGTTGCATTGCCCATATTTGGATCTGGGTCTCAGTCCCAGGGTGAGGAGGAGCAACACTAGCACATCAGAGCTTGTGGTTGCAGGGGATCTGGGACTGTGATCATAGTTCCAGGCCAGAAAAGAGTGCTTGTGGTTGCTCACAGGCTGGAGCAAAGGCCAGGAGAGTAGTTAACCCACCTCTCCCAAAATCATGCCACCTTGGAAAATCCAAAAGCTTACAAGTTCCCAGAATTATTACCAAAAATAGCTGCAGAAAAAAATCTGAAGCTTGGGACATTGCCCCCTCCATTTTGGAATCAGAGCCCCACTTTAGCATAGAGTTAAAAGTCAAGAAATAGTCTGGGGAAATGAGCAAACACCAGAAAAAGATCCTGAATATAAAAATTTACTACAGTGATAGGGAAGATCAAAACACAAACTCAGAAGAAGAAAACAGTCCAAACTACTATATCAGAAGCCTTAAAAAAAAATGTGAATTGGTCTCAGGTCATGGAAGAGGATTTTAAAAGTCAAGTTTAAAAAGTTTAAAAATCAAGTATGACATGTAGAGGGAAAATTGGAAGGACAAGTAAGAGTGATGCTAGAAAATCATTAAAAAAGAATCAGCAGCTTGTTAAAAAAAAATGCTAACTGAAATTGCACCTTAAAAAGCAGAATTGGCCAAAGAGAAGATAGATGAAAATTACTGAGAGAACAACTCCTTAAAAAAGCAAAATTGGCCAAGTGGAAAAAAAGAGGTACAAAAAGGCATTGAAGAAAACTGGAACAGATATACACAAATTCATTGAACAGGAGAACTCCTAAAAAAAAGTGAAATTGGCCAAATGTCCAGAGGTACAAAAATTCACTGAAGAAAAGAACTTAAAAGTTAGAATTGACCAAAGAGAAAAGAAATTACAAAAGCTCCCTAGAAAAAAATAATTCCTTAAAAATCAGAATTGAGCAAATGGAAGCTAATGACTTTATGAAACATCAAGAAACAGTAAGACTGAATTTAAAAAATGAACAAATAGAAGAAAATATGAACTATCTCATTGAAAAAACAAATGACCTGGTAAATAGATTCAGGAGAGATAATTTAAGAATTATTGGACTCTCTGAAAGACATGATTAAAAAACAAACAACCTAGACATCATCTTGGAAGAAATCATCAAGGAAAACTTCCCTGATATTTTAAAACCAGGAGGTAAGATAGAGATTGAAAGAATTCACTGATCACCGCGGAAAAGAGATCCCCCAAATGAAAACTCTAGGAATATTATAGTCAAATTCCAGAGCTTCCAGGTCAAGGAGAAAATATTGCAAGCAGCCAGAAGGAAACAATTCAAAATCACAGAGCCACAGTCAAGGTAACACAAGATTTAGCAGTTTCTACATTAACAAATCAGAGACATTGCAATATGATATTCTGGAGCACAAAATAGCTAGAATTACAACCAGGAATCACCTGCTTAGCAAAACTGAATATAATCCTTTGGGGGGGAAATGGATATTCAGTGAAATAGGACTTTCAAGCTTTCCTGATGAAAAGATGAGAACTGAATAGACAGTTTGACTTTCAAATACAAGACTCAGGAGATGTACAGAAAGGTGAACAGTGAAGAGACATCACAGGGGATTCAGTAAGGTTAAATTGTTCACATTCCTACATGGGAAAATGATACTTGTGACATACAAATCTTTCTCCTTAGTAGGGCAATTAGAAGGAGTATGCATAGAGGGCACAGGTGAGTTGAAAGTGATGGGAGGATTACCTAAAAAAATAAAATTAAGGGATGAGAAAGAGGGATACACTAAGAGAAGGGAAAAGGAAGAGTAAACTAGGGTAAATTATATGACATTAAAGAAGCTTGAAAGCTTTTACGGTGGAGGGGATTTTGGGGAGATGAGGAGGCATGTGAACTTTACTGTCATTGTAATTGGCTCAAAGAGGGAATAAAGTACACACTCAGTTGGGTTTAGAAATCTATTTTACCCTACAGGAAAGTAAAAGGGGAAGGGGATGATAGAAAGGGGAGGGCAGGTGGTAGAAGGAAGGGCAGATTTTGTGAGAGGTAAAAGTCAGAAGCTAAAACACTTTGAGAACAGGGTGAAGGGGGCAGGAGGAAGGAGAGAGACTGAGAAATGGAGAGAGGGAAGGAGAGAATAAATAGGAAATATAGGATGGAAGGAAATACATAGTAATCATAATGGAAGAAATTTTGTAGTAGTTTTCTCTAATAAAGACCTCATTTCTCAAATATGTGAAGAATGGAGTTAAATTTATAGAAATAATCATTCCTCAGTTGATAAATAGTGTAAGGGTATGAACAGAACAGTTTTCAGATGAGATAAAGCTATCTATAGTCGTGAAAAAATGCTCTATATTGCTTTTGATTAGGAAAATGTAAATTAAAACCACTCTGAGGTGCCACCCCAGACCTATCAGGTTATCAGAAAAGGAAAATGACAAATATTTGAGGGTTGTTGGAAAATTGAGACACTGTTGCACTTCAGGTGAAATTGTATCCTGATTCAACCATTCTGTAGAGCAATTTGGAATTGTTCCCAGAGGGCTATAAAACCATGCATACCCTTTGATCCAGCAGTGCTATTACCAGGTCTGTATCCCAAAGACATAAAAAGAAAAAGGACCTATATGTACAAAAATGTTTATAGCAACGCTTTTTAGTGGTAAGAAAGAGTTGGAAATGGAAGGGATATCCATCATTTAGGGAAGGAGTCATAACAACTTGTATATGATTATGATGTAATACTATTGTGCTATAAGAAATGATGAGCAAGCTGCTCTTAGAAAGGCCTGGGAGGACTTACATGAACTGATACAAAGTGAAATGAACGGAAGCAGGGAAACATTAGATAGAGTAATAACAGTATTGCATGCTGATCATCTGTGAATGACTTAGCTGTTCAGAGCTATGCTGTGATCCAAGACAGTTCTGAAGGATGTATGATGAAAAATGCCATTCATCTTTGGAGAAAGAGCAGATGGAGTCTAAATGCTTAGCAGAGCAGACTTTTTCCTTCCTGTCTTTCTTTTTCTTTTTTGTGGTTAATTTCTTTTATGTCACACCATGGCTCATATAGAAATATGTTTTGCATGACTGCACGCCTATATCAAATTGCTTGCCTTCTCATTGAGGGGGTTAGGGTATGAGGTTTGGAAGGGTGGGAAGGAGAAAGAGGATTTGGAATTCAAAGTTTCAAGAAACAATCGTTTAAAAAGTTTTTCAAATATAATTGGGGGAAAAATTTTAAAAAAGAATATTTCAGAGTCCTCTTTATGTTAAAGATCCATTTTCCCCTTGTAGAGGGTAATACTTAGTTTCATAGCATAAGTTTTTCTTGGTTGTGAGCCTTTTTATCTTTTGCCTTTTGAAATATTTTCCATGATATCCTTTCTATGCTAATGTTAGTTCCAGAGTTTTGTTTGATCCTGAATGACTTGAATTCTTTCTGGTGATTCTCCTGTTTTTCCTTGTTTTCCTGGTTCTGTTCACCTTTACTCTGTAGCAGTTCATCCAGGTCTTTCCAGGTTTGTCATGTCTTACTGTACAATAATACCATTGCAGTCACATACCATAATTTGTTCAGCTATGCCCTGGTTGGTGTCTGCTTCCTTAGTTTCTGTTCCTTTGCCACTATAAAAAGTGACTATAAATACTTTTGTACATAGAGATGCTTTTCTTCTTTGTTGAATCTCTGGGGGTATAGAAAGCCTACTGGTGGTACCACTGGGTCAGAGAGTAGCACAGTTTATTAACTTTTGGAACATAGTTCCAAATTGCTTTCCAGAATGACCAGACTGCTTCACTGGTCTTAATGATTAATATATTTGCTCTTCTATCCCCTCTTCCACAACCACTATTTTCCTTTTTTAGGGGGTAATCCTAACCAATCTCATATGGAGGTGCTACCTATGAGGTTTATTTCATGTATGGGGAGGGTGCCCTGGTGATAATTTGAATGGAAGAATAATTCTTTGAGCAACCCTGTTATCTGACTTCTAGAATATAGGTAGTAAGTGCCTGAGTAGCTTCTTTACTGTCCTTCCAGGTTGTCCCCATTCTGGCACATTTTGCCTACATGTCAGTTGAACATAAATGCTTCACATAACACCACTTTGGTGTTTTCAGTCATTATAACAAATATTTGAGTACCTTTTATAGACAAGTCAACTTGAGAATACACATTTATCAGTAGGTAGTCTCTGTATGCAATATATTTTTATTCTATAACAGGATATGAGATGTTCACTATTATCAGTTCAGTTCCCTAATAGCTCTTTCTTCCGCACCCTTCCATATTAAATCTCAATTGCCTGCTTGATATATGAGACCCTTGGTAATGTGGATCCATTTAACCTAGTTTTTCTATGGGCATACACTCTGCTTTTCTAATTTTTTTAATTTGATTTTCCATTTAGTATTTATTTACATTTATCTCCTGAACTTTTCCCCTCACAGGTATCCAAATCTTAACCATTTTTCAATGCCTAGCTTCTGTCGTAATCCTCCCAGCTTTCTTCTTTTGAAGCCACTCCTGTGAAAAAGGGACCAGCCATGCCCCCAATTTTGATCCAGCTGCCACCCATAGGGCAATAGTCCAACCTGGGTGAGGGAGCATGGATACCTTAGGGGGACACAGGAGGCAGTACGGACTAGTTATATCAAACATACCACCTTCTCCCCTCAGATCCCATTGTGACAACCCAGGTCCCTAAGCCCAGAGCAATGCTTCCAGCCCTCTGCCCTCAGCCACCATCCTAGGAAGTAACCTCTGTGGAGATTAGCCCACCTACTGCTCCTGGCAGCTTTCCCTGCAGACACTACTGCCCTAGATACTAAGGACCCAGAATGGAGATCTCTTGTCTCCAAAGTCCTCAACCTTGTCACTTATCAGAAATGACATGAAAGAAGAGTTATTCACATCTGCATGGTCACTGCTGCCTAAGGACCATGAGACCTTGCTGGCCGACCTGTAGCTGAAACCTCCTGTAGGTGTTAACTGCCCCAGTAGAGTGGAAGCCCCTTGAGGGCAGAGGCTGTCTTCCTTTTCTGGGATTAGCACAGGCCCTTGCTTACCAATTAGCACTTCATTTGTTCTTCTGAGGCAGAGGAAGGGGGCTAAAGCATGAAGAATTGGGACTTTTGGTGTGAGTGGTAGTTTTTAGCCTGAGCAGCACTGTGCTCTGTTCCCCAGTGACAAACTTCTTTTAGTGTCTTGGATGCACACCTGTTCTTGTGTAGGGCCTTCCTCTAGAGGCTGCCTAGGCTTTTAGGCTTTGTTGTGCTAGGCTCTGTGAATTCAGAGAAGGGCTTTCAAGGAGCTCAGGGGCTCTTGGGGAAGACAACATGGGAAGAGCTGTGTATATTCAAGCCATAGACAGGGTCAGTTGGAGATAATCAGACCAGAGGAGGGGTTGGCATTGAGGAGGAAAGTTAAAGGCTTCCTGCTTCTTGCTCCAGCTAAGGATCCCTTTTCTTAGCACTGATTCTTTGACCAAGTATCTAGAGGCTTCTAGGGGCATTCTCAATAGAGCATCAGACCGGAAGAAGGAAGCTATCGTCCTGACCCTAGTGCCTGCTCTGTGGCATGATTGTGCAGCTCTTTTGTCCTTTGATTATCACAGCAAGGAAGGGAGGAGCTGTTACTATTTGAATTCAGGTCTTCCTGACACTGGGCCTGACACTCTATCTACAGTGCCATCTAGCAGCCTCTGAGTTCAAATGTAATCTCAGACACTTTTGTAGTCTTGTAGCTCTGGGCACATCACGGAAACCTCTGTTTGCCTCAGTTTCCTCACCTTAAAAAAAACCCTAGCGTGGGTTATTGTAAGGATCAGATGAAATAAATGTCAAACACTTAGCCCAGTGTCTGGCACATGGAGAATGATGTGTAAATGTTTATTTCCTTCTCCTTCCCTTTTATTTTTGATATATGTTAACTCCTCCCTGTCCTTTTTACGTTTCACTTCAAGGCCTTGCTAGGAGTTTTAACTTGGCTAAGTTGAGAGGCATCTGGACCTGGTGGATAAAAAGCTGATCTTAGAGTCAGGCTGACCTGTTTAAGTCCTGACTGTGACACACACATGCTGGATTTCTGAATAGCAAGGACCAGACTGGAAGGGACTTCAGATGCCAACAACCTCATTTTACAGGCAAGGCAGCAAGCATTTATTAAGCACTCACTGTGTGCTACACACTATGCTAAGCCCTGGGGATACAATACAAGCAAAAAGACAGTTCAAAGAGCTTATGTTCTTCTGGGAGAAAATAGCGCACAAACAAGAGGCTGGAAAGAAGGGAGGTACACCATGAAGGTTCTTCTATAGCCAAGTTATCAAAGCCAGGAGGGTGATGAAAGTGGGGCCTTGTAAGTTAAGTGACTTGGCAAAGGTCACACAGGCCATAAGTGACTTTTAAAGACTGTATTTGTAAGTAAACTTTTCTGAAGTTCTTACTGTGTTCCAGGTAAACACTCATAGTCCCTGCCTTCATGGAGGTTGCATTGTAGTGGGAGAGTTGTGTTTGGATAGGTAAATACAAGATATGTACAGATTAGATGGAATGTACTATAACAAATTGCAGAGTTGTTAACCAGCATAGGCATAGAAGGATTCCATTCTCCTACTCCACACCCTGCCTCGGATGAAGGGGAAAATTTAGAAGTAGGGTACATATAATGTCATACTAACTTAGGGATAGATAGAAAAACTCAGGTATGAGTAAGACACTTTAATATGTGGTAGGAGCAGCAACTCATATTTATCCCTGTCTGAATTTGATTAGAATCCTGCAGCAATAGTGCTGGGAGAGACAATCTTGTCCAACCTCCTCATTTAACAGAAGAGAAGGAGGTTAAATAAGTTTCCTGAGGTGACACACACCCCTAGTTAGTCACATTCTTGTATCCTTTTGAAAGTAGGTAATTTGATATACTCTCTCTCCCCCTTCCCTTTCTCCTCCCTCCCTCTCTTTTCCACAACCTCCCTCCTCCCCTGATTCCCATATAAACTCAGAAGAGCACATGGATACATCAGTTGCCCCTAGCTGTGTAGAGAGATCCATATCTATCTAGATCTATCTCTATCTCATGGTCCCTCTCTATTCGTTGCCTTACAACTGTGGGATCTTAGAGGTCATCTGAGTCTGAAGTTGGGCAGCTCGATGGCACGGTAGATAGAACAGCAGGCCTGGAGTCAGGAAGGCTTGTCTTCCAGAGTTCAAATCCAGCCTCAGACACTAGCCGTGTGACCCTGGTTCACATAACCTTGTTTGCCTCAGTTTCCTTATCTGTCAAATGAAGGAAATGGAAAACCACTCCAGTATCTCTGCCAAGAAAAACCCAAATGGAGTCAGACGCTACTGGAAAACAGCTGAAGAACAAAAAAAGTCTGAAATTAGATTCGGAGTTCCTGTGTTTGAATCTGAGCTCTGCCCCTTTGCTTCCTATGTTTATTTGGGGAAGTCATTTAACATCCTTGGCCTGAAATTACTTCATCTGCAAAATGATGGTGTCCTTTCCCATTCTATATCTGTGATCATGTAGTCTAGTATACATCCTTTATTTTGTAGATAAGGCCCAGAGTGACTTGTTAAGGTCACACCAGGTAGGAAAAAGATATACTTCCTTAGCAATTTTCCAGAATTGAGATTGTTTGTGGATTAGTTCATTTGACTGAGAAATTTTCCAAATAGGCTAACTTTAAGGAGGGGGCTGGTTTATCAGGAATTAAAACTGATGAGAAAATTTGGATTGAGATGGAATAGAATTGATTTTTAAAACAGTGAATCAAGTTATAGTTCTCTCTTTTGACCCGTCAGGATGTATAATAGATTGTGTTAATGAACTAGACCAGAAAAAAGATTACAAGTTAAACAGGAAAGGCCAGTTTATCCATTTGAAATGTCTGGATTTCCTAAGATCACTTGCGTATGATCTTTGGCTGGTTGCATATGAATTTATTATTAGACTATAAGGAGAGTAATTTATATATTTTAATGTATTTTCTCAGTTGTGTTTTTTCTTATGTTTAGGGATCTCTTTTGAAAGAAGAAATCTGGTTATTGTAATTGGGAGGTTAGCTGTTAGCATAATGTACCTGTGTCTGCTAAGGCATAGAATATATAAATTATAAACAGTTTTGAGGATGGGAGTATAAAATGGACTAAATAAAATACTCTTCATACTTGGTATTTATATGATGTTAACTTCTTTGAGCCTTTTAAGTTTTTAATTCATTATTATAATATATACATATATATAAATGAATCTTAGTATTCAGTTTACTAATTTAATGATGCTCTTGTTTAGAATTTTTTTTTTTAAAAGACTGCACATCTGATCTGTTTTATTCTAACAAATTTGAAATTAGCTTTGTCCTGCTGTGATAGTTCTTCAGGATATAAAGCTGCCCGTGGATGCTCAGAGCCTACTCCTGTAAGTGGTAAGGTCTGATCAGTCCTATTGTGGTCCAGATAATAGATGACATGGCAGTTTCCCAGCAGCCTTCCAAGTTAGATTCAGAGAAACTACTGACCAGGCTCACTGAAGGAAGGGAGATGAATTTTTCACCCATACATAGTCTCCTAAATTATCTGCATAACGAGAGGAATTGTCCACACTGATCTGAATTATATAATGAAGTATTAAAGATGAGCTTTTTAAAATTAATGGGAGAATTCGTAAAACATACATCCTAGATTTGAAATGTCATAGTTGCAGACGTGTTTTGTCAACATGCTTATCAATCCAGTGTGTGTGTGTGTGTCACAGTCAGGATTTAAACAGGTCCACCTGACCCTCTCTAAGATCAGCTTTTACTCCACCAGATCAGACACTTCTCAATTTTGTCAAGTTTAAACTCCTAGAAAGGCCTTGAAGTGAAATGTGCAAAGGAGAAAGAGTTCTCATACATCACAGAGCCATTCCTTACATCAGTGGACGAAAAAGAAAGAAGGAAAAAGTAGAGGTGGAAGATTCCAAGTGAGGAGCTCTAGATATTATGTCAGATTTGGTTGATGAGTTGGTTAGTTCTGTTGAACTGATAACAATGTGATTTTGTCATAAGCATAGAACAAGGCTGATTATCATTAAAACTTGAAAGTAGGTTTTTGGTCTGATTTCCTTATTTTCACTTAACACCTACTCTTATTTAGGAAATACTGAAATATCAAGAGCCAAGTTTGACAGGAATGAAATTTATCACATTGTGTCTTTTAAAGTAGCATATTTCCCATCTAGAATGTATGATTTTTCTTTAATGAAATCACTCAGTTTAAGAAGTTTGATTGTACTACACTGCTATTCTGACACTTTGTAACTTGCATTTTATTAAACACACATAGTTTAAGGTAACACTTGTTTATCAAATGAGCCTGGGTATGTCCTTTACTTTGAAACAGTTTTTTAATTCAGATTTTTTTTATATCTTTTATTTTTACATTATCTTCATTTTCTGATAGATACCTCCTACTTCCCCTTCCATAGAGCCATCCCTTACATCAAAGAAGAAAAATGAAAGAAGGATAAAGTACAATTCAGTAGAAGTGATCAACCTATCAACCAAATGTGGTTTTATATGTAGAGCTCCCCACTTGTAATCCTCCACTCTTATAGAGAGATAGCCAGTAGGCATTAGGTGAGCTCCACTGATATCTTTGTGATGTTAAGGTAGAATAAAGAAGGCCCCTAGTACATTAGACAAATGCCCTGTGCTAAACCAGTGGGAGGACATGGACAGTCAGTTTCAGTCAGTCATTTAACAAGCTTTTAAATGTATGTCCCAAGGTTTGTACGTACTATTGCATACACAAAGAAAGGCAAAAAACAGCCTACCCTCCAGGAGCATATATTCTGCTAAGAGAAACTATATGTAAATGATCAGATATATAGATATCTGTATACAGATGTGTATGTGTGTGCATGCAGAATAGATGGAAAATAATATGAAAGAGAAGTTTTATTAGCTGGGGGTGGTGGGGTGTCGGAGGGACCAGAAAAGCCTGAGTTGAGACTTGATGGAGACTAGGGAAGCTAAGAGGCAAAGGTGGGAGAGTTAAGGAATGGAGATGAGAGAGTCTTATGTTCAAGGAACTCCTAGTAGGTCATTGTGGCTACCTTGCTGACTGCAATAGAAGGAAGTCATTGCCAAACTGAGGACTTTATATTGGTCCTGGAGCTGAGGGAGCCTCTAGAACTCATTGATGGAAAGGGTGGCTGCCAGGACTGCATGGATGGACTGTAATCTTCATTTTTGTATCTTGTCACCAGAGGGCAGAAATCCAGAAATATGAAAAAATGACATATAGGAGAAATCTTGAGGAACATGAGACAGAGGGCAATAGGGAGAACCATAGCAACTATGGGCAGTAGTAGCTTCAACATGGTAAATGAAAGAACTATGAAAAGAAGTAATTGTCCTAGCAGTAGATAACAAAGCACACCTCTGTCTTGAGAGAGTCAGGGCACTATAGGGCAGGCACTATATTTACATTCATCAGGTATTTATTAAGTTCCTACTGTGTGCCAGGAACTGTACTCAATACAGGGAATACAGCTATAAAGAGTTGAACAGTCCCTGTTTACAGGGGCTAATGGAGGAGAAAATTAAAAACATGTCAGTATATATACAGTATAGTAATAAAATTTCTAAATACATAATGTTTACAAAGTGGTTTAATACAGAGTAGTTTGGGATGAGAGCCACCAGGAATAACTGAAGATCAGGAATAACTTCATGCAGGAAATGATACTTGAGGTACATCTTAAAGGAATAGAGGGAATGTGTGAGGCAGAGAGAACGAGGGAGGGAATTCCAGGGAGGAGGTATGGTTGGTGCTCAGGGGCAGCTAGGCGGTGCAGTGGATAGAGCACCAGTCAGTAGGACCTGAGTTCAAATCTCACCTCAGACACTTGACACTCCCTAGCTGTGTGACCTTGGGCAAGTCACTTAACCCCAGTTGCCTCATCCTGGGTCATCTGCAGTCATCCTGATGAATATCTGGTCACTGGATTCAGATGTGAGGCTGGTGACCTGCACAGCCCTCCCTCACTCAAAACAAAGTCAAGTGCAAATCACGTCATTATTTCTCTGGAAGGATGAACACACATGGTCAGTGCAAAGACAGGATGGGAGATGGAGTGTTATGTGTGAAGAACAGAGAGAAAGCCACATTTTCTGGGTCATTCAGTAAACATAAAGCACCTACTATGTGTTAGACACTCTGCTAAGCTCTAGGGATACAAAAAGAGGCAAAAGACAGTCCCTGCCCTCAAGGAGCACGAGAGATAATTTGCAAGCAAATGTCAACTAAGAGCTATATACAGAATAAGTGGAAAATAATTAACAGAGGAAATTCACTAGGATTAAGAGGGATAAAGGAAAACTTTCTGTAGAAATTTTAGTTGGAACTTAAAGGATGCCAGAGAAATCAGTAGTTAAGAGTAGAATGGGAAGTGCATCATGGGCATCAAGGACAGCAGAAATGGGGGTTCTTCTTCTCCGAACAGATGGGGCCAGTGTCACCGGATTGAATAATACATGTAGGGGGAATAAAGTATAAGAAGACTGGAAAGGTAGGAGAGGGCTTTGAAGAAGCTTGAATGCCAAAGGGAGGATTCTGTATTTGATGCTGGAGACCATAGGGAACCACTGGAGTTTTTTGAGTTGGGTGGAGAAAGGAGGTAACGTGATCAGACTCACCCTTTAGGAAAATCACTTTGGCAGCTGAATGGCGGATAGAATAGAGCAGGACTTCTTAAACTTTTTCCACTTGCAAACCTTTTTTGCCCAAGAAATTTTTATGCAGTCTCAGATATACAGGTATATAAAATAAATATGCAAGTCAAATATTTATTGATAAAAAATCATAAATAAATTTATTTTAAAACAGTTCTTTGGTATGCATATTATTTTACCATTTACTAAAGAAGAAAATTTGCATACTCATGAGATGGACATACGTGTTTATTTTTACTTAAAGAATTAAATATCAGCAGAATATTGGATACTGCTGGACATAGAGCATTTTTAGTGTTTTTCAGAGTTGATCAGTATTTTGATTTTATCATCATCAGTGCTGAGAACACTCCTTTGCATGAAAATGTAGTACAGAGTGGCAGGAACATGTTTACAACTACTTCAGAAATTATTGGAAATTCTGTTCTAATCCCAAGCCAAAATTCATTTAATGATTTTTTTTAGGAAATTTGAGTTTTAAATCTATGTCACTTGATAACCTGATAAAGTTTTCTTGAACAAAATTTTAATGGTGGATAACTGATGCTTTTTCATTTCAATTTGAGTATGGTTTATGAACCCAACTTAGTTTTTTAGAATCAGAATTTGAAGGGAAGTATTTCAGAAACTGTCTCCAGGCGCAGATCAATTATAACTCTTACAATTAAATCTTTGGGAAGGTTATTTTCAGTTACAAAATCATCTATAGTTAAAAACATCTCTAAATAACCATTTTCACTGTATTCTTCTATATGTTAACTTTTTAAATAAAACTTTCAAGTTTATATTCTAACATAAATATGGTACAATTTTTTTCCTTGAAGCGACATGTTTAAGTTACTGAGTTTTTCAAAAATGGCTGACAAATAACACAGTTTTGAAAGCCATAAGTCATGAAAAAAATGAACAAAATCAGATTTCTACTCAGTCAAAAATATAATAACTTCATCCTTCGATTTCAGTAATCTGTTTAAACTTTGCCCTCTTGAGAGCCACCTTAACTCTGCATGTAGTAATAAGCTTTTGTCATCAGAGTCTGTCTTCTCAAATGTTTGAAAACAAACAGCTGTAAAGGGGGTGGCTTTTAGTGAAGTTAATGACTTTGTTAGTGTCACAAAACATATCTGACTCTGTTGATATTTTTTAGCTATGAGTGTGTCCCAGTGGATCGTGCATTGAGTAAAAGCGATGTCATCATGGTCACCAGCTTTAACTTTTGCTACAAATCCAGCATCCTCATCCATCATTTCTCCAGCACTGTCTGGATAGAGCAGTTTTTCTACCCTAAACCTTCATTTGTGAAAAATTCATCAGCTTTTTAAGATATATATCTTCCCCTCTTGTTTGCCCTTCCAAAGGGTGACAGAACAATTTCTCATGTATGCTTCCTTCATAAACATATCTTACGTAAAGTAAGAACTGTGCCATGTTTGAAATATCAGTTGTTTCATTTAACTGAATTACAAACTTTGAACTGCCCTTAAACCTGGTAATAAGCTACTGGAATTGATCATTACTCATTTCACCAATTCTTTTGGAAATAGTATCATTCATAAAGGAATTTTATGAATTTCATCTCCATCCTTTTCACCATGAACTTCCTGACATTTTAATAGCAGCAGGTGATACAAGTTCTTCTATCCCATAAGGCTTTTTAGTTTTTGCAATCAAATAAATTTTCTAAGATGCAAGTAAATACTGTTCATTGACAGTAACAGACTTCTCAAAACATTGTTTTACTTTATTTGAAGATTTTAAAAGTTGTTCAAAATATTGCTTTGGCCTACCAACAATGAATTAGTGTTCCAACTCTCCCACATCTTCTCCATCATTTATTATCTTCCTGTTTTGTTGTGTTAGCCAATCTGATAGGTGTGATGTGGTATCTCAGAGTTGTTTTGATTTGAATCTCTTTAATCAATAATGATTTAGAGCATTTTTTCATATGACTATAGATAGCTTTAATTTCTTCCTCTGAAAACTACCTGTTCATACATATCCTTTGACCATTTATCAATTGGACAATGACTTGTATTCTTGTACATTTGACTCAGTTCTCTATATATTTTAGAAATGAGGCCTTTATCACAGATACTAATTGTAAAAGTTCCTTTCCAGTTTTCTGCATGCCTCCTAAACTTGGTTGTATTGGTTTTGTTTGTGCAAAAACTTTTCAATTTAATGTAATCAAAATTATCCATGTTGCACTTCATAATGTTTTCCATCTCTAGTCAAAAATTCTTCCCTTCTCCATGAATCTGATAAATACACTATTGCTTGCTCCACTAATTTGTTTATAGTATCAGTCTTTATGCCTAGATCATGTACCCATTTGGACTTTATTCTTATGTACGGTGTCAGGCATTGGTCTATGCCTAGTTTCTGCCACATTTATCCAGTTTTCCCAGCAGTTTTTGTTGAACAGTGAGTTCTTATTCCAGAAGCTGGGGTCCTTGCGTTTATCAAAAAGTAGATTGCTATATTCATTGTGTTTTGAGTACCTAACATATTCCACTGGTCTACCCTTCTGTTTCTTAGCCAGTACCAAGTGGTTTTGATAATTGCTGCTTTATAGTACAATTTGAGATCTGGTAGAGCTAGGCCACCTTCTCTAGCATTTCTTTTCATTAGTTGCCTTGATAACCTGGACCTTTTGTTCTTCCAGATGAGTTTTGATGTTATTTTTTCTAACTCTAGAAAACAATTATCTGATAGTTTGATTGGTATGGCACTGAATAAGTAAATTAATTTAGGTAGAATTGTCATTTTTATTATTTTGGCTCTCGGCCTACCCATGAGCAACTGAATTTTTTCCACTTAGTTAGATCTGACTTTATTTGTGTGAAAAGTGTTTTGTAATTGTGTTCATATAGTCCCTGGGTTTGTTTTGGCAGGTAGACTCCCAAATATTTTATAGTGTCTACCCTAGCTTTAAATGGGATTTCTCTTTCTATCTCTTGTTGTTGGACTTTGTTAGTAATATATAGAAATGCAGAAGATTTGTGCGGGTTTATTTTGTAACCTGCCACTTTGCCAGAATTTTTTATTATTTCAAGTAGTTTTTTTTACATGATTCTCTAAGTACATCATCATATCATCTGCAAAGAGTGATAACTTGGTTTCTTCTTTGCCTATTCTAATTCCTTCAATTTCTTTATCTTGTCTAATTGCTACAGCTAACATTTCTAGTACCATATTGAATAAGAGTGGTGATAATGGACATCCTTTTTTCACCCCCCGATCTTCTTGGAAAGGCATCTAGCTTATCCTCATTGCATATAATGCTTGCTAAGGTTTTAGGCAGATACTGCTTATTATTTTATGGAAAGTTTCATTTATTCCTGTGTTCTCCAATGTTTTCAGTAGGAATGGGTGTTATATTTTGTCAAAAGCTTTTTCTGCATCTATTGAGATAATCATATGGTTTCTGTTTTGTTGTTGACATGATCAATAATGCTAATAGTTTTCCTAATATTGAGCCAGCCCTGCATTGCTGGTATAAATCCTACCTGATCATAATGCATTATTCTAGTGATAAGTTGCTGTATTCTTTTTGCTAATATCTTGTTTAAAATTTTTACACCTATATTCGTTAGGGAAATTGATCTATAATTTTATTTCTCTGTTTTGGCTCTTTCTGGTTTATGTATCAGAACCATAATTGTATCATAAAAAGAATTTGGTAGGACTCCTTCACCAATTTTCCCAAATAGTCTATACAGTATTGGAATTAACTGTTCTTTAAATGTTTGATAGAATCCACTTGTGAATCCATCTGAAGAATTTTTTCCTAGGGAGTTCATTGATGTCTTGTTCAATTTCTTTTTCTGAGATGGGGTTATTTAAGTATTCAACTTCCTTTTCTGTTAATGTGGGCAATTTATATTTTTTAAAATAATCATCCATCTCACTTAGATTGTCGAATTTATGGGCATACAGTTGGGCAAAGTAATTTCTAATTATTGTTTTAATTTCCTCATTAGAAGTGAGTTCACCCTTTTCATTTTTGATATTGGTAATTTGGTTTTCTTCTTTCTTTTTTAATCAAATTGACCAAAGGTTTATCAATTTTATTGATTTTGTCATAAAACTAACTCTTAGTTTTATTTATTAGTTCAATAGTTTTCTTAATTTCAGTTTTAATCTCTCCTTTGGTTTTCAGTATTTCTAAATTGGTATTTATTTGGGAGTTTTCAGTTTGTTCTTTTTCTAGCTTTTCAGCTGCATTCCCAATTCATTGATCTCCTCTTTCTCTATTTTATTCATGTAGGCATTCAGAGATATGAAACTTTCCCTAAGAACTGCTTTTGCAGTATCCCATAAGATTTAGTAGGTTGTCTCATTATTGTCTTTCTCTTAAATGAAGTTGTTAAATGTTTCTATGACTTGTTGTTTTTTAACACATTCATTCTTTAGGATTAGATTATTTAGTTTCTAATTAATTTTAGGTCTATCTTTCCATGGCCTTTTATTACATATAATTTTTATTGCATTATGATCTGAGAAGGATGCATCTGCCTTTCTGCACTGGATTGTGAGGTTTTTATGCCCTAATACATGGTCAGTTTTTGTATATGTGCCATGTACTGCTGAGAAAAAAGTATGTTCCTTTTTTTCCCCATTCAGTTTTCTGGAGAAATATTCTTAAAGGGCTTTTGTCTTTACTTGCAGCAATTAAACACTTAGGTTTCTGTAAAAGAAGAAGATAATAGCAATTTAAAATATATATGTATAATTTATTTATTTTCAGTTCTTAACATTCACTTTCACAAGAATCTGAATTCGAAATTTTCTCCCCATCTCTCTCCACATCCCACCCCAGGACAGCATGCACCCCATCCATCCCTTCCTCCAGTCTGTCCTCCCTTCTGTTACCCACCCTTCTTCCATACCCCTTCACCTCTGTTTTCCTGTAGGGCAAAATAGATTTCTGTACTCCATTGCCTGTGTAGCTTAATTTCCAATTACATGCTAAAACAATTTTTAACATTCATTGTGAAAGCTTTGAGTTCCGTATTCTCTCCCTCCCTCCCTACCCAGCACCCTCATTGAGAAAACAAGCAATTCAATATAGGTCATACATGTGTAGCAATGTAAAGCACCTGCATAATAGTTATGTTGTAAAAGACTAACCACATTTCCCTCTGTCCTATCCTGCCTTTCATTCATTCCATTCTCTCCCTTGACCTGTCCTCCCACAATAGTGTTTGCTTCTGATTATCCCTTTCCCCAATTTTCTGTCCCTTCAATTATCTTCTCTCTTCTGTCACCATCCCCCTTGTCATCCTGCAGGGTACAGTGGATTTCCATATCCAACTGAGTGTGTGTTATTCGCTCCTTAAACCAAATCCCATAAGGATAAGGCTCAATTATTTCCTTTCATCTCCCCCTCTTCCCTTCCATTGTAAAAGCTCTTTTATCCTTCTTTTATGTGAGATGATTTGCTACATTCTACCTCTCCCTTTCTCTTAATCCTAGTACATTCCATTCAACAGTAAATTTTATTTTTATTAGGTATTCTCCCTTCATATTCAACTCACCCTGTGCCCTGCGTGAGTGTGTGTATGTATAGATATGTATATACATATATACATGTGTGTATATATGCATACACATACACCCATGTACATATGCATACCTACACATATATAATATATACATACATACCTACCCATACACACCTCTCTCTATATATTTTCCCTCTAACTACCCTAATACTGAAAAATGTCTCATGAGTTACAAATAACATCTTTCTGTGTAGGAATGTAGTTCAGCTTTATTGAGTTCCTTAACACTTCTCTTTCCTGTTTACCTTTTCATGTTTCTCTTTAATTCTTGTATTTGAAAGTCAGATTTTCTATTGAGCTCTGGTCTTTTCATCAAGAATGCTTGGAAATCCTCTATTTCATTGAAATTCCATTTTTTTCCCCTGAAGTATTATACTCAGTTTTTCTGGGTAAGTGATTCTTGGTTTTAATCCTTTAATCCTCTGGAATATCATATTTCATCCCTTCCATCCCTTAGTGTAGAAGCTGCTAAATCCTATGTTATCTTGATTGTATTTCCACAATACTTGAATTGTTTTTTTTCTGACTACTTGTAATATTTTCTCCTTGATCTGGGAACTCTGGAATTTGGCTACAATATTCCTAGGAGTTTTCCTTTTGGGAACTCTTTCAGAAGGTGATCAGTGAATTCTTTCCATTTGTATTTTACCCTCTGGGTCTAGAATATCAGGGCAGTTTTCCTTGATAATTTCTTGGAAGATGATGTCTAGGCTCTTTTTTTTGATCCTGGTTTTCAGGTAATCCCATAATTTTTAAATTATCTCTCCTGGATCAATTTCCAGGTCAGTTGTTTTTCCAGTGAGATATTTCACATTGTCTTCTACTTCATTCTTTTGGTTTTGTTTTGTAATTTCTTGGTTTCTCATAAAGTCATTAGCTTCCATCTGTTCCATTGTAATTTTTAAAGAACTGTTTTCTTCGGTGAGCTTTTGAACCTCCAAGCATTCTTCTTCTCATTTGCTTTTTGAACCCCTTGTGCCATTTGGGTTAGTCTATTTATTTTTTTTAATTTATTTATTTAAGTTTTCAACATTCATTTCCACAAAATTTTGAGTTCTAAATTTTCTCCCCATTTCTCCCCTCCCCCACCCCAAAATGCCAAGCATTCTAATTACCCTTATCACCAATCTGCCTTCCCTTCTAACATCCCTCCCTTCCCTTATCCGCATCTTCTCTTTTGTCCTGTAGGGCAAGATAAATTTCTATACCGCATTACCTGTATTTCTTATTTCCTAGTTGTATGCAAGAACAATACTCAACAGATTCTAAAACTTTGAGTTCCAACTTCTCTTCCTCCCTCGCTCCCCACCCATCCCCATTGGGAAGGCAAGCAATTCAATATAGGCCATATCTGTGTAGTTTTGCAAATGACTTCCATAATAATCGTGTTGTGTAAGACTAACTATATTTCCCACCGTCCTATCCTGCCCCCCATTTCTTCTATTATCTTTTTTGACCTTGTCCCTCCCCAAGAGTGTTGACCTCTAATTGCTCCCTCCTCCCATTGCCCTTTCTTTCATCATCCCTCCCACCCTGTTTATCCCCTTCTCCCCCACTTTCCTGTATTGTAAGATAGGTTTTCATACCAAAATGAGTGTGCATTTTATTCCTTCCTTTAGTCGAATGTGATGAGAGTAAGCTTCATGTTTTTTCTTTGACCTCCCCCCTTTTTCCTTCCACTGAAAAGTCTTTTACTTGCCTCTTTTATGAGAGATGATATGCTCCAATCCATTTTTCCCTTTCTCCTCCCAATATATTCCTCTCTCACCCCTTAATTTAATTTATTTAAGATATGATCCCGTTCCTTTTTCCTCCATCTTGGAGTCGTGGAGTCCTGCTGGAAACAGGACTTCTAGAACAGCAAAATGTCTGGAAGACTGTGGTCCAAGGCCATTTTTGCTGGCTACAAGCAAGGCCTACAAAACCAGAGGGAACATACCGCTCTTCTGAAAATTGAAGGAGTGTATGCTCGGGATGAAACTGAATTCTATTTGGGCAAGAGATGTGCTTATGTATACAAAGCAAAAAACAACACAGTGACTCCTGGTGGGAAACCAAACAGAACAAGAGTTATCTGGGGAAAAGTTACTCGAGCTCATGGAAATAGTGGAATGGTTCGAGCCAAGTTCAGAAGCAATCTTCCTGCCAAGGCCATTGGACACAGGATCCGAGTGATGCTCTATCCCTCAAGGATAGAATATGAAAACCGATTAAATAAAATTACACATTTTTTGCAGATGTTTAAAAAAAAAAAAAGATATGATCCCATCCTATTCAACTCACTCTGTGCTGTGTGTGTGTGTGTGTAATCCTACCAACTACCCAGATACTGAAAAAAGTTTCAAGAGTTACAAATATGTCTTTCCATGTAGGAATGTAAACAGTTCAATTTTAGTAAGTCCCTTATGATTTCTCTTTGCTGTTTACCTTTTCATGTTTCTCTTGATTCTTATGCTTGAAAATCGAATTTTCTGTTCAGCTCTGGTCTTTTCATCAAGAATGCTTGAAAGTCCTCTATTTCATTGAAAGACCATTTTTCCCCCTGAAGTATTATACTCAGTTTTGCTGGGCAGGTGATTCTTGGTTTTAGTTCTAGTTCCTTTGACTTCTAGAATATCATATTCCAAGCCCTTTTATCCTTAATGTAGAAGCCACTATATCTTGTGTTATCCTGATTGTATTTCCACAATACTCAAATTGTGTCTTTCTAGCTGCTTGCAATATTTTCTCCTTGACCTGGGAACTCTGGAATTTGGCCACAATGTTCCTAGGAGTTCCTTTTTTTGGATCTCTTTTAGGAGGTGGTCAGTGGATTCTTTCAGTATTTATTTTGCCCCCTGGTTCTAGAATCTCAGGGCAGTTTTCCTTGATAATTTCATGAAAGATGATGTCTAGGCTCTGTTTTTTGATCATGGCTTTCAGGTAATCCCATAATTTTAAAATTATCTCTCCTTGATCAATTTTCCAGGTCAGTTGTTGTTGTTGTTGTTGTTTTTTAAATATATTAATTTATTTAACTTTTAACATTCATTTTCACAAAATTTTGGGTTCCACAATTTCTCCCCTTTTGTCCCCTCCCCCCACCCCAAAACACCGAGCGTTCTAATTGCCCCTGTCTGCCATTCTGCCCTCCCTCCCTCCCCACCCCTTCCCTTTGGAAGGCAAGCAATTCAATATAGGCCAGATCTGTGTAGTTTTGCAAATGACTTCCATAATAGTAGTGTTGTGTAAGAACTAATTATATTTCCCTCCATCCTATCCTGTCCCCCATTACTTCTGTTCTCTCTTTTGATCCTGACCCTCCCCATGAGTGTTGACCTCAAATTGCTCCCTCCTCCCCGTGCCCTCCCTTCCATCATCCCCCCCACCCTGCTTATCCCCTTATCCCCCACTTTCCTGTATTGTAAGATAGGTTTTCATACCAAAATGACTGTGCATTTTATTCCTTCCTTTAGTGGAATGTGATGGGAGTATACTTCATGTTTTTCTCTCACCTCCCCTCTTTTTCCCTTCACTAAAAAGTCTTTTGCTTGCCTCTTTTATGAGAGATAATTTGCCCCATTCCATTTCTCCCTTTCTCCTCCCAATATATTTCCCTCTCACTGCTTGATTTCATTTTTTTTTTTAAGATATGATCCCCTCCTCTTCAGTTCACTCTGTGCACTCTGTCTCTATGTGTGTGTGTGGTATCCCACCCTGTACCCAGATGCTGAATAGTTTCAAGAGTTACAAATATTGTCTTTCCATGTAGGAATGTAAACAGTTCAACTTTTGTAACGTCCCTTATGACTTCTCTTTGCTATTTACTTTTTCATGCTTCTCTTCATTCTTGTGTTTGAAAGTCAAATTTTCTTTTCAGCTCTGGTCTTTTCATCAAGAATTCTTGAAAGTCCCCAATTTCATTGAAAGACCATTTTTTCCCCTGAAGTATTATACTCAGTTTTGCTGGGTAGGTGATTCTTGGTTTTAGTCCTAGTTCCTTTGACTTCTGGAATATCCTATTCCATGCCCTTTGATCCCCTAATGTAGAAGCTGCTAGATCTTATGTTATCCTGATTGTATTTCCACAATACTTGAATTGTTTCTTTCTAGCTGCTTGCAATATTTTCTCCTTGATCTGGGAACTCTGGAATTTGGGCAGTGTTCCTAGGAGTTCCTTTATTTGGATCTCTTTTAGGAGGTGATCGGTGGATTCTTTCAGTATTTATTTTGCCCCCTGGTTCTAGAATCTCAGGGCAGTTTTCCTTGATAATTTCATGAAAGATGATATCTAGGCTCTTTGTTTGATCATGGCTTTCAGGTAATCCCATAATTTTAAAATTATCTCTCCTTGATCAATTTTCCAGATCAGTTGTTTTTCCAGTGAGATATTTCACATTGTCTTCTACTTCATTCTTTTGGTTTTGTTTTATAATTTCTTAGTTTCTCATAAAGTCATTAGCCTCCACCTGCTCCATTCTAATTTTGAAAGAACTGTTTTCTCCAGTGAGCTTTTGAACCTCCTTTTCTATGTGGCCAATTCTGCTTTTTAAAGCAATCTTCTACTCATTGGCTTTTTGAACCTCTTTTGCCAGTTGGGTTAGTTTATTTTTCAAGGTGTTATTTTCTTCAGCATTTTTTTGGGTTTCCCTTAGCAGGCTGTTGACTTGCTTTTCATGCTTTTCTTGCATCTCTCTCATTTCTCTTCCCAGTTTTTCCTCCACTTCTCTTACTTGATTTTCAAAATCCTTTTTGAGCGCTTTCATGGCCTGAGACCATTTCATATTTTTTTTGGAGGTTTTGGATGTTGAAGCCTTTCCTTTTGTGTCTTCCTCTGATGGTATGCTTTGTTCTTCCTCATCCAAAAGGATGGAAGAAAATACCTGTTCACCAAGAAAGTAACTTTCTATAGTCTTATTTATTTCCCTTTTGGGGGCATTTTTCCCTGCCAGTTACTTGACTTTTGGGTCCTTTGTCAAGTGGAGGGGAGACTCTTGGGACCTGTAAGTTCTCAGTTTCTCCCAGGTGGCATAATGAAGGGAGAGGAGTTTTCTCCTCTCCTGGCCTGTTCTCTGGTCTCTGAGCAACTCTAGCTATTCTTACCTGCCCAGGGTCTGTGAGTAGGATTCCCTCTCCACAGTCACCACCAGCTTCACCAAGCCAGCCAGTGCTCTTTTTCACCCCAGGACTGCCACTCAGAACTGAGACCCAGATTAGCTGCTTGATTACCCCAGGGTCTTTAGGACGAGGGAGGGCTCCAAAAGTGGAAGCTGCTGCCGCCACCCTGAAACCAGCACCAGACGGCACTCCATTCTCACCCAAGTGAAAGAGCTTTCTTACTGACCTTTGAGGCTATCTTTGGTGTTTGTGCGTTGAGAAATCTGGGAACCGCAGCTGCTACCCATGATTCCATGCCCTGAAGCCTACTCCAGTTCTGTCTATGCTGTGCGGCCAGGGCTGGACTGCACTCCGCTCTGGGCCTGGTGTGATAGACCTTTCCTCTCGATCTTCCAGGCTATCTTGCGTTGGAAATCTCTTTCACTCTGTCATTTTGTGGCTTCTGCTGCTCTAGAATTCGTTTAGAATCATTTTTTTACAGGTATTTTATGGGTTATGGAGAGCTTCTGTAGGTATGTCCTTCTACTTCTCCATCTTGTCTCCACTCAGCTATTTTTTTAAATCAGACATTCTAATACAGTATGATCCAAAGATACACTAGTTTGATAAGTGCTAAGGAATGATGGTAGGAAATATTGAAAGTTTTTCTTTTTCGTAATTAAATCATTATGTTTCTGTAAGAGCAGAAAACTTTGTATGTACAATAAAAACACTGTAATTCATAACATGCAGTACTCTTTAAACTGAGCCAAGATGTTTCTGATAGTGTTTTTTGGTATTGCCTGGTGTGATAGCATGCCCAGTGCAAAGTGCACATGTTGTGTGTTCAAAACCAAGGCTGTAGTGAAGTAGTTTGGTGCAACGCAGATAAGTGCTGCCACAAATACCTCGAGTTCATTATGTGTTTGATTTTCAATTAATTTTTAGTTGCTATGAGTTCAAAAACCTTTCACTTTTACCACCACATTCAGTTACCTATGGGGCAGGACCCACAGTTAAAGAAACTTTGTGTTAGAGTAGGGAGAGACTTGAGGCAGGTAGACCCACCAACAGGCTATTACAGTAGTCCAGGTGTGAAGTGATGAAGGCCTGCACCACAGTGGGGGCAGTGTCAGAGGAAAGAATAACACATATTTGAGAGAGGTAAAGAAAAAAAAAATGGACCCTGGTAACAGCTTTGATACAGGGGTGAGCGATAGTAAGGAGTCTAAGATGACACCTAGATTTCAAGCCTGAGACTGAGAGGATGGTGCTGCCTTCTACAATAATAGGGAAGGTGATGGGAGAAAAAAATGAGTTCTCTTTTGGACATTTTGAGTACACAATTTCTTTTTTTTTTTTTTTAAATTTTTTTATTTTTTTAATGTTTAACAATCACTGCCATACAATTGCGATTTTATCCCTCCCCACCCACCCCCCACTACCTCCCTCCCTCCCCACGACTGCATACAATTCTGTATAGATTCTACATATACTTTCCTATTGAGTATATTTTCACTATAGTTATGCTATGTAGTCAGACTAAGATAAATGAAAGAATCCGTATAACAAATCAGAACATGATACACAAACAGATACACATACACAAACATGATCTGCTACATTATGTGAGTGACTTCCATATTTCTCTCTCTGAGTGTGGAAGGCATTTTGCCTTGAGGTCCACCATTGGGATTTTTTTTTTTTTCAGAAGTTCTTGTGTTATTACAAAAATCTAAGTCTACCAGAAAAAGCTCTCACACACTGTGGTTGTTGCTGTGCATAAAGTTCTCCTGGTTCTGCTCCTTTCACTCAGCATCAGGTCATATAAGTCCTTACAGGCCTCTCTGAAGTCTTCTTGTTCATCATTTCTTATGGCACAATAGTACTCCATTACATTCATATACCATAATTTATTCAGCCATTCCCCAATTGATGGACATCCCCTTGACTTCCAGTTTTTGGCAACTACATAGAGTGCTGCTATAAATATTTTTGTACATGTGGGACCCTTTCCCATTTTTATGATCTCTTGGGGATATAGTCCTAGTAGTGATATTGCTGGGTCAAAGGGTATGCACATTTTTGTAGCCCTTTGGGCATAGTTCCAAATTGCTCTCCAGAATGGTTGGATGCGCTCACAGCTCCACCAACAACGAATTAGTGTTCCAACTCTCCCACATCCTCTCCAGCATTTATCATTTTCTTGTTCTGTCATGTTTGCCAATCTTATAGGTGTGATGTGGTACCTCAGAGTTGTTTTGATTTGCATCTCTCTAACCAATAGTGATTTAGAGCATTTTTTCATATGATTATAGATAGCTTTAATTTCTTCCTCTGAAAATTGCCTGTTCATATCCTTTGACCATTTATCAATTGGGGAATGACTTGTATGATTATACATTTGGGTCAGTTCTCTATATATTCTAGAAATGAGGCCTTTATCCCCGAGCTTAGCTGTAAAAATTTTTTCCCAATTTACTACATCCCTCCGGATTTTGGTTGCATTGGGTTTGGTTGTGCAAAAACTTCTCAGTTTAATGTACTCAAAGTTATCCATTTTGCATTTCATAATGCATTCTATCTCTCCTTTAGTAAAGAATTCTTCCCTTCTCCATAGATCTGATAAATACACTATTCCTTGCTTCTCCAGTTTATTCATGGTATCAATCTTTATACCTAAATCATGTACCCATTTGGACTTTATTCTTGTGTACGGTGTCAGGTATGGGTCTATGCCTAATTTCCGCCACACTGTTATCCAGTTTTCCCAGCAATTTTTGTCAAACAATGAGTTCTTATCCCAGAAGCTGGGGTCCTTGGGTTTATCAAACAGAAGGTTGCTATATTCCTTGCCTACTGCATCTTGAGTGCCAAGTCTATTCCACTTGTCTACCTCTCTGTTTCTTAGCCAATACCAAGTGGTTTTGATAATTGCTGCTTGAGTACACAATTTCTACTGGACATCCAGTTTGAGATGTCCAAAAGGCAACTGGAGATGTAAGTTTGGAGCTCAGCAGGAAGATTGGGACAGGAAAGGTAGATCTGAGAATCATCAGCAGTGAATAAATCAGTAATGAATTAAATCCATGGGAACTGATGAAATCACCAAGTGAAATAGTATAAACTGAGGAAAGAGCCCAGGACAGAGCTCTGAGGGACAGTTGTGGTTAGATGGTGTGATGTGGATAAGGGTATATAACAAAGGTGACTCAGAAGGAGAACCTGGAGAGAGAGCCATGTCCTGAAAACCTAGAGAGAAGAGAGTATCAAGGAGGAGACAGAGATCAACAGCATTGAAGGCTGCAGAACGGTCAAGGAGAATGATGATTGAGATTGGATTGCCATTGGATTTGGCAGCTAAGCTTTGGAGAGAGCAGACTGCAAGAGAATGTGGGTCATGTCCATTGAGTCCAGGAAAATAGGTTGGGGCCAGGTCGTGTGTGGCTGTACAAGCTATTTGATCCCAGATGTAATAGGAAAGCAGTGGACTCAGTTAAATAGCAGTGCCTGGAATGACCTGGCATAGGAAGAGACTTGAGTCAGGGAAACCAGTCAGAAAGCTGTTGTGATAATCTAAGTGAGAGGTACTGAGAACTGGAACTAACATGTTAGCAGAGTGAGGGCAGGAAAGGGGTCACAGTAGAGATGGCTATTTATCTACCTCCATTTTCTTATCTCTAAACTGCTTCTCTTTTTTGGAGAGGGTATTGGGAAAATAAGCGATGTGCTGATGTGACTGAATTCCCGTGATTTTAGGCACTAAATAAACTTAAAGGTGGTGTTATTATTCCACTGGGTTTTCTTGGGTGATTGTAATGACTGTCATGTCAGGTGACAGAATAACAATTCTTTTTTTAGATAACAAGTTTTTAATTAATGCACTTTGTTTTTACATTACTAAAAATTTCTCCTATATCCTTCTCCCTTATAGATAGCCATTCCGTATTATAAAATATTTATTTTAAAAAGAAAAAGATAATAAAGAGTAAAAAAAAAATCATCAAAACTGATCACTGACAAGGGCCCGAACCCCAGTGGCCTTTAGCTCCCACAAAAGACGGGGCAGGAGCTTCTTGTTTTTCTTCTGTGTAATTCTTCATCATTGACTTTCAGTAGTTCTGATGGTTCTTTGTGTTTACCTAGTTGTAGTCATTGTGTATACATTACTTTTTTTTTTACTCCTCTTCCCCCTATATCATGTAGATCTTCCCAGTCTTCTCTGTATTGTCCTGCTCATCATTTTTTACAGCACAGTCTTACACCATTACACTCATTTCCCATCTCCAGTCAGTGGACATCTTTAGTTCCAGTTCTTTGCTCTTACAGAAAATGACAGCAGAAAGTTCTTGATGAAAATTTCATTGTTTGGCTTTACAACACTTTGAAACAAACTGGTGAAGCTCCCCTGCTATTTTAACGTTGCCTTCTTGATGTTGTTCTCTGTCCTGTTCAGGAGTCACGCATCGAAGCCAGAGCAGTGAAGGAGTCAGTTCACTCAGCAGCTCACCGTCTAATAGCCTTGAAACACAGTCACAGTCTCTCTCACGGTCCCAGAGCATGGATATTGACAGTGTCTCTTGTGAGAAAAGGTAAAAAGAGGCAGATTTTCCATGAAGCTGTTGGATTGTGGGAAATACCAAGTCCTTGCTGTCCTTTGAAGGAAATCTCCTTTAAATTCCTCACTTTGTTTCCTCTGAGCACTCTCAGATACAGGTGCATGCAATAAGTAGTGCTGCTGGTAAATGTTTGAAAAGATGGTGAAAGATCCTACTTGTTATGAGAAAATGTTAATGGATGACTGTTGGACAAGATCTTTTATCTTAACCGTTACAGGAAATCCCAAGCTTTATAGCAAGTTGTTTTTTAAATTATGCATGTTGGAATTACTCTTTTGTGTAAAAGAAGTGATGTTTGTGATGTTGGAAATCATTCTGTCAGACACACTTTTTACATAGTCTGTCATCCATATAACTGGCATATCCAGGTAAGCACATTTATAGGTAGACATAAAAGATTCTAACTTATCAGAGTGAAGCTCGTATTGAATGTGAGGAAATTGTCCAATATACAAGTCATCCATATATTTGAAGGGATTTGGGACTACAGCATTTCAAAACCTGTGGCGTGTTTCCTGTCGTTTGAGGGTTTCATTTGGACCTTTATTTGTTATCAGATATATACCAGGCAACATTGGTGATGTGGTACTAGGTTAGATTAACCAGAGTTGATTGTTTTGTCCCCGGAGAGCCTGGTCAAATTGATTTTGAGGTGAGGAAAAGTTAATTAGATTATTTGAGGTTTATTATGATATGCAGAACAGTGGAAATTAATGGGAATATGTTTATACCACTGTGACCAATTTCTAAAAAATTTTACATGTTATTTAAGTTGATCCTCTCAATAACTCTGTGAGGTAGGTGTTGTTATCATCCCCATTTTACAGTTGAGAAAACTGAGGCTTAGCGAGGTTAAGTGAGTTGCTCAGAATCACATGGAATAGCTAGGTGGATAGAGCTCTGGATCTAAAATTAGAAAGACTTCATTTCTTGAGTTCAAATCCAGCCGCAGACGCTTACTAGCTGTGTGACCCAAGGCAAGTCACTTCACCCTGTTTGGCTCAGTTCTTTATCTGTAAAATGGGCTTGAGAAGGAAGTGGCAAAGTCATGAAGAATCAGACACAGCTGAAAAACCTTTGAACAATGACAGAGAAACACAATGAGATAGGTAAAAGGGACAAGATTTGAACTCCTGTCTTTTTGATTCCAAGGCTGGTGCTTTATCCATTGTGCCCTTAGCTGTCTCCTTTATGATACGCAGATGTAACCTTTACTTGTTTGTAATCATTTTAGTGTTTTAATTTTATAAATTTGCTTAGAAATGTAAGTGGACAGTTTGTATAACTCTCTACAGGAGAGCTAGGAGCATCACTCGGCATGCATTTGTTGTACACCTACTATGAGCTAAGTATCAGGAGACACAAAAAGAAAGTGAGATGTAGTCCCTGTCTATGAGGGGCTTACATTTTATTGGTAAATTAGATTCAAATTTAGTGAGTCCAAATTTTCTATCATTTTCCTCAATTAAAATGAAAAGATAAGTGTTAGTGATTTTAATTATCTGTTTCAGTTTTAATGTGATATTGAGAGCAAGAAATGAAATAAAAATGCCTACTGGCCAGTATTGTTAATGGCCATATGTCCTTTTAAATCTTCCTGTTCCCTTTTTAGTTCTTTTATCTAAGTAATTCTCTCTGATTTTTGAACATTTTCCTAGTTAACGATGGTTTTAAAAATTATCTGGATCTCCTAAGGTTAACTGTTTTTCTTTCTACCTAAAGCATGTCCCAGGTGGATGTAGATTCAGGAATTGAAAATATGGAGGTTGATGAAAATGATCGCAGAGAAAAAAGGACCCTCTCTGATAAGGTTGGTGAGAAACATAATTAGTCCTTCAGCTTTTTTCTACTATGTGCCATGTTTTTTATATTGTATTGGAAAAACAGACAACCACAGCTTCTCTGAGTCAATTACTTTTGTGAGGAAAAGGTTGAAATAGTTCAAAATGCCTTATTAGAAGGGATTTAATGCATTTCCTTTCCCAGAACAGGTCGTTTTAAAAAGCTGGTGTGCTCTCCCCATGGAGATGTAAGGGCAGCTTGTGGATGTTGTGGAGGGCATTCATGTTCGGGTTGGCCTTACTGACATCTGAAGTCCCTCCAGGTCAAGAATTGTGTGCTCCCAGATTTCAGGCTTCTCTTTGATTAATATAAGCTCTCGGATGAGTAAGTGAGTTCTCTTTTTCAAGATGGCTTTTCTTGGAGCTAAGGAGAGACATCCTTACTGAGGTGAACAAACGGATAGATAATTCCCATTATCATGATACGAAGAAACAAAGTGAGAACTGAACCCCGGCAAACTTGGCAGGGTGCAGTAGCAACTAGGAGAAGTGTTAGCGTCATGATTCTTTGCTCTGCTAAAGAGTCTGAGGATGGTGCAGGTGGGAGAAGAGAAATTGGTGATATCCCTTTTAACAGATTTCCTTTTTGGGAGCCTCTTTGAAAGTGTGTGGCTCATGTTTTGATAACTCATTCCTATTTCTTTAGTGTTAGTTTATATCTGGTAATTATATTCCTATCATCAACCAGATTAAATTATTATGGTATTGTTTGATGAAGAACTGTGAGTGACAGCTATTCTCAGCAGTGCAATGATCCAAGACGATCCCAAAGGACTGAGGATGAAGCGTATTATCTGCCTGCAGAGAAGAAACTGCTATTGCTTGAATACAGACTGAAGCCTGCCATTTTTCACTTTCTTTCATTTTTTCTTGTACAAAATGACTAATATAGAAATGTTTTACATAATTATACATGTATAGCCTATATCTGATTGCTTGCCCTCTCAGGGAAGGGAGGCAGGGATAGAAGGAGAGAATTTGGAGCTCAGAACTTGAAATAAAAATGTCTTTTAAAATATGCCAAAAAAAATATGGATAATTTCTTGCATTTTCCCCTCAGTAACTGTACTGATAGCTGTGGAGAGTTTCAGTACAAGCACACAGTCATTGAATTTGAAAGGCCATCATATCCAGCCTTTATCTGAACAGTTAGTCATCCCTCTGCACTGTCCCTGGCTAGGGGCAGCTCTCCACTTTGGGGCAGCTCTAATTGTTAGGAAAGTTTTTCTGACATTAAGCCTGACCATCCTCTGCCAGTTTTTCCCAGTGTTACTCATTCTCCCCACTGGGCTCAAGAAGAACCAGTGCCGTTTAATCTGTGTTAGACTGCCTGGTACTTACCATGAGGTGTCATGGCCCCCTCAGTGTCCTCTTCCCAAGGTCCCTTGCTATTTTTGTGACTGTTCACCTGATGAGCGCTTCCTCATCTGAGCAGAGGACAACAAGAGGATGAGCATCTTTATTCTGGGCACAGTTCCTCTTTTATTGTATCTTGAAATTGCTTTAGCTTACTGGGTTGCCATATCACAATGCTATTTTATGTTGAGTTGTAGTCCATTAAAATCCTCTGGAGTTCTTCATTTAAAAAAAAAAAAGACTATTGCCTAGCACTGCCTACTCCATTTTTGGCTTTTTTCCCCTCTTTCTTATGTTAATACTAGTGTAGACTTTACATTTATTCCTGTTACATTTTGTCCTAATAGATTTGGCCATATGTTAACCTGTAAGGATCTTTTTTTTTTTATGTAGTCTCTCCATTGATTTCTCTCAGCATTATGTCATCTGAAAATTGGATAAGCATGTTGCTTATGTCTTTAGGTCCTTGAGAAAAATATTAGTAATCACAGATTCAGGCCATCTAAAGATCCGGTCATCCACTGACATTGAGCTATTAATGATGACTTTTGGCCCCTAGCCAGCCACCTCAGTCTGTCATCCATCTTGTCTATCTCCTCACAAAAACAGCACAAAGTATTTTTAAAAATGCTTTGTAAAAACCAGATAAATTGCATCTATTGTTGTCCTGACCTCCTCAAGTCGAAAGCCTGTCAGAAAAGGTGTGACTGGGATGACCTGTTCCTCACGAAACCCTGCTGGCTCTTTGTGTGATCACCACTTTCTTTTCTAGGGAATCGCTTAAGGATCACTCATGACACATTCTCTAGTTTTGCCAAGAATCCCAATCATACACAGCAGCTTGTGGTTTGCAAATTCTTGTCCCCATTTTCTGAAGATGACGGCAGTGTTTGCCCTTCCCCCACACTGCTGTACCTCCGCCCTGCTTCCTCTTCCTCATTGGGAGGCCTGTATCTCAACTGTGCCCAGGGTCTTAAACTTCAGCAGCAGTGAGGTGTTTCCTCCACTGCCACCCCGCTTAACTGGGCATTACTTTCCATGTCGCCTGTTTTTGTTCTGTTCTTTCTATCCAGACTTCTTTGTCCTTTTTTTTTGGCCAAACAAAAATTGCCCATCTCTGATTTCTTTTCATCATCCATTAGCAGTGTACTGTTCATTTTGAATACTATTGCATTTTCTTGTTGTCCCTCACTTTGCTCCTTAGTCTTAAGGCATGTTGAGTTTTCGTGCTCCTGGCCCTGGTGTTGCAGGCTCACACCATCTCTTCGTCAGTTGTATGTACGTTGTCCATGTGTGAGAGGTAGCAGTGCCTGGTGAAGAGAGAAGCTGGGAAGACTTGGGTTTGGATACTGCCCCAGATACTTTCTACCTGTGTGAACCTGGGAACGTCACTTAATCTTTCAGATCCTTAACTTCTCCATCTGTAAAATGGGGCTGATGATAATAGCATAATATTATTATCATCAACCAAGATAATCTAAATAAACCACGTGGCAAAATAGACCGTGGTTTTTAAGCATGAGGTTTTATCCTCCATTGTCTGCCCTTGGTTCTATATTTTTATGTATTTTTCAATTTTTTAGTTAGTCCATTTGTTTCTTGTACATCCATGTTTCATGTACATCTTTACCTTTTCTCTTCATAAGAATTTTTCTTTTGTATCTTCAGGACTTCATTCTTGAGAGTTTCCCATCTCTCCTACTAACTCTAGAATTTTAGTTCATGGACCCTACCTCACCTTTCTGGCTGCATTTGAAATCAGCTTTCTAAATTTCTAGAGTCTGTATTGGACAATTCCTTGCTTTCCTCTCTTCTAAAAAACCAAACCAAAACCACCAATAAGATAATTATAGATTATGCACTAGCATTTACTGAAGCAGGTGAAGGGATTAAAGACATTTATAAAAGACTTCAGTCAACCCCCTCAAATACTTAGTGACAAAGGTGAGAATAGATGGGAAGGGTGAAAAATATATTTCCTGTGTAAAGAATGAGAAAGGCCAAAGAGGTGTTCACTACCATGAACCTCATGCTTCTACCTCTAGCATATTTAGTTCAAGAAAGTAACATGCAGAGCATGTAGAATCCCAAATATACCTTTTAAAAATGAAATTGAATATAGTTTGTGACAATCAGTCTATTAGCACTGAATAAAAACTCACTGTGTGCCAACATTGCACTGAATGCTGGGAATGCAGAGAGAGGCAGAAACCAGTCCCTGCCCTCATGGAACTAGCTCACAGTTTAATTCAGGAGACAACAGATAAGTAACTTTCAACACAAGATGTATATTGGATAAACAGAAAAGACAGGTCAAAGCTTCTTGGAAACAGTTTTTTACAGAATGTGGGACTGAAAATGACTAATTAATGGTGTGTGGGTCATTTTTGAATCAGTAGTTTATGTATAGCCAGACCACTTGAAGCAAAGATAAAAGTTCATGCAAAGCTGGAAGAAAAAATAAAAATGGAAAATATATGACATACTTCTAAAACAACTAAGACCTAAAGTGTTTTTAAGGAATTATTGATTATGAAATATGGGATAGAGCTAGAAGACAGGACAGATGGATTACATTATTATAATAAAAAAAGATCAACTAATGATGTGATCAAAAGAACCTCAAAAGTGCTGTAGCCGGCAAACACTTGACTGCCTTGCTGCAAAGAGACCTGACCAAGGGGAACAGAGAGAGACAGAGGAAGAGGAGGGGACGGGAGAGAGGGAGAGAGAGAGGGAGAGAGAGAGAGAGGGGGAGAGAGAGAGAGAGGGAAAGAGAGAGAGAGGGAGAAAGAGAGAGAGAGAGAAGGAGAGGGAGAAAGAGGGGGGGAGGAAGAGGAGGGGAAGGGAGAGAGAGATAGAGAGAGGAGGAGCAGTATTGTCTCATAGAACAGAAGTAATGGAATGTAAAACCAGTTTGAAGCAAGAGCTCCAACTAAGCAGAATCATCCCAAAAGCATTTAGGGATGAAGCTGGAAGGAAGGTAATAGTTGAAAGATGGGAAAGATGAGCAGATATTTTTATACTCAACTCTTTTTTAGCCTTAAGTGACTTTGAGTCACCCCCTGTGATGGCAGTGCCACAGCCCAGGATGGGCAGAGCATCCACAGAGGAGATGTTGAGTGGAGGCTCCATAATTAGGAGATAATCACACATTCGATGGAAAGCTGTGCAGTAGCCAGTAAGCGGTACTTACTGATTGTTGATTATTCAAAAAACCAAAAACAATGTCGTCTTAAAGGAAGGCTTATTTTCTCCCATTTGTACATGGAAATTCTACAAGTTCCTTTGAAAGATACAGTAACAGACACCCTTGTTTGAAGGTTATCTGATCATTGGTTTCCCATGAGGCATAAAACAGGGAGATATGTATGCTTGCCATTTACCATTATCATGCTAGAGAGATCGATCCTTTCTTGAGTCTTAAGTTGAAGTCAGACTCCATATATAGGTGGCTAATTTCTTCATATGCTCCGTCATGATACGGTTCTGGTTCTGTGCAGCCCTGGACCCTCCTGGATGATGTGTGTTCATTCGCTCAAATGATCTTTGGCTTATCATCTGCATAGGAAGAACCAAGTAGATGAAGAAGCCTGTTTTTCATGTTATGTCTAACATATAGTCAAGTACAGAGAGCCAGATGGACAACCTACAGAACTCTGTGTGTGTGTGTGTGTGTGTGTGTGTGTGTTCGTACAGAAACAGCTCTGCAAATGGATAGTGAGTTGGGTTGAGAATTAAATAGGAGGAAACTAGGTTGGATTTCTTATGGGAAATTTGCAAAGCTCCATTAATGACTCTAAACTTCTAACAGAAAAGAAGTGCTGTTTTTTTGATGCCAATATTCTGCTGCTGGTATTGTGTAGCTACAGGTCATGAAATATTGCAGTTTCTGAAGAATTAAAAGTTGAGCATCAGAACAGTGGATAGAAACTCAGTGGCTGTGTGCAGGAGGCAGTCCCAAAATGAGGAACTCTCAGGAAGAACCAGAGTAAAAACTGTCATTGAACTATATGATTAAAAAAGAAAATAGACTGATCATGGATGTCCTGAGAGAGAACCACTGAATGACTTGTTTTTGTTGGTTGATATTCTTGTGGTGGCAAGAGAAATCAAGGTAGGCCCCTAGCACATTTGGTGGGCCCTAGAGTTCAGCTTATGGGAGAGTAGTGTCCAGAAGTTGCTCTGGACTAACAGGAATGGACGGTTTGCAGTCTTCAGCGTAGGGAGAAAAAATCAGATTGATGAAATCACAAGTCCTTTGGAGTATTTGATGATTCCTTTCCAGAGCCAATATTCAAATCTCAGTCATATTTGTTATATAAAATTTACCTTTTTGGATTAGGATATCTTGTTCACCTTGCTTGTTGGCCATGCTTTCTGCATCTGTGCGTAGATATCTGAGGGCATGATGACTGCTGCCTGTCAGATGCTGGCTTGCAGGTATTTTGTCTCACGAATTTCTGGGTATATCTGCTACCTTTGTTTTCTCTGTATCATCACTCTTTTAATTGGTGGCTACTGTATCTTGCTTAGTGAATACAGGTGGATGCTTTGTTTCTCTCCTCTTCCTTGTCCTTTTATTTTTCAAGCTCTTTGGATGGACACTCTATTACCAACCTGTGCTTTGCTGTGCTTCGTGATACAGAATGCAAAATTCTGTTTTCTCATCCAGCTGTCCACTGCCCTAATCTGGAATCTTTACCTTCACTTGGTAGCAATTATGAAACCCTTACCTGTGACCCTAAGATCTACAGTTCTTACTCAAAACTTCACAGTTTTTAAACAGTGATTATTAATAAAATACAAGGTTTTTTTGGTGTAATTATAACTATAAATGAATGATATTTCCATCTGGTGATGAAACTGCTATACTCTTAGTTTGGTGTCCAGGTAGTCAAAAGCTTTTTTCCATACAAGGCAGCCCTGATATGGAGCATCCAGCTTCTGCTGATGTGGAAGCTGCCAGATCCCAACACGTTTTCTTTTTGAATAGAAATGTGTCATTTATTTTGGGTCGAAATGTATAATTTATATCGAGTCTGCCTCCCTTACAATTTTTATTCCTTGGTCACAATACTAACATGAAATTACAAAGCATACATGTTATTTGATTTCCATACAGTTCATACTTGTGATTTCATTGATAAGGAACTCCTAGAAGAGGAGTTATTGCTTTTTACCAATGCAAATGATAGTTTTAAAGAATTACTTTGAGCTGTTAGAGGTAGAGTGTTGGGCGAATCAGGACTTGAAGCCCGGTGGCCCTGGTTCTGAGGCCACCCTTCTCTCCACTATGCCAAACTCTTGTCTTTGCATACGTGAATTCCTTTAAGTCTTCCCTTCTCCACGTGAAATGTTCTCCATTTCAGTCACTTTTCCTTTTATGACACAATGTTCTGGCTGTGCACCAGCTTGTTCAAATCTTTCTCACCTTTCCTGACAGCATTTTATCTATGGCGATCATCATAGACTCAAAGGAAATTGGCTCTCAGTCTAGATGCTAATTTGTTTTTAAAAAATTGTTATCAATTTAGCTTTAGATAAAAAGGAACCCAAGTAAGCCCACAACATAAAAGTTTTTCAGAATTTTGCTTTTAGCAGTGTGGTTTCTCATGCCAGCAGTGCAGATGAGGACCCTGTTTGGGTTTGTTAGATGGATCTTTAAGGTTACTGTTACAGATCATTGTACTTTGTTACAATTCTGTAATTATTCTGATGATGAGCCCTTTTGAACTTAGCTAGGCTAATGCTTAGACAAAAGACAAAGTCCATTATTGGACCTGGGCTTATTAAAGCCTTTCTAAATTATTTGAAAAGGTTTTGCTCTGCTGGCACTCCCTGTACTTCCTAATGATCTATCATTGGAGTAGAACCTTAGTGGAGTACTTTTATACCATTTGGCACTTATTTTGGCATGGATATATTACACATAGAAATCCGTTTATTAGTTTTTCTTCTTTCCTTGCCCTCTTCTGTTTTTTTACTCACCTCTGTGTGCCTCACATTTATTTTAATGTAGTCTGATGTAAGAAACCTTAAGTGCTTCGAGCTGCTGGAGTTAAAAGCATTAAAAATTGTTTGCCCTTGTCTTCAAGGACTTAGAGTATGGAGTGTGGGGAGGACTGGGAACTACAGTGTCTGTGATGAGTATGAGACAAGATAAAACAGAAGTGCAAAGGATGTCCCAGTTGTTACAGGAGAATTGTGGGAAAAACCAGTCCTTCTTTCTCTCCTGTTACAATGATCAAGTTTACATTTGTAATATTAATTTTTTATATTGAGATATTGCATCATTATCTTGAAGAGAAAAAAGTACTTGGACCTATTGATCCGGAAGCACAAAGAAATTGATTAAGGAATGAACTAATAGATACAGAGACAGCAGAGGGTGCAGTGGATGTTAAGGAGTTTCTGATGCCAGCTTCTCAAAAGAGGCACCACTACATATTTTGTTTTTAGGTTTTCTTAAATTTATTTTAAACTTATATACAAAATGAGAAAATAAAAAAACCATTGCCTTGTGCACATCATAAGAGAAGATTCAGTATAAAACAATAAATTTCCATTCCAATAAAACCTATATAATAAATACTACATGTTGTTTTCAAAGCTGCCCAGCTCTCTGCTGTGTGCTTTTTACTTTACCTTTTTCCTCCTCCTTTCCCCTACCCTGCCCTAAAGTAGGCTACAATTGAACATGGGGATGGGTAGATAGATAAGATAGATATCCACATACATAGATGTCTATGAACATGCACATGTATACACATATATACTCATGAACATATTTGTAAGACTATACTATGCTTATTTCCACATGTCATCTGTTTCCCTGAAGGTGGATAGCATCTTCCTTCATAGGTCTGAATCTTTCTGTGTTTTTCTAAATCAACCAGCTCATCATTTCCTACCCAATATTTCAACCCAGTCACATTCTGAGAGATGTCTGTGAAAGTTTTTTTCTCCAATTTTCTGCATTCTTTCTGTTCTTAATTACATTTTATTTATACAAGAAAATTTTAATTTAAAATAATTGAAATGGTTCATTTCATACTCAACAATTCTCTCATCTTGTAATATAGCTTATGGACTGATACTGCTTCTTTTACATATTTTTTTCCTGATTTCTTTGAAGTTCCTAACCTTTTGCTCTTCCAAATAAACTTTGTTATTATTTCTTCTTTAACTCAGTAAGATAATTTTTTAGTAATTTAATTGGCATGGCATTGACTAAATAGATTATTTTTGTCATTTTTTAAATTGTATTGGCTTTCCCTACTGATAAACAATAAATATTCTTTCAGTTATTTAGATCTGACTTTATTTGTATAAAAAGTGTTTTATGTTTATGTTCATGTTGTTCTTGTGTCTGTTTTGGCAAGAATTTTCTCAGGTATTCTATATTGTGTAGTTATTTTAAATGATCTAAAATAATATTGAATAATATTGCTGATACCTAGTGTAGTTTCCCTTTTTTTTTCTTTTGGTTAAATTTGTTTTAGCTTTAACTTTGTGTGAGATCTGCTTACTACCCCTGTTTTATTTTATTTTTGTGTGTATCTCTCAGTTTTATAGCATTTCATGAGAGCAGTATATTGTTGAATTCAAATTTTTAATCTGCTGTCAGTTTCTGATTAATGGATAAATTCATCTAAGCTATAATTACTTGTGTTTTTCCTCCATCCTATTTTTCCTCACTACACTTCTCCCTCCCTTCTTATCCCTCCTCACTCCTCTGCTTTACTGCTACCTGCTGCCTTGCCCTCCTGTTCCTTAGCCTACCTGTCCCTCCCTTATCTTCTCTCACTGCCCTATCTCCTTGCCCTCTTTTTTCTTTATGAGTTTAGAAGACTTTTATACACTTTCTGGATAGATATGTTGTTCTCTCTTTAACCTATTGCCAGTGAGAGTAAGGTTCCACCACTACCTGCCCTTCCGCCTACTAGCTTCTTCTATATTAATTTTTCCTTTCACACCTCATTTATTTATATGAGGTAATTCCTCCTTTTTCTCTCTCCCCAGTTTTACTTTTTTAGAATCTCCCCATCATATACAGCTCAGCCCAAGGCTTTCTTCCAAACTACTGTAACAACGTTGACAATCATAAAAGCACTGACAGTATTTTTTCATATAAGAAGGAAGTAAACAATTTGGCTATATTGAGTCCCCTATAATTAGTCTTTAATGTTTACCTTATATTTCTTCTGAATATTACATGTCAATTTTTCCCTTAAATTCTGATGTTTTTGTCACAAATATTTGAAAGTCTTTCAGTTCATTAAATATCCTTTTTTTTTTATTTGGAATTATACTTAACTTACCCTTGGTCATAACCCCAGCTCTTTTGCTTTATGGAATACAGTATTCCAAGACCTACAGTCCTTCAGTGAATAGCTGCTGGGTCTTATGTAATCCTTATTGTAGCTCCATGATATACCCGTTTTGTTTTTTAGTAATGCTGTTGATTTTCAACAGTAACAAAACTACCCAGTCATTTACAACTGCTTGCACAGTGGTTACTGACACGAGATTACTTTGTTATTCCTTGTGTCTTCTCCTCCATTTCTTATTTTAATGTAGTTTAAGATTGCATTGTATCTGTCAATTTTAAGTTCTAATCAACCAAAACCCTTAAATCTTTTCACACAAACTACTCTTAAACAAGTCTCCCCTTTCCTGTGCTAGGGATTTTTGGGAACCTCAATTTAGGGCTTGAATGAACATTAGTGGGGGGAAATAAAATTCTCTTAGTCTCATCTCATGGTGTGGGCTCATGATTTTTGCCATTTAACTTGTTAGCTATCTTCCCAGTTTTTTGTCTTCTGCACATTTTATAAGCATGTCTTCATCTAAGTCATCATTAAAGAGGTTGAAGAGGGCAGGGCTTTGTGGCACCATTAGGAACTTCTCTCCAGATTGTCATCATACTTAAAGGGCATTTCAGTGAGTGCTCTTTGGGTATGGTCACTTAGCCAGCTACAGACATATCTAATGTAGTGTATTCTAGTCCATAAAGGTTTGACGAGAGCCTGGGTAGGATCCCATATTCTTTAAGGATGGTCAGCCTGGGAGAGATGGGAAACTCTGGAAAATGAATTTATGAAGAGAACAATTCTAAAGAGGAAGTAAGGGGGCATTGCTGAAACATGATTAGTAGGAGCAGTGATAGGTAACAGGACAATGACAAGAGCTTGTCATTGTCCTTTAAGGGTAGTGCTAAGAGTTGTAAATCTTAGGGGCAGCACAGGTGGCACAGCCCTAGAGGCAGGAGAACCTGAGCTCAAATTCAGCTTCAGACATTTGACGTTTAACCAACTGTGTGGTCCCGGGCAAGTCACTTAACCCCAATTGCCTCCCTTTCCTCTCCCCCAGAATCCCACAAAAAGAAAGAGAGTTTTACATCTTAGAATCAGTTGAAGCTGGAAGAGAAAGCCACATAGCAAAAAAGTGTCCTTTTAGCTTTATGCATGAAGCGGAAAAACCGGAAGGAGTTGAACTATTACTTAGGATGAATGAGATGAAACACAACAGCATAGCCTTTTATTTTGCTTCTGCATTCTCTGCTAAGGAAAAAACTTGGAAGGAATAGAACAGCTGGAAGGACTTGAACAAAAATGACTGATATGGGGACCTGAAGCCCAAGATAAATAAAGAAAATTAGAGAAAGTCTAGCTACTTTTGACTAGTTGAAATGACTGGGCCCAAAACAAGGACATTCCAGAGTACAGAAAGAACTGGCCCCTATGTTAGGTAAGCTGCTAGCCATACGCTTTAAAGTATTACAGAGAATAGGAGAGGTGCAGAAGGTCTGACTCATTTTCAGAAAAGGGAAGATCAGAGTCGTACACTCTGGGACGGTTTTGATTGCTGGCAAATTTCTAGAACATGTTATTAAAGGGATGCTGAATGAGCATCTAAGAAAAGCAGTGATCACAAAGTTAGCCTGGTTTCACAAAGAATTGGTTGTGCCAGATTAACTTCATTCCCTTTTTGGGCAGGGTTCTTGGATTTGTAAATCAAGTGAACAGTAGAGAGTAGAAACAATTTATCTAAATTTCAGCAAAGCATGGACAAAGGCTCCCATATCATTCCTATGGATAGGATGGAGAGATGTGTGTGCTAGATTATAGTGTAATTTGGATCTCTTGAGAACTGGCTGAGTGAGCCCAAAAAGAACTCATTTCATTCATGGTTCAGTGACTACTTGGAAGAAAGTCTCTAGTTTTCCCAAGGGACAGTGCTTAGCTTGTACTGTTGAGTAGTTTTATCAGTGGCTTGGATAAAACCATAAATGCATAGGTAACAAATTTGCAGGTGACTCAAAGCTAGGAAGAATAGATCATAGGGGGATAATTGTCAGGATCAAAAAAGATCTTGCCAGGTTTAGGATCTTCAGTTGAGTGTAATATAGTATAGTTAATTAGAAATAAATCTAATGTCTTTCATTTGGATTAAAGAAATCATCTTTACCAAATATAAGATGGGGGGAGGGATTATATTGCTAAAAACAATCAATTTTCCAAGTTTAAGATGGGGAAAGAAAGACTGACTCCAAACTTATTGTGAGTCAGCTGTGTATTATGGCCGCCACAAAAGTTAGTGCTGTCTCAGTCTTCGTTAAGACATCTATAGGTCTGGAAAGGAGGTAGGAGACATCGCTGCTATACTCCGCCTTGATCACCCCATATATGAAGTGGAAGAGATTGACGTTTAATTCTGGTTGATGTTGTGGACAGTGTCCAAGAGAGAAGACAGGATGGTCGGTGGTTTTTAGGTCATACTGGATACAAATTGGTTGAAGGAACCTGGCCTCTGTAGCCTGGTAAAGAAAAGATTTAGGGTACGTTGCAGCAGGAGATTGGGACAGCTGTTGCAATAGCAGTTTTAAAGCATTTGAGCACTGTCATTTGAGAGGGTAAGAGCTTATTAGAAAAAATCTGATTGAAAGTTGCTGAGAGACAGGCTTCATCTTGACAGTAAAGAAAACTTTGCTAATAATTAGAACTCTTTCAAAGTGAAATGAGCTGTCTTGGGAAATAGTTAATTCTCCTTCCCTCCCTCCATTGGGTTCTTCATTCAAAGACTGGGTGATGGATTTGGGGGTACTTAGAGAGGCGATTCCTGATCAGCATAAGTTGAAAATAACCTCTCCAATCCCTTCCAGCCAGGAAAGGGTGATTTCTGTCTGATTTGCTGAAATTCAGATGCCCTGATACAATAGCATTTCTTGATTGTAACTCTAAAAAAATTCATCTATGATATTGTTTGTTTAGAATTGTTCTCAGGGAGCTCTTCTTGGCTATTAGTGATCACCACTTCCCTGTTATGACTCCTTACAAATCTTGCAGTTAAGCAGTCACAAAAGTGTTACTTTTGCCTTTTAGTGATAAATGGTTTGTGTTCAGAATGCTAATCTGTTTTAGAGATGAAAAAATATGGACATACATATGGATGAGCAGAATGTATAGATCCTTTTTGGACTTTTTTGACCTTAATATTGCCTAATGATGTCATTATCCTTTCATACTCCTCCAGAGTATTTTCTTTAAACAGTGGAGCTCTAGATTTTATGCAAGTTCCAGGTTACAGTAATGAACTTTATGAGATTGTTTCCTTCTATCAGTGAATTAACATTTTTAGATGATTCCTTGTTTTGTATTTTGTTAATGATGTTCTTGAATTTGTATGATATGTTATTCTTTATAGAAATGTTTGGCTTATATTTCATAGCACTTCATTTGAAATTTATGCCCCCAAAAATCTTTTTTTACTCCTTCCTGAAAGGAACTGTCATCGGGTTCTGAGGTATCAGAAGAACAGGCCTTACAGCTGGTCTGTAAGATCTTTCGTGTGTCTTGGAAAGACCGGGACAGAGATGTCATCTTTTTGACTTCGCTTTCTGCACAATTTAAGCAGAACCCAAAAGAAGGTATGGATTTCTGTCTTGTCATATTTCAATGTATTGATTGTTATAAAGGAAGGCAGGATCTAAGAGTTATTTTCATGCTGAGTTATTGAAACTTACATTTTAGCTTTTTGGCATTTATTGTTGATAGGAGGCAAATATGCTGGTGAGGCCAAATGAACCCTTCCTTCTCTTGGTCTTATTGATAAACTCATATTTCAAACAGGACTTTTCTTTCAGGGTGAGGAGACTGAACCTGTGATTTTATTGGTGTGGGGAACTCCATCTACCAGTGCAGTTTGGCAGCCCTTCAGAAACTTGGAGTCGTGGAGAGCTGCCAGGGTCACTGAGAGATGAAAGGCCTTGCCCAGGGTCATGTGGCTAGTACGGGATTGAGGCCGAACCTGAAACCAGGTCTTGTGGACTTGGAGGACAGTCTTTGTCTGCACTATCATGCTGCTTCTCACTGAGTTATTGTTTTGTTAAAGTTAACAGACTTTTGGAAACAAATTGTAAATAGTTTTGAGTTTTTTGTTTTATATGTTTTAAATTTCATCTGAATGGTTTATTTGGTAGGCATACTTAGAATAAAAAATGTAAAAAATAAAGACTTTTTTATGGTTCCTGTGAAAGAAAGCTACGTCTGAATAAATTAATGGTCTTCCTCATCCTCGGCATCTGTCACTCTTCGTTCTAGGGATGTCCCTAGAAAGCACATCATTTCATGAATGTATTTTGCAGCGCTGTCTTAAATAACATCAGGACAGCTTAGAAGGTGCTGTCTATCTCTTAGGACGTGATGTGGACTCTGGGGTGAAACTGTTTCATTATGACTTACTGGTTGAACTGATAGAATTTGATATAGTGTTATTGGGATTCCAATTTTTTTTGTCCTTGCCATTAACCATTTCTTCCATCAGAGCAATCTGTATTTCTTTTGACTGTGGGGAGAGACCCATCCTGGACCTGTGATTTCTCCAGAATAGGAATGCCTGGACTAGAAGCTTCCTAATATGCAGATATAAATCAGTGACTGCTCCCTGCCCTAAAGCATTAGAGACTTGGATACCTGGGTTATTGAAAAGTTCAAAGCTAACTGACTTAGCCATTGCCATCCAGTGTTAGAGACAGGAATTGAACCTTGCTCTCCCTGACTATGAGCACTGTTTGCTGTCACCTAGTTTTTAGCCCATCCCAGATCTCCAGATAATCAATATTAACCATCAAAGACTGGCTTTCAGCATTTTTTCCTGGTTGGCTGCTTTTAACTAATTACCACATAGGATAGGTAGGAGAAGATTATTGGGAAAATATTTTTTTCCTATGATTCCCAACCATATACTCTTCACTTCTTTTGCTGCTTTCCTGGGAGAGGAGACCAGCTTTCTGGCTTGGCAAAATGAAAAAAAGTCTTCCCTCTTGCAAATCTAACTTCTCTCTGACATTTGTGCTTTTCTGTTTAGCCTAAGATCTGGAATTGAGCTCAACAGCTATTTTCAGTCCTGGTCAGCATAATACCAGAATTTTCCTTATATCACTGTTCACCTGACAAACCTTGGTAGTTCTGAGTCCATATTATATTTACAAGTACTTTTTAATGATCAGATTATAAGTCTATGGTTAAACTGTAGAGTATTTACACAAGTTAGAATCTCAGGGGGTGTAGGATAGTGTGAGCACACTGGTAATTAAACCAACAGAAGGAAAGAAAGCATTTCACATACCAGAGAGATGTGATTTTGAGTATGAAAAAGCAGGATAAAATCTCAGTCCATTCTCACTGAAGTCTTAGGAACTTAAATCATTTTCACTTGTAGTTTGCCATTAATTGATGGACCTAGGAGGGTAAAGAACATTTCTAGAAGTTCATTTTTCTTACAGTTCCATAACCCTGCTTCCACAGTTGGTGGTGATTGATCATTAACCACTGTTGGAGTCAGAAGCCTGGGCCTCCAACACAGACTTTACTTTGTCTGTGACTTTGATTTCCTGCTGTCCTGTGTTTGGTCTGCAATAAACCTCTGTGATACAAATCCTAACCTCCTCTGTCCTGCTTTCTCAACAGTGTTCTCTGATTTTAAGGATTTGATTGGCCAGATTTTAATGGAAGTGCTAATGATGTCCACTCAAACTAGAGATGAGAATCCTTTTGCCAGTCTGACAGCGACTTCCCAGCCAATTGCAACTGCAGCTCGGTCTCCGGACAGAAACCTGATGCTTAGTACAGGCTCCAATCCCGGAACAAGCCCCATGTTCTGTAATGTGGCTTCCTTCAATGCCAGCTCACTGTCCAGGTCAGCATGGGTCCATTTGAATGTCTCCTTGAACCAAACCTAGCTAGGAATGAAGCACAGGAGGGATTTCTTTTTCAAGGTTCCTTTTTACTGAGGCTGGATGAGGTCTCACACTGTTAAGGGTGGATTTGGCCATCAGAGGTGGTATTGTCTTCTCTCTTCGTTTTCTGGTTTGTGGTTAGGCTATTGAAAGCTTCAGTTTTGGGAAACAGATGTTATGTCTTGTTAACGTAATGAGCTTTGAATGTAGGAATCAGAAATGCTGAATCTTAACACCGTCCAGCATTTAGCTCATTACAAATTTGTGCATGGCACATATGTGCCCATGGGCTCAAAGGGAAGGACAGGTGTGGCCCTTGCTTTATGGACTCACAGAGGAGGGAAACATGATGTTGGAAAGCAAGCTTTCCTGTATTTTGTGTAGTCTTTCCTACTCTCTTTCTTCAATTGCCTTTTTCTTCCCCTTTTTCTTCTTTTTTTCTTTCAACAATGAATATAGCCTGTATGACTCTAGCCCAACTCCCAATACCCCTTTCTCAAGCTATGTGCCAGTGACGAGCTCCTCTTGTGCCTCACCTTCCAATGCAGCCGCTCCGATATCGGTGCCTTCCATTTCGCTCAGTCCTCATATTCCAGGAGAAAGCCCTTCAGGAAGCCAGGCTTCGTCTCCGAGGTATCGCCCTTACACTGTGGCCCCTCCCTGGGGCTTCTCGACTTCTCCCACCCCGCGATCCTCGAGTCTCTCCGCTTTGTCTAGCTCACCAAGCCCGCCTGCCCTGTCGACCAGCCCTTCCAGACAAAGACCCACAGCCATGGGCCCACCCTTGTTTCCTGCTTCTCCAGGTCCCACGAGCAGGCGTCCCTCTGCCCTAAGGATTCCTTCTAGGTATTTTTTCCAGAAGAGAGTTGTCTGTGTGCAGTGCTGGGGACTGGGCAGTAACAGACTTTGGAAAAATTGGTTTAGCACTAACCTTACATACAAGCCTGTTATTTTTCTGTTTTGAGTTTAATTAATTCATTGTGTGGCTAACTCGTTGGGTAGGCTTTAATCCCTGATCTCATGCTTCTGCCAGCCTTGGCTTGAGAATGTCGTAGGGTTGAGGCCTACAGAATCATGATACTTTCCTTCTTGTCCTCATTCTACTTGCTTCTACAGAAATTTTAGTTGTTGGCAAATTAACCTCCATAGAACATCAGCATAGAGTTTGAGTGTTGATACTCAGTTGATCACTTTAGATTAACTTCTGTAGTGTTGATTTGAAGCACATCTCACTTGGAGAGCAACTAGTTTCTAGTGTTAACTACTCTTGCATTACTATGGCCAAATATCACTTCTCTCTAGTTACTAAAGATGAGGGCAGAGCTAACTCCAAGCTATATTAATCATTGTGTGTTTGCATACAAATCTGACCTCCTTAATAAGCAGTAGTATGACAGTTCTCTCAACCCAGTAAGGTTATGTATGTCTGCTTCATATTTCCACAATTAGCTGACCCTTTTGTTTGCATGTGGATGGAAATAGTTCTGGTGGTGCAGAGGGAAAGCTGTTGCCAAACCTTTTAGTACCTTCTTTGCTACGCTCGCTGATGGCACTTTTTTACTTTTGTTGTGGTAGTACATACGACCATCCTTTCTCCTTCCTCTTCCTCGCACTTTCTGATATGTCTGGGGACAGTAGTGATGAAGAAAATGAAGATGATGGTGGTGATGATGAGGATGAGGATGAAGGTGGTGATGATGATTTTACTTGTGTCCAGTTTGGGTCCAGGTATCCAAGGAATGGAGCTTTATTTATTGCATGCAAAGGCACTTAGAACTAACCTTTCACTTCACAAGCCCTGTACTTCGAAGGCATGTTGGTGGAGGAAGTGAGGTGTATGTAGAACCCAGTGTGGAGAACCAATGGGAAACTAGTGCATGGATCTGCAGATAAGAAAGATGCCTCAACACAGGGATTAGGGGTTTTATCTTAGTCACCATGTGTGCAATGGAGTAAAGCAGACCTTCTAGCTACTGTGGAAGCTTTTTTGTTGGCTCTCAGATATGTAAACAATAGTACAAAGGCATGAATAGCCACTGATAACAGAGGAAGAAGAGCTTGGTCAATCAATTGAAGAGTCCTCTAATGCATGGGTTGGTAAGAGTAAGCATGAATTTTTTTAAAAGTTCTTTAAAAGTACATTTATAGTCTAGTGAGAACCTCTCACATAAGCCGTTTACTTCAGTAACAGAAATATAAATTAAAATACATTTCATTACTTCATTAGTTATTCTTACCTAAGAATCTAGAGAGTCATTTTTTAAAAATTTTGTTTCTATTGGTGAAATTATTTAAGAACTTTTTCCCTAATCCTGCTAACCCAGAACTTTACCCTTCAGTGAAGATTTCTTCTGGTCAAAATAAATATTCATCCATCACTGCTGTCTAAAAATGACTTGAAACTATAAGTAGAAAACAGTTGTGTTAGCAGTCAGGTAGAAGTCATATTTACCCTACCAAAGAATCAGTAAGATGGAATGTGAAGAGACTGTTGAGGTGTTGCTGGGAAAGTTGTTGGATCTGGAGACTGTTAATTGTGTTGGACTTGATGCTGCCTTGCCCGTAAGTTCATAGAGAGCCAGCAGCTTGCTTGTGTAAGATAAAAGCCCCACAAAGTCAATATGCTTTCCATGGCCTGGTGCATGGTTTCTGGTAAAAGAATTTTTGTTGCTGCAGTTCAGATAAATTATCTTTAGAAACAATGCTTCCCTTCCCTCATCCCTGTTGCTGTAACAGCCATTCTCTCTAATAATGGATTTGGGTTATGATGGTGGTGGGTGCTAGGGAGTGCTCTAGTTCTGTGATCCTCATTGATAGGAAGAAAAGAATTGAGTCAGGTTATTCATATATTCCCTCCCAATTCCCTATAAAGAAGCAGTTAATTTTAACTCCCTTCAGCTCAATCATATCTCATATCTTGGATAGGAAAAAACCCACTTAAAAATCTAAAATCATCCAGCAAAAGGGCAGGACCCATACAGTTAGAACTTTTAGTTGCTTGTTGTGCTAGAACATTTGTTCTTCTTTTTCTTTTTATGATAATTTTTATTGATTTTTTTTTTTTTTACTTTCTTACTGTGTTGATTTTTTTTTTTACTTTCTTACTGTATTTCTCCTTTACCCCTCCCAGGGCAAAACTAAGAATTCTCTTAAAACTAAGAATTTTTAAAAAGAAAGGAAAAAATTCCAAAAGGCAGATGAACTTTAAAAAAAAAAAAAGTTGGACATGACATCCAGTGCTCCACATCTTTGTTCCCCTGCCTCCCTGAAGAAATATGAGGAAGTGTCTTCTCCCTTTTTCCTTTGGGTCAGCCTCATTTCAGTCATCTGTGGTTGTTTTGTTCTTTCCAGAAGAGGTCACATGACAAGAAAGGCTCAGGTCTCAGTTCTCCCCTCTGATACATCCCAGCCATGTGGGCCACCAAACCCCAGGCCACTTGCAGGCCAGACTACTCTCCTATGTGGGCCAGAACCAGATTAAAATGCAACTGGGAAACATTTTCAGAAAATAAACAAAAAATGCAATAAACACATAACATTGCATTTTAAAACTAAGTCAGTCTGCAACATACAAGGATTCTTAAAGACAGGCTAGTGGCCATCAGTTTCATTTTGAGTTTCAACACCATTGCTCAAGGTAGCTCCCTAAGGCTCTGTGGCACAGAGAGCTGCCAACTTGCCTTGGCACAGAGAGTCTAACAGTTAAGTGCGTTTGCTCGACCACCGCAGAGAAACTGGACATTGAGCTCTTTAGTTTTCTACTGCTATATTTGGAAAATAGTTTGGTGGTTTCCCCTTCTTTTCCCCTTTTTTATTAGTATCATCATTAGTATTCATCATTGTCATTTCCTATTATGTTGTTCCTTCCTTTCCCATGCAGAGAGCCTTTCTTTCATAACAGTAAATAAAAAGAAATGGAAAAAGGCAGTTCTGTGTAGCCAGCTAAACTTTCCTGTGTTCCCTGTGCTGTGTTCTGTGCCTGAGGCTCCCACCTCTGCAGTGATGGGAGGGAGGAGGCTGAACTTGGTCGTTAGATTAGACAAGAGAGTTTTTTGTGGTTGTTTCCATTAACATTGTTCTCTTTGTGTATATTACTTTCCTTATTCTACTTCATTCATTTTTCATCAGTTCATGTTTTCCCATACTTGTTCGGATTCTTCACATGATTAATAGTCTAGTAATATTCTACATAATATCACAGTTAGGGCAGCTGGGTGGCACAAGGGATAGAGTGCCAGGCCCACAATCTGGAAGACTCATCTTCCTGAGTTCACATCTGGCCTCAGACACTTACTAGCTGTTGTGACTCTGGGCAAATCACTTCACGCTGCTTGCCTCAGTTTTCTCATCTGTAAAATGAGCTGGAGAAAGAAATGGCAAACCACTTCAATATCTTTGCCAAGAAAACCCCAAATGGGGTCACAAAGAGCTGTTAATTGGGAATTGACTGAACAAGTTGTAGTATATCATCATGATGAAGTACTATTATGCTGTAAGAAATTGTAAGCTCAGTGGGGTTAGAGAAAACATGGATAGACTTGCACGAAATAACAGGAGTGAAATGAATGGGGCCGAGAGAATGTTGTATATGGTAACAACAACGTTGTTTTAAGAACAGCTTGGAGTGACTGTCATTTTGACTATTATAAACATCCAGATTAACTCCAAAGGATATATGAAGGAAGACACTATCTGCATTCAGAGAAAGAAATGATAGATAAAAGTATGTACAGTATGGATTTACACACATACACACACAGAGACACATGCGGGTGTCTAGCCATCTCTAGCACAAGGGGTGAAGGAGGAAGGAAAAAATTATATTATAACTTTGTTATATGTTTAAAAGGAATAGCAAATTGTACATAATAGGTTTACAGTTTCGTGTACAATCATCTTTTTATTCTACTGTTATAAAATGCTTATTTTATTTCTCAAGTTTGAAACCAAATAAATAAAATTTAAAACAAAACAAAAAAACCAAAAAGAGTTGGGCACTACTGGAAAACTACCGAAGAGTAATGATAAAACCGTGTCAATATGTTCCTCCGTTGTTGGCTATCTTCTTGGCTTCTAGCTGTGCTATAAATGTCTGGGTGTACATGGCATCATTCCTTCTGTTTTTCACTTCTCTGGACATCTGTTCCCAGCAGTGCAATTCCTTGTTAATAAAGTATGCATATTTTACGTGCTTTGTTAGTATGATTTTAAATTGCTTGCCAGAATTCCTAGACCATTCCTTAACTCTCACAGTGTATTAGTGAGCCTGTCCTCCATGACCCATTCAACCTCACCTATACCCATCTTTTCTCACCTTTGCCAGTATGCCAGGTACGAGGGGATGCTTCAGCATTGCTTGAATTTGCCTCTTATTTACAATTAGTGGCAATAGTTCACATGGTCGTTAATACTTTGAAATTATTTGGCTAATTGTTCATGCCTTTGACCACATAGCTAATGAGGAATAATTCTTGTTCTTAGATACTTATGTTAGACCCCTGTATAAATATCTTGGCACCATTTGATGCAAAAACAATCAGCCCTGCTTCCAGCCTGTATCCTGAAGTTGTCATCCAGCGGAGCCACCCATGTAGAGAAGGGGCCATTTGTTTCCACAAACTGCTACTACCAGAGAAAAGCCAAGCCTTCGTAGCTGAAGAGACAGGACATCTTGAGGGAGAAGTTATTGGAGGTAGCATGTTCCTTGCCACTGCCTCAACCACTAGGTTCCCTCACACCCTTACAGAATCAGCCCAAAACCCTGAGCCAGAGATCCCTAGGAATAGTAGGACCTCCAGGCAGCTGGCCCCACAGTCATTATCTAGGGTGTAATAACCTTTGTGGAATTGCAACCTGGCAACTATTTCTATAGGTGCTATTAGTTATAACCTTGAACTCCTCAGCAAGATAGTGATAATAGCAAGATTTCATTATGAGTAAATTGTGAGTGCTGTGGGATTTCATCTTCTGTAGTGCTTTAGAAAATGTTGCCAACTCTCAAGGTTTAGAGGAGATGATAGTGAAAGGAGGAGCTAGAAATCACATCAGTTGTTTTAAAGCAATATTTGGCAAGACGTCTGTTATTTTTAAGTCTATTATTTTTCCTTAGAATTGGCACTTTAAGGATTTTACCTAATGTGAGTCGAGTCACTTGAGCATCTCTCTATTTTTCTCCAGTAGAACTAAGTAAACGAAAGAGAATTGGAAGGGACAGTGTGTTTTCTGCCTCTTGTTACTTCATGGTAGTGACATCATATTAAGAAGAATTTGAGATCCTAGGTGAGAGACGCTTTGTAGCACAGAGGTGCTTCTTGTCCCAAAAGTTAGACTCGATGTGACAGATGTTTATCCTGAGGAAAATATGTCTAATTCTTGGTTGAAAAGAAATGGAAATGGATTGAATCCTGCCTGGATCTTGCATGGTAGGAATTAGTTAAATACCATTCTCTTCTGTGAATGGGGAATTAGAAGAACACAGAGTAGGTCTTTGATATCAGGTTGCTGTTCTTACTCTTTTTTTGTGATTTGTGACATGAAAACACTTTGAAATTTTTTTTCTTTTATAACTTCCATTCATAAAGCTTCAACCTGCCAAAAAGTGCAAATGTAACTTGTGTTGAGGAAAAATTGATGTGCAAAATCCAGTCTTCTAAAAATATGTATTTTAGAAGGTGATTATTCACATGAAACTGCATACCGTCGCAGAATTTAGAGGCCAGTTACTTCAAACTAGGTGTGAACGGGAATCCCCTGTTAGAGCAAAGCCAAGCAGTGGTCACAAGCCTTTGCTTAAAGGTCACAATGCAAGGGAATCCATTTACTTTCCAGAGCAGCTCATTGGATTTTTGGATAATGTTCATTGAAAGGAAGTGTTATGAAAAGTCAAGATGTTACCTTGGAGCTCCAGGTTCTGCTGTCAGGGGCCAACCAGAGCAGCTCTTCATATAAAAGCTCTTAAAAAATACTTGGTAACAGTTACCTCCACATTCCTCTTCTTCCCTTCCCCACCTCAGTATCTTTGCCAAGAAAACCCCCAGAAGGGGTCACGAAGAATCAGACACAACTGAAATGATTAATCACAGAGCTTTCCTACATCCTAGACTCTAGACCTAGAAGTTTTTCATGAAATCTTCGTGGAATCCCAGAAATTGGAAGAGGAAAAGGAGCTCATTGGCCATCTAGTCCAACTCATTCATGAAAGAAATCCCCCAATATGGCATACTGACAAGTGCTTAGCCTGCCTTTGCTTGGTTCCCGTCAAAACAGTGCATTCCACACCAGAAAGGCTCTCATTGATTATGACATTAAGTCCTAGTTGATCTCTTTGCAACTTTTTCCTTTTGCTCCTGGTTTTGCTCTCTGGTCCAGACAGAACATGGACATATTCTCTTTCATGTTACAGACAACTCTTCGGGTACCCAAAGACAGCTCACTTGTCCCCTGAGTCTTCTCCGGGCTAAACATGCGCTGACCCTTCAACTAGTTCTCAGAACATAGGCATTGCAAGTCCTTTACCATCCTCCTTGCCCTTTAAACTCTCTCCAGCTTTTCAGAGAGCTCCTTCATCTGTGGCTTCCAAACTGAAGAAAATTGTCTAGATGAGGCCTGAGCATCATCAGGTCTGATTCAGTGGGGTTAAACATTCCTGGAACCTATGGAGCTCTTTATTGAGCACAAGATTGTGTTAGTATTTTTGCTTCAGTAACACAGTAATGGTTAATATTGACTTTGCTGTCTGCCGAAAACCCTTTTCTGAAGAGCTGTTGTCTATCCATGCCACACCCCATCTCATGCTGGTGAATATGAGAAGTTTCATTTCATTTGGCCTGATGCTCTAGTCTGGTCTGTCAAGACCATTTGGATTCTGCATCTAGTATTCACTTTGTGGTTATCCTTCAATGTTTGGGATCATCACCAGATTGGATTTACTGTTATTCAGATCATGCGTAAACATGTAAAATAGAATAGAGAATAGGCACCGAGCAACTCAGCTTAGCAAGCATTTATTAAGCACCTCCTGAGTGCTAAAGTATTGGGAATACAAAGAAAAACTGAAACAGCTCCTGCCCTGGAGGAGGCTGTATTCTAGTGGGGGAGACAACTGCATACTGAGGGAGGGACAAGGAAAGACCTTGCAGAAACTGAGACTTTGAAGGAAACCAGTGAAGCTTGGAGGTAGAGATGAAGATGGGGAGGATTACAGGCCCTGGAGCCGGCCGGTGAAAATGCAGTCAGGAGAGAGCATCTTGTTGGAGAAGCAGTGAGGTGGGCAGTGTCACCAGATGACAGACTATGGGGAGGGAAGTGAGGTGGAAAAAGATAGGAAAGGGAGAAAGGGCTTTAAGAGCCAAATGGAGGACTTTTTGCTTGCTCCTGTAGGCAATAGGGAGCCACTGAAGTTTATTGATTGGGGGAGAAGGAATGACATGGCCAGGCCTGTGCTTTAAGAAGATCATTTGGATAGCCACATGCAGGATAGACTGGAGTGGGGAGTGACTAGAGGCAGAGAGACCAACCAGCAGCTACTGTAAAAATCTGAGGATATCACACCTATAAGATTGGCAAACATGACAGAACAAGAAAATGATAAATGCTGGAGAGGATGTGGGAGAGTTGGAACACTAATTCATTGTTGGTGGAGCTGTGAGCGCATCCAACCATTCTGGAGAGCAATTTGGAACTATGCCCAAAGGGCTACAAAAATGTGCATACCCTTTGACCCAGCAATATCGCTACTAGGACTATATCCCCAAGAGATCATAAAAATGGGAAAGGGTCCCACATGTACAAAAATATTTATAGCAGCACTCTATGTAGTTGCCAAAAACTGGAAGTCAAGGGGATGTCCATCAATTGGGGAATGGCTGAATAAATTATGGTATATGAATGTAATGGAGTACTATTGTGCCATAAGAAATGATGAACAAGAAGACTTCAGAGAGGCCTGTAAGGACTTATATGACCTGATGCTGAGTGAAAGGAGCAGAACCAGGAGAACTTTATGCACAGCAACAACCACAGTGTGTGAGAGTTTTTTCTGGTAGACTTAGATTTTTGTAATAACACAAGAACTTCTGAAAAAAAAAAAAATCCCAATGGTGGACCTCAAGGCAAAATGCCTTCCACACTCAGAGAGAGAAATATGGAAGTCACTCACATAATGTAGCAGATCATGTTTGTGTATGTGTATCTGTTTGTGTATCATGTTCTGATTTGTTATACGGATTTTTTCATTTATCTTTGTCTGACTACATAGCATGACTATAGTGAAAATATACTCAATAGGAAAGTATATGTAGAATCTATACAGAATTGTATGCAGTCGTGGGGAGGGAGGGAGGTAGTGGGGGGTGGGTGGGGAGGGATAAAATCGCAATTGTATGGCAGTGATTGTTAAACATTAAAAAAATAAAAAAATTAAAAAAAAAAATCTGAGGATATGAGGTGATGAGGAGAAAAGGGGGCACAGATAAGAAGTGTTATACAGGTAGAAGCCACAGAATTTGGCAGCAGATTGTTGGGAACTAAGCGTAAAGAGACAAGGATGACACCTAAGCTGTAAGCCTTGGTAATTGGAAGGAGGGAAGTGCATGTTTGTTCTAATATGCTTGCAGGATATCTAGTTTGAGATATCCAGTAGTCAGGTGAAGTGCAAGACTGGATGTCAGGAGAGAGGTTAGGGTTGGAGAGATAAATCTGAGAATCATCTGTATGAAAGAAGGCTGGGTGAAGATCCATCCAGAGGTGAAGAGCCTGAGAAAGAACAGTCAAGCATGTAGGAAGAGCCAGGAGAGAACAGAGGGTCAGGAAGAGGAAGCTGCAGACAGATCAAGTACCATGAGGACTCAGAGAAGTCCATTGGATTTGGCTTCTAAGGGATCACTGGTCCCTTCTATCCATGGGGTACTCCGCTGGAGTCCTCTGGTCAGGTTGACATAGAGGCAATGACAGCAACTTACATGAATCTAGCCATCCAGCTAGCTCTAAACCACCTAAGTGCATTACCCTCTAGGCCACCTCTCTCCATCTTCTCCACAAGAATAACATGAGATTTGCTAAAATTTTGGTGAACTATCCATAGCATTCCTCTCGCTAACTATTTTATTGATTAGTCTGGCATGACCCATTCTTGATAAAACCACATTGGCTCTTTTGTAATCACTGCTTCCCTTTCTGGATGCTCACAGAACAACTTTTTGATGCTCAATTCTAGAGCTTCCCTAGGAATGGAAGGCAGCTTAATGAACTGTGGCTTGTAGATTTTTTTCTTCCCCTTTTTAAAAATTGGAACACTTAACCTTTCTTCAGTCTTGAACCACTTTCATTTTCCATGATATTTTTAAAATGCCACTTAGAACAATTCACCAGTGACCTTCGCTCTCGACCAGTGTTTGCTCTCATTTTACAGATGACCAGAGCCACACAAAACAAAATGCAAATTCAAATCCATGTTCAGGTCCAGTGACAAGCTTCCATTTCTATAAAACATTGGTTGCATGAGTGCAGTACTACTCTATGGAGAGGTAATGATTTGGCACCATGTAGCTTGCAATAACTTCCCATCATAAATTGGGAAGCAAAAATGTTAGGAAAACTTAAGTACTTTTGAAAGCTTCAACTGTCAATTTGTTGAGGACCTACTTTTAGTTTTTTATTTTATAGGAACCAAGAAAAGATATTTCTTCCTCCATCCTATTGATCATATAATACACCACAGGAAAAGTCTATTGAGCAGTGATCACTGAGAGTGTCTTACAGCAGGCAGAACATTGAAAACTTGTTCCTTCAAACTCAGAAGAGCAGGCAGAAAGGCATTGTGCTCTTGTGTGAGAGCCCCAGACTTGAGATGAACTAGCAGTGCTCAGTAAAGCCTCTCCCCTTCCACCTTCTGCTTGTCTTCTCTTGGTAGAGGTACATCTTCCTGATGCAGAGGTGGTGGTATCAAACTGATAAACAGACAAATGAGATTCTGGCAAATTGCACCATCAATCACTGACATAAGAACAAATAGAATAATACTGAGGTCTTTTTTCAAGGTTTTCTTTTGATTACATCCTTCTTACTAAAGAATAGTCCTCTTGGGAAGCCAAATGGTTAACACACCTCATTACCTTCTCAGTCAGTGTGGCTGGCCAATGGTTACCTGCCTGCTTCTTTAGTCTATCTGTAAAGTTAATATCTTTTACTGAGATAGGAGAGTAATTCCTGAAACTATAGATCATATTAACTGGAGTTATAATGCCTCAGACTGAAAACTGTCGTTGTTGTCATCTTGCTTGTTTGGAACTGTCTTCTGATACTTGTTCTCAGAAAACCAGATACATTCTTAGGTTCCTTTTTCCGACCTTGCCTCCCTTGCCCAAAATTGCAGCTGAGGAGCTTTCCTCAGATTTCTTGGGGGTTTGTCCTTTATTGTATTGTGATTCGTCAGTTTCTTTTTATTTTATTCTTCCTGACCTCTCCCTGGATTAGCCTTCAGTGTATATTGATAAATTATGAATTGAAAAGAAGACTTTGTCTCTGGTTTGCTGATTAATGATCTTGCTGCATTTTGCCATTTTCCACACTAACCTGTGGTATATTTTGGATCTATTTGGAAATTCCTTGTATTTTATGGTGCTGCACAGTTTATGGAGTACTTTTCATTTTATCTCTTGACACTTTTTATGAGATAAGCAGAGCAGGTGTCTGGTCTCTCTCTCTTTCTCCTCTCTCTTCTTTCTTTCTTTCTTATTAATAAACTGAAGCTAAGAGAATGTATGTGTATGTCCAAAGACTTAGAGTCACATGGTACAGCCCAAATTTTCTAATCATCCATTGCCCTTTTCACAACACAGTGCGATATGATTTGTTTAAACTTTTTGAAAACTGGGTACTCGATATCAGATTGAAACTCTCAACTTCCAGATGAAAAAAAGTTACCCATCTCCAAACCTGTTAAGTAACGAAGAGAATGGGAGTTGAAATAGAGACTCTTTTGGTGCCATGTGTCCCCATCCATCCACAACCCCCTGAATAGCTTCCGAAAACAGAAAAGAGTCTAGTGTTAGCATTGAAGTCTGGCTTGTGGTAACTCCAAACTAGAGTGTCAGCATATAGATGACTAGAGCTTTATCCAACCCTGGCCTTTGGGTTTTGTAAACATTCCGCCCTCAGCAAATGAAGCTGAGATTCTTTTGATCAAAGGCATACACAGCTTGTGTCTTCTTGAAATGGACCAAAATGCAGTCTCAGGTTTGTTATGGGACAGATAAAACAAGGCATCGAGGTGTTATGGCATGGTGGTTTATGCTTTGTGTGATCTGCAGGGCATCTTAACAGGCTTTCTGCTGTGGAAATAAAATATAATCAAAAAGAATTAATTCAAGAAGATGGGATAAAAAAGAGTAATTTTCTTTTTCTTCTCCTTCTCACCTTTATTTCCCAAGTTTGGGAGCCTCTGGTGGGGCGAGTGCTTCTGATTCCTGCAGTGACCATTTCACCATTGAAATGTGCAAGGAGACAGATATGCTGAACTACCTCATCGAATGTTTTGACAGAGTTGGAATAGAGGAAAGAAAAGCACCAAAGGTAGGCTGGAATGTGCTGACAGAATTACCCATTGCTGCTTTGTCAGCCTCCAGAGCAATTCAGAGCATCGGAGATTTCTGATAGGGAACCCAAAGTCCTCTTAATAAGCATTAGGTGATCATCCTTTTTTCCTTGGATCACTTGAATCCAGTGATTGGCATGGAGTGGGGAAAGCTCTAGACTTGATGACAGAAGCTCTCTCTAAGCTGTCACATGAAAGAGGAGTTAGATTGTTTTGTTTCCGTTTGAGGGGACACAGCTCAGAGAAATCAGTAGAAGTGGTGCAGGTGGAAGGAGAGGGGCAGACTGTGAGAACTGTCCAAGATGGAGCTGGGCTGCCTGATGGTTCCTTTTCAGGATGGAGGCTCTCTGTCTTTTTCACATATGGGATTCTTGTCCAAGTGTTGGCATGACTAAAGACCAGAGATCCCACTATGCTCTGAGATTCTTTGGTTCTTGTTTTTAAGGACATTCCCATCTTGGATTTGCCTTTGATGCCTCTCCCAGTTTTAAATTGCAGAAGAAACTGGTTGTTGTCACACTGCCTTTATACCCACAGAAGGGCCCAGTGACCTGTGATGGAACTTGGTCAGCTCAGTCACAGAGGTCATAGCTCTGTGAGACCAAGAGGGTTCTTTGACTTTGTGGTCTGGGACTGGGTGATGCTAGATTGAATGACTAGCTCAGCTTGGAACCTGTTTTCCCCTGTCAGTAGATGTCCAGGCAGCAAGAAGTTCTGTCACCAGAGATTTTATTGCAGAATATCTTCCTTTCACTGTGAATAGGAGAAGGAGAAAATTCCCTCTCTGCGAGCATTTTTCTTGAGACAATTTTCATTGTAGAAAGACGCTTTCTTTGTCTCTGGCATAACAACCTCTACTTTTCTTTTTCAGATGTGCAGCCAACCGGCAGTCAGCCAGTTACTGAGCAACATCCGCTCACAGTGCATATCCCATGCTGCATTAGTGTTACAGGGCTCATTAACACAACCAAGGTATGGAGCGTTGTGGAATTTGTGGGGGTTTAACGGTGAGAGGATTATCACCATTGAGTTGAATAAGTTACAACCTTTTGGGAATTGATGTGCTGTATTAATTGTAAGCCATAGTATGCCACAGAACCTCACAGAACTATGATGGAGCTTTTTCCTCCATAAATGGAGAGCACCTGTCTATCTCTAAAATGCTGGAATTCCTGGGTTTTATTTTTTGGTTCCCCTTTTCTTCCCCTCAGCTGAAACTTGCCCTCCTCTTCCACCCATGCTCTATGGCATATGTGAAAGAAAGATGGAAATAAATTAAAATTCATTTTATTTTAAGAACTTTGTAATACCTTCTTAAGATAACTACGAATCTGGCTTTGTGGATATATCAGAATCATTGAGGCAAGATTTTTATTTTTAAAAATAAATTTTTAAAGAATAAAACCCATTCTCCAATATGGGTTAAAATAGGTAGAACTATCTAGTAATCAAAGCCATAGACTACTTTTTGTAGATACAGGCATGGTCACTTTTGCTTATCTAGTGATGGAGAAGACTAATGGCATGGATAGAGCAAAGCATTAAATAATCTTAATATTAGTTACATTTAGTTATGGAATACAATTTCTTCCTCCTCTGCCTGTCCTTCTGTCTCATATTTTGCTTAATCTGTAATCCAAAGTAACTTGCGTTCCCTGAGTAACAGCAGCAAGTAGCTCAAGCACATCTTCCAACCTGGGAGTGCCCTTAGAGCACACAGTGTCAGGAGGGGCCTTAAATATATACTAGTGTCCATCCCCCCCCCCGCCCCCCCCAATCTTCAGATAAATTCATTCTTGCTTTTGGCTGGTAAAACTTTTATGCTTTCTCTTTTCTTGTGCTCCTATGTTTGGTTTAAAACATTTAGGTTTAAAAACATAATATAATCTGAGGCTCTACTTTTTGAGCTGAGTCTTTTAACACTTAAGTACTGGTAAAAAATAAAATGTATAGGCTCCTTAATACTATAAACAAGGAGCTGTACAGAGGAATTTAGTTGCTTCTTGATGATTCCCAGAAGTTTCCAAGGTTCTGACTGCTTCATGGGCATAAAGTTAGATTTGGGTGCTTCATTCTTAATAAACTATCTGGACAGGAGTTCTGTCCTCCCTTTACTTTCCTGTCCCCTCTTTCCCCTATACCCCTGTGCCTTCCCCATCCCTCCTCCTATCACCCCCTTCCTTTTCTTCCCTTCCCTTTCCTGGAGGAAGAGGACACAGTGGTTGTTTTGAAAATCCTGTTAGCCTTCACCAAAGAAGGCATAGACAGGTTGATAGGTATACAAGTAGAAAACAGGTTTTCCTGAGTCTTGTAAATTATTAACACAGAATATCCAAAGAGTTTTAGCACCTAAAAACCCAATTCTGTTTTAATATGAGATTCTGTAATCTTCTTTGGGTTAGATCGTAATGAACGTCCTTCATTGTTTTTGGTTTCTTTTTGAATAAAGGTCCATGCAGCAGCAGTCTCTGTTGGTACCCTATATGCTGTGTCGGAACCTCCCATTTGGTTTCATCCAAGAGCTGGTGAGAACAACCCACCAGGATGAAGAAGTGTTCAAACAGGTAAGAGGCTTCTGGCATTTCATTTGCTGGTTTTCGGTCCATAAGTACCTAGGCTTCTGAGTGATGGAATACTGGGAAATGGGGGCTGTGCAGTGTTTCCAAATATGGAATAAGTAGTAGCTTCCTTTCATGTGAAGGATGAAATGGTTTTTGTCCATGTGGTTTTTGTCCAAAAAGAATTATTATCCATTATTCTTTGTGTTGGGAAGGAGAGACACTTTCGTTTTCCATCAGGGTTTTTAAAAATGCTCTTCTCCTTTGAGAAGCCCCTTGTTCACTCCAGCTTTGAGGAATCACTCTTTGCTCCTCCACTTTTGCCCATACCATGTTCTACCTGTATCATCTCATCCCTTTTAGACAATAAACCCTTTGAAGGTGACAGGCCTCTTTCACCTTCTCTGTCTTCTCCGTACCCAGCAAGTACTTAGTAAATGTTTACTCAATCGAGAGCTTGATCAGGAAGTCCACAAATTTCCTTTGAAAAATGCCACCACTGCCAGGTTCCACTGTGAGTGATTCCAAGAAGCATCATAGTAGAATAGAAAGTGCACCTGGCATGTGGCAGAGCACTGCCTCCCTGCACCCCTTGGAAGTGGGGACAAGTCACAGAAGGTCCCTGGGAATCAATTTCTTCCTCTGCAAAATGATCTCGAATTCCACAATTCATCCCATACTTATTAAGAGCTTATAATATTCAAGGTTCTGCACAAAATGCTGAGGATACCCAGGTAAAAACAAGGGTGATTTTTGGGCCCATTGCCTCCTGTCTGCAGGCAAGTGATCTCAGAGGCATTTCTAACAGTAAAGGACATATGCTCCTTTCTTTACATAACTTGCAATCAGGATGTTGAGAAGAAGCAAATACATTCAGGGTTAAATAGTGATATAACAGTGTGATCAAGGATCCCACAAGGTAGGATGATTGGAATTCAAAGGAAACTTCACTAGCCATTCATATTGACAAATTAACCCAATGATCTGAAACACCCTTCATTTGTAAACTAGGTATAATATTAATATCTCAGTGATCTTTTCTGCCACAATACTGCTCTCGTTTTAAGCCCTTTTAAGTTATCGTGGTATAAAATGTTATGAAAGCTCACAGAGTGTGAGTAGAGTAAAAGACTTTGGGGGCTTTCAGGTTTAGAGCTATATGTCATCCCTAGCTGGTTTGGTGGATGCTCCTGTGTTAGAGAGTCAGCAGTTTCCATTGGAATATTTAGAAATTGAAAGTTTCACTGACAGTTGGTGACACTGCATCATCTCCCAAAGCAGGCAGTTTTTCTTCTTCCTTATAAGTTGCTCTCAGAGATGATCGTCCACTTGGGCTTAGAAAAGAAAAAGAGATCCTTGACCTGTTTGTTACCCTGGCTTGGCTACTGTGTCGTTTTTAGGCATAGTCAAGTCACTGGCAAGCATTTATTAAGCCCTTATTGTATGCCAAGCACTGTGCTAAACACAGGGGATACAAAGAAAGGCAGAACTGCTCTTCAGGCTCTCCCATTCGAATGGAGGAGACAGTATGTCTATAATAACAAGGTATGTGAAGTGTGTCTACAAAGCCAATGGAAAATACTCCATGATAGAGCACACCATCATCTGGGCAGTAGAAGGAAGAGGGCTAGGAAAGACTTCCTGCTGAAGGTGGGATTGCAGGTGAAGGTGAGAGGTGAGGAGGGAGGATCCTCCTCTAGCCACAGGGCAGCCAATAAAAAGGTGTTGAGTAGAAACATGGAAGCGTTGTGTTTGAGGAAGACCAAGGAAACCATTGTGGCCGAATGGGAGAGGATGTGAAGTACAGGAAGCCTGGGGAAATAGACAGGGGAATACCAGAGGACTTGATACGTGAGCTTAGAGAGTCCCTGGAGTTTTTGGAGTAGAGGTCTTGACATTATCGTGCCTCTACTTTAGGAAAAACACTTCAGCAACTTAGTGGTCAGTGCATTATGGTGGGGAGAGATGAGACAGTGAGACCCAAGGCTCTTAGAACGGTATTCAATAGACAGGGTAAGGTGACAAGGGCCGGAATCAGGATTGTGGCTGTGAGCGTGACATACTATTGTTGAACCATATCGATGTTCTCTGACTCATTTGGGGTTTTCTTGGCAAACATCCTGGAGTGGTTTGTCATTTCCCTCCTCAGCTCATTTTACAGATGAGGAAACTGAGGAACACAAGAGTTAAGTGACTTGCCCAGGGTGTAAAGGTAGAAATGACAAGCTATGGCAGTGGATTGCATGTGTGGGATGAGTGTGAGTTAGGAATCCTAGGTGTCACTGAGTAACTGGGAGACTGAGAAGAAGACAGTTTGAGAAGAAAAATCCCAAGTTCTCCTTTGGACATGTTAGGTTTGAGAAACCTACAGTCTGCTCAGTTCAGGATGTCCAAAAAGCAGTTGATGAAGAACCAAAACACAGGATTGAGGTTACAGCTGGGTTTATAATTCTGGAAATAATTTACCTAGAAATGCTCACTGAAACCCATGGGGGATGATAGATCATGAAGTTCAATGATGGAGAAATGAAAAGGGTCCAGGACAGACAGAGCCTTGGGAAATACTCACAGGGCAGTCATGGCTCTCCCAGTTAACCTATGGTAGAATCAAATTTTATCTTTGGTCGATTATAAGGATTGTGTGAAACCATGGTCATGTGGGCTGTCTATAGTTCTAAATTGGGAGATAAAATTTCAAAGGTAAAAATGTTCGTTAACTTGAAATATTGTGTACACGTATGTTTTGTTTGTGGATGATTTTCTTGTCTCAGATCACTTATTGGTTTAATCTTGTTGAGTCACAGGAATGAGAGGAGCCCGGTGAATAATGAAGCTCATCTCACCAGAAAAGGAACTTTAGAAAGAAATCAAATTCATTTCTTGCAGGCTTACTTGTATACTATGGAATAATATAGAGAGACAAGCTTTACTAGAATTAGGTTTCGTCCAGTTACTAATAATCTCACTTTTGTCTAGGGTTGTTACAATAGCTGTATAAGTATGATCAAAACCAGCTCAGTAATGCCTCAGTGATACTTACCCCAGCTTTTCTCTAAGAATACTAAAGGTTTTGATGACCAGGTCATTTAGCCCAGAGTTTAACTCCAGCATTTTGCTCTAATTTAAACGATGCTGCTTCCTTGTTTGTTTTGTCATTGAATTTTTTTCTCTAGAAAACTAAAGTAATCTGTATTTGGTAATGGACGGCAAATTGAAATGCATTTCAATGGGGGACGGATTCTCTATGTTTTGACTCAGGGAGTTGGCTAGATAGAATTGTAAAATCTTTTTGTTAAAGCCCAATTCTTCTTTTAATGTTTGGAGGGCTTCATAAACCAGTGTTGTCTTGATATTATTTTGGGGACTTAATAGCTCAAAATTTTGGGGGGGGGGGACTTTTTAAAAATAAGAGCAAATATTTTAAAAATCTAAAGTGGGACATAAATCTTAAGCTATTGCTTGTTAAGGTATGATGGTATCTGTTTTGCCCTTTTCCTTAGACAAGCTTTAATAGAATTGGGGTCACAGTATCAAATGAAATAGTGCTATTGAGTTAGCTTTTCTTTAGGATTTTCTTGATGATCTTAATGAAATAACTGTTGGATATTTTCTTCATAATTGTCATTTTTTGATTCTAAGTATTAGCTTGCCATTTTAGATGATTACAAAAATCTGTTCCTTCTACTCTAGCTGGTTCTATTGTAGCTACTAAGCCAAACACTTGAGCTCCAGCTTGTGCTTCCATCCGTCTCCAGATCACTTAAGGACAGTGCCAGCCAGATGAGCCTTTGTCAAACTCTGCTTTTTTAAAAGCCTGCGAGAAGATGAGTGGGGAGAGGGCTTAGTAGATAGAAGGGACAAAACTCTTAGGAAAGAGAATTGTCTCATTCTCCAAGGTTATGGTAGGTATTACTTGCAAGCTCCTAGACTCTATGTTCTGACTTCATCAGTCTTTAGACCTTTGGCTAGGAGTCACCCAATTCAGTTTCAGTGTGTTCTGCTCTTGACTAGGCTCTACCTAAAGATGAATATATTGCGACCAGGGGGCAAGATGTGATGATTAAACTTTGTAGTGGCCATCTTCCCAGAGGGAAGATTTTTTAGGGAAGTATTTTCTTAAATTTGTGCAGCCCCATGAATTTCACTCTTTTGGAAAGCAGGCTATTCTAACTCGTTATATGTTTTCCTTTGCTGTGCTGTATATTTTTTTGGACTAATAGAGTAGATCTGGTATTGATTTTGTTGTCCCTCTCCCCAAATTACATCAGTAAAATGTACAGAATTAAATGTGGGATGCTCAACTTCTTGGTAAGAATTTTTTCCCCTCCAAATCCATGAATCTGAGGAAATGTGGAGAAAATAGCTTTGATTTCATCACACATGGTTTAAGCAGGTGACCTATAGAGGAACTTCTCAGCTGGCTCTTTTGTGTGAAGTTGGCAGGGTATAGAATCTGTGCTCCTCCTGCAAGGACCACCTAAAGGTTGTTGAGGCCACCAAGCCATCCATCCATCTATTCATCCATCCATTCATTCAGCAAACACATACTTGTCAAGTTCTGAGAAGCATTTGTTGAGGTTCCACAAGCGTCTGTTGAGCACCCGGGCACTTAGAGGACTCAAAGATTCCTGGGTTGTGGTCCTTTCTTTCAGGGACTTTTTGTAGCAGAGAGAAAAAAATAAGCATGTGGAAAACTACAGTAAGATAAAGAAAGAGTTGCTGTGTGCCAGAAGAGACTCTGATAGTCCATAGAAAACAGGGTGGGCTTGACTCCTTCCATGATATTCCTGAGCTTCAGGGCTTGCCCTGGTAGAGGAGAGCCTTGAGCATCACTCAAGTGGGTGGGTGCCTTGTTCCTTATCTGTATGCTAAGGACCATGGCCCAGAACAGGAGCTTATTGAATGCATCTGGTTCCAGTTTTTGAATTGTCTTAACATTGTTCTTTTTCTTTCTTTTTTTTTTTTTTCCAGATCTTTATCCCTATTTTACAAGGTTTGGCTCTTGCTGCCAAAGAGTGCTCCCTTGATAGTGACTACTTTAAATACCCCCTTATGGTAAAGCTTTATTTTTAACCCTTTAATAAATGACTTTCTTTTCCCAGAGATAATGTTTAATATTACCAACTCCCTCCTTTCATTGATAATTAATCCTTGCTTGTTTTCCTTAGTTTAAATTATAACTTAAAATAGTTTGATAATGGTTTTTCAGAATGTTTGGTGTGCAGGGAGATAAATGATTGGGGCGAATTAGCAGTCCAGAAGATAGCGCTTTGCTCGTGCCACCAGTCAGGAAATGTTTTAGGAGTTGAGCAGCTATTGAAATGTGTCTCTTCATAGGAGAAGAAAAAAAGCAACTTACAATTACTTTAAATTCCCAAGTCACCTGGTAAATGAGCATAACATGTTTGGAATGCAATTCTGAGCGCAAATTAAAGCAAATCATTAGTTTCATTTCCTATTTATATAGTATGTTTTTGCTCTGAATCTCCTCAGAATAACTCTCTGGGCCACCTTTATTTGCGACTTGACACTATATGAGCCTTGAGTTCAGACTTCTTTCCTATGCAGAGAACTTTACCTTTCTACTGTATTTCTGCACAGTTCTTAGAAAGTATTATGCAACATGGACAGAGTTGTCAGCTAAATCCTCATCTGATTATGGTTGACGATAAGTGGTGGTACTAAAAAGAGGAGAATTTGATTTCCCAGGCTTTGAATTCGTGACATTGGCTGTTTGGAGGAACAATATTTTGATATTTGAAACTGAATCTTTTTTGTGTTAGATTTGAAAAGATGTAAATATGGAGTCAGACAATCTCCTTCACAAATAACTTATTAAAATATTTCAACAGGGGCATTTAATGGAAAAGTTTTGTTTTACATACATAAGAAAAGGCTTCTTTCCCGCATGCTCTGTTGTCCTTTTACTAAATTGTGTCTCTCACTTCCAAGGGAAGCCAAGGTGTCTAGTGGGAGAAGGACTAGATGGGGTGTCAGAATAGCAGGGTTCAGATCTTTGGTCCTCCATGTGCATGTTCTGGGGAAACTTGTCAGGCCTTAGTTTTCTCCTACAAAAGGAGGAGTTTGGACGAGATGCTCTGAATCTGGGAGACCCCTTCTGGGAAGTAAACAACTGAAATTTGAAATGGATCATAAGATGAGAGAAGTTGTCAAGAAATTGTCCTTGTGTACTGTCTTTGTGTTAAGGACCACGACCGCTGCCCATGCTGTGTGGTTCTGTCCAGTCACATTACTCACATAAGACACCCTGTATCATTGACGCTGTCGTTGGCATTGAAGAGTACAAGACAAGGAGTTATTCATGTGACGTGGAGTTCAGGGAGGAAGCGCCCTCCTGAACGACATTTTCTTTTTCTTTTCTTCCCTTTGTTAAAATTACATGAACATTTCCTTCCCAAAAGGGAGCTTTTCTTTTTTGTTTTAGCTTTTTCATTTGTGAATTTAAGCTCACTTGCTGTTTCAGATGAGACTTATGGGTGTTAAATATCAACAACATGTCCTGGTCTTCATCAGAAGACAGAAAGCCTGTGTTCTGGGGACAATAGTGTGATGAGGTGCCATCATTGGTGCCTGCCCCAGAGGGAGGGCGTGGCCTTGGTTGGTGTGCAGCTTGTGCTGATCCATTTAGCAGGAATTGTGACTATGCATGTATGCTCTGCAGAGGCTGCTCTGGTCCCCAGCCCTTAAAGCTTTGGCTGACATCAGGATACCTGATACGGTTTATCTAGTGTTAAGTGACTCCTGTAATCCCATGATGTAGGGGAACAAGCTTCTCTTGGAAGGGCAACTGCAGACTTCAAGCAGAATTTGGAGACTTAGCAAAGTTGCCAGCTAGTGTATCTCTTCTTGCTATGATAATGCTTTAGGCAGAATCCATGGCTTTATGCAGTTCAGGTACATGTTAGCTTTAGTAGTTAGTTTCTTTATAGGAGTTCTGTATGCCTTTGTAGAGTGGTAGTCACTGTAACATCTAAAATATAGGAAAAGCACCTTTTTTTCCTTAGCCAGAATCAATAGTTATTATTCCTTAATAATTGTTAAAGATATAAACAAGGGTCAAGTAGCTTGTGTTTTTTGATAGTCAGCTGTTTTTGTGTATTAGGTAAACCATATTTGACTAAATCTTTCTTATTTTAATTGTAGGCATTAGGTGAACTCTGTGAAATTAAGTTTGGGAAAACCCATCCCATTTGTAGTTTGGTAAGTGTTGGTTTTTTTTTTTTCTCCCAACAACCATATCACAGGTCTAAAGTATTCCCTTAAAATAACAATATTGAGAACATTTCCTACTTATAAGGAAAGCATTTGATTAAACATTGAACAGTATGTAAATGTGAGCTATGATTATTAAAAACAATATTTATAAGTAATTTACAACAAAACTTAAAAATAAAAAGCATATTTTCTTGAGTAGTAGATAATAATTTTAATTGAATTTCAAATGTTGAGTTATAAATTTTTTTGTAATAATGCTGTGTTATTAAGTGACTGATAGGTATTTCTTAAATATCTACCATACACTGGGAATACATAGATAAAAATTAGTCTCTCTTCCCAAGAACCTCCTATTCTGATGGGAAAGACAAGTACCTACATAAAGAGAAGAAATACAAATAAATTCAAAGTGGTTATACTTCAAGGTATTTCAGAATAGAGAGTGTTCATTAATTATTATTAGTAAGTAGCTTTTCCAGAAGAGAAATCCCTTGAACTTTTTGGCAGGGTGAGTTCATTTTGATTCAAAATACTTGCTTTGGAATTTGAAAATTGAAGTCAAGTCCAACAGAATGAATGAAGTTTTCTGGGGCTGAGATGAGAAAGCATCGTAGACTTCAGCACAGTCGCCTAATGTCTTCCTGGGACCATTTGCATTCATGTTACCAAAGCAGGCAGTTGGGCATTGAATATGTTCCCTGCTGAACTTGGTGTCTTTGTAGGTCGCCTCTTTGCCTTTGTGGCTGCCGAAGTCCTTAAGCCCGGGTTCTGGGCGGGAGTTGCAAAGACTCTCTTATTTGGGGGCCTTCTTCAGTCTCTCTGTCTTTGCTGAGGATGATGTAAGTACCTGACCATTGACTCTCTGGGCATTGACCTGCTCCTCCAAGTGTCACTGTGTGGAACTTGACCGTGTTCTTTTTCTTGCAGACAAAGGTGGTTGAAAAGTATTTCTCAGGGCCTGCCATTACCCTAGAGAACACCCGAGTGGTCAGCCAGTCACTACAGCATTACTTGGAGTCAGCTAGAGTAAGTGTTCGGCCAAGTGAGGTTTTTTACAAAAGAACCATAAGTGGTTTCTTAATAACCTCCAAGATGATGGTAAAAACAAAAAACAAAAAAACCCCTCAGTTCTACAAGCACCAGTTGCCTGCTCTATGCAAGATAATATGCTACTCCCTGGGAAAGCAATAGTTCTTGTTCTTAAAGAACTGGCCTTTTCCCACCCTGTGTTGTTTGTACTGATGTTCCCTTGGAGGACTTGAAGGCTGAGTTGTCTTTCCAGCATTGAGATGTTCATATTCTCTCACCTGGTCTCATTTATGAATTTAGCACGGTGGGGAAAGTACATGACTCCTCTTTGTCCAGAACCTAGACCAAAGCTTCCAGAGGCAAGTAGAGTAATTCCAGGCTTGTATATGTACTAATTTGTGGAAATACTTCTTTGTTGGGCCAAGCAGATGGTAAAAAGTGACTTTGTGCAATAGAAACCCTCCTCTGTCTCGCCCTCTTCAAAGCTGAGGTGTCTGCCTTTACTCAGGCATACCTGTTGGCATCTAGAGCTAGTTTTATGATGTAGTTGGATATGGCCAAACACCTCTTGTGTGAGTGCTGCTCTCAGCAAGTTCTTTTATAGGAATTTTAGGTGGGGAATTATTCATTCTTCAAGGCAACTATTTTGTTCATTCTTATTCAAAATTTCAGCAAGAGTTGTTCAAGATTCTACATAGTATTTTGCTGAATGGTGAAACTCGTGAGGCAGCTCTCAGTTACATGGCAGCTATTGTCAATTCCAACATGAAGAAAGCGCAGATGCAGGTAAGGACTCCTGGGGAAGTGCATGCTGCCCCCTCAAACATTGGTGAATTGACAGCATGTCATTCTCATTTCACTCAAAATACAATACATAGGTAAGAGTTGAGTGCAGGACCAGAGAACTTGACCCAAGTCCAAGCTAGTATGGGAGGGTAGTTTTTTCAAAGGTAGCTGGGCATTAGTAATAAGAACCTTGAAATGGAGGCATTTGTTGGATTATTCTGTATGTAAACTAGAAATAAGACTATGTGTGATACTTGCCTCCAGCCCTCAATAAAGACCAGCTGATGTCACACACTCAATGCTACAGCTCTTGTGTTGCTGCTTGGAGGCACCATGGCTTTGATTTGTTACCTTTTCATATATCACAGGAGTAACAGAGACTTTGCTGTCCTGAGCCAGTCTTGTCTCTCCTCATTTCACAGACAGATGATCGGTTGGTGTCTACGGATGGATTTATGCTAAACTTCCTTTGGGTACTGCAGCAGTTAAGCACCAAGATCAAGCTAGAGACAATAGATCCCACTTATATATTCCATCCACGGTGTCGTATTGTTCTTCCAAGTGATGAGACACGAGTGAAAGCGACAATGGAAGAGGTTGCTGGCTGGATGACTGAACTTTGTGAGTAATGTCTTTCGGTTGTATTGACTTCTTGAGTTGTAGAAAGAACTGTTATCTTATTCTGATATTACTGATCACCTGGCATTTTAATGTTTTTCTAATTTCATTTTTTAAAATAAACTTTAATATTTTCATATTTTTTAAAGATGTTATTTAATTTTCCATTAGCACTAATGCTTTTTGCCGAGTTGGTATATTATTAATAGTTTTTTGAGGGGGAAGGGAATGGGTCTTTCAGCTAAGGGTTGACTATATGATGAACTGTTTCCATTGTGCCATAATTTTAAAAAATTTTTTTTCCATGATATCACTGAAATTGTAGGGGAAATGTCATGAAGTATTTAAATACATTTAAGTATTTTTAATTCACTCTCCCCTTTTATGTTTTCCTAGATGGAGATCAGTCTCCATTTTCTGAGCCGAAATTCCCTACAGAGTGCTTCTTCCTTACGCTGCATGCCCACCACCTCTCTATTTTGCCAAGCTGTCGTCGGTATATACGCAGACTCCGGGCCATCAGGGAGCTTAACAGGTTAGTGCTCTGCCTGCCCCATATATTTATCACCCATGACATTACTCAGTATCTAGATCATGTGTTTCCATACACAGTCCCATTTCCCTACTGATCTTGGATGGAGAAGGTATTCATGTTGCAGCACATTTGTTGGCCATATGCATTCAGACTCTGGTAGGAGTGAGGGTGACTTAATCATTAACCATTGTTGTGTTCTGACAAGGCAAGTCATTTGTAGGATTCGTATTTCTTCTATTGAATATCCTTGAGTCTCTTGAGAGTCTCTGAAGAGAGTATCCATTATGCTTCTCTGGACTGCAAAGTTTGGAAGATATCCTAGATCGGCTGTGTTAATGAACGTTGTCTCTTAATGACCTATTTTAGAGTGCCTTCTAATATTTGCCTGCATTGGTGCCTCCATTTCCTTTCCTCGCATTCTCGTCTTAATTGTTTGCAGTCTTTCTTCCAAACTCATTCAGCTGAAATTAGCATCTCCAAAGTTACCAATGAATTTCTTCTTAAACTATTTTTTTTAATCAACAAAAATCTGCCTTCTCAGTAATTTCTTAATTGCCAAGTCTAATGACTTTTTCTCAGTCCTTGTCTTTCTTGGCCTCTCTGTAGCATTTGACATTGTTGGTCACTCTCTTCTCCTTGAAAACCTTTTCTCTGGGTTTCTGTGACACTGGTCTTTGCTGGTTCTCCTCCTACTTCTTCCTCTTTGGATGGATTTCCAACCAGCCTCCCCTCATGCCCATTAGCTGTAGGTGCCCCTCAAAGATCTGTCCTGGGCTCTCTTCTGTCTCTATACTATTTCTCTTGGTGATCTCATCAGCTCCCATCTGTACAGATGATTCTCAAAGGATGTGGTTCTTCTCCCCTTACCTCAGAAGCAGTAGATGGGTGCACAGTGGAATGACATTACTCCATTTCCCAGGAAAAGCTGGCAATCAAGCAAGAAACGTACCATGATAGAGCATTTCAGACACAGAGGACAGCCCATACCTAAGTAGAGAGGCAGGACGGCAGGCGTAATGTTAGAGAAACAAGTTAACTAGTGTGGCTGGACCCTAGATAACATGGAGGGGAAGAAGACCAGAAAGGTAGGAAAGGACCAGGTTCTGAAGAACTTATCTTTAATAGGGAGCTATGGAAACTTCTGGAGCAGGAGATGACATGATCAGGCCTATGCTTTAGAAAAATCACTTTGGTAGCCAAGTGGACACAGACTTCAGGCAGAGATCACTTAGAAGACTGTTGCATTAGTTCTGGCAAGAGTTGATGAGGGTCTGACCTATGATTGTGGTCATGTGAGTAGAGTAAAGAAGATGTTCCATAAACAGAGATGAGAAGGTTTGGAAGTGTGTGTGTCATAAGTGAGGAATTCAAGATGACACTGAGTTTGTGAACCAGCAGAAGGGTAGTGGGGGCAAGGATGACAGTAGCCTTGATAGTAATAGGAAAGGTGGTTTAGGGTAAAAGAAAATAAATTTTGCTTCAGACATGTTCAGTTAGAGGTGCCTATCAGACATACAACTAGAAAAGTTTAAAAATCAATTGATGAGGAGAAAAAGTAGGATCTGTAGACCTAGGAATCCTCCATGTAGAAATGTTCATTGACCCCCACAGATGTTGACAGGATTATCACATGAGAGGAAAAGAGGGCTTCACGTAGAGTCTTGTGGGACACCCACAGTTATGGGACCTGATCAGGCTGAGAAGGAAGAGGAGGAGATCCAGGAGAGAACAGTGACATGAAAATCCAGGAGGGGCTGATGATCCGTAATGTCAGAGGTTACAGAGGATTCAAAGAGAATTGAGAGAAGTCATTAGATTTGGCAATTGTGATCATTGGTAAGACTGATTTTTGTTGATTGAAAAAGAATTTTTTTTTACGACATCATTATTAACTTTGCAGAAGTTAATTTTTGTTGAATGATGAGTTTGGAAGCTTCATTGCAAAGGGGATTGAGGAAAGGAAATAGTTTTTTTCTCAAGTAGGAAAAGATAGCTTTCTGTTGAGGAATTTAGCCACAAAAGGGAAAAGAGAGATAAAGTACAACAGCTAGTGGGAATGGTAGAATCAAATGGAATTTTTTAAGCATGGGAGCCATGTGGACATGTTAGTAGGCTTTGGAGAAGGATCTGCTAGCCAGAGAGATGTTGACGATAAAGCAAGGGGGGATCAGAATGGGTACAGTTTACTGGAGAAATTGAAAGGGGATGGGATCAAGGGTTCATGTAGCAAGGTGACTTCATCTGAGAATGCAATGAATGGGGAGATTGGGGGAAGATTTCTGAATGAAGTGATATGAGAAGGAAAAAAGGGAGTCAATTCTTGGTAAATGGCCTCAAATTTTTTGGGGGGAGGGGGTCAAATATAAGACAAGGACCTCTTTTGAGAGGGTATGTTGGAAGGCTTGAAGAGAAACAAAATGATTTGTTAAAAGATCGTTGTTCCCCACCAGGGCTGAGTCCTAGATTGATTGCTCTTCTCTGCATCCTTTCTCAGTGCTGTCATGAGCTCCTGTGGCTTCAGCTCCTAGTCGATGGGGCCAGCTCTGCATTACAACCCCTGCTGTCCTGTTTGTGTCTCAAACTTAATATGTCCAGAATGAAATTTCTCTTCCCCTCCTCACCCACTCACCTGTTTCCCTTGAGGGTGTGACCATCACTGCAGTTATCCAAATTTGCCATCTTGAAGTCGTACCCCAGCTCCCCTCCCCTCCCTTCCACCTCCATTTCAGTCAGTTGCTATGTCTTGTCAGTTTTGCTTTTTTAACCTCATCAATACTTGTTCTCTTCTTTCCATTTGCATTTCCCCTACCTGATTTCAATTTTTTGTTACCTCTTATCTGAACTGTTGTAGTAACCTCCTAATTGGTCTCTCTCCTCTCCAGTTCAACCTCCACCCCACTTCCAAAATAATCATCTTAAACACAGGTCTAACCACATCATTCCCCTGCTCAAGAATGTTCAATTGCTCCATTTTTCCTCCAGGATTAAATATACCTTCCTCACCTTGACATTTAAGACTCTTATAAATCTAACTCTAAACTGACTTTACAGACTCACTTGCCTTCTCACATCCTGGAAATTAAACATTCTCTCTCCTCCTGCTGAGATTTTTCCCATGCCATCCCCCTGAGCCTGGCACGTACTCCTTCCTTGATTATTTCAAGACTGGGCTCAGGTCTTCTTCTTCTGGAAACTTTTTCTGACCCCTGTGCTTAGTTCTTGGTACTTTTCCTTATATAAAATGGGTTATATTCCCCCAGTAGATTAAGTTCCTTGAATGCAGGACGTTCCTTGAAGGTAACAGGTGCTCATGAAATGCTGGTGATCAGACTTCTTAATGAGGCATAAAGCAGGGAGGCTTTTGTTCCCCAGAGGCATTTTCTGTCAATTAGAGCAGAGGTGTCAAGCTCACGCCAGATGAATCTGTCATTGGGAAATGTTTAACAAAAATAAATAAAAATACAGCACAACATAGTGTTAATTTGTGGTTCTTAAGTCAATATGTGGCCAGTAGGGATTTGTTCCTCTTTGAGTTTGACACCACTGAAGTAGAGTGTTCAGCTCAGAGTCCAGGTGGAAGAGGGATTCCCTCTAGATGGTGAAGTCCCCCACATGTCCCTGTCTGTAGCTAACTTTGTGTTGATTTTTTCCAGCCCTCTTCATGTTTCCTAATCTGAGTGAGATCTATAGTTACTCACGAGTTTATCTTAACCCACATAAGAGAAAACACGTGGGTGCAAAATAAGTAACTCAATCAATGCAATGACCATTCTAGAGGAGGGGTGAAGAAATAGGCCTCCTTCCTTCCTCTTGGTAGAGAATCGTGGCGTCTGATGAGACATTTGTTGTCAGACATGGCCAGTTGAGGCAGTTTGTTTGTTTAACCACTCCTTTGTTCTGAAGAAAGGGTTGTCTTTGGGGGAGGTTGCTGTTATTAGGAACTGACAGTGTTAGTTTTTTTTTTTAAACTATCTGTAATACATTTTGAAAAAAGAATAGCAGCACAAAAGATAAAAGACATTTATGACTAGAAAAGAAGATGGGTTGGGAGCAAGAGATAACTGATAGAGAGCCTGCACATTCTCTTGGTAGCACAGAATGTTAGAAAACTCAAATACCCTGGGATAGTGAGCGACCTCCTGAGGCTGGGCATGGGCTGCCCAGAAGTCCCAGTCTGCTCCCTGCTGGCATGATGCACATCAGTGACGCCACAAATGGAACGAAGCCTTCACGTTTTTTTCATAATCCCTTGATGATATGTTTTAAGTTTTTTTTATGGAGATCCTTTTTTTGAAAAAGAGAATTCTTCCTCTTAGCCTCTTGTACCCAGATAAACTACTCAGCCCAGTTTTTAGAGCTTTTATTTAATAATGAAAATAATAAAGAAGGAAACCATTCTATTGAAAACACAGTCTTTTGATTTTGGCAAGTAAATAAACATCAGAGCCTTAATATTTGATGAAAGAAATATTTTGATCCCAGGAAGACAAATAAGGAAACTGAATGTTTGTGGTCTGGAATATCTCCTATCCACCCACTCATATACATCCCATATCACCATAATAAAAGGATAAACTGCCACTTTCTGCACTGACTGATTTTTGTTGTAATTCAGATTGAATAAATGAAGAGAATACCTTTCCCTCTTTGATTTTTTTTTTTTTTTTTTTTTGCTTTTTCTTCGATTACAGAACTGTGGAAGATCTTAAAAACAACGAAAGTCAGTGGAAAGATTCCCCTCTGGCAACCAGACATCGAGAAATGTTGAAGCGTTGCAAAACTCAACTCAAGGTTTGCACTAATTAATTGGTATAATTATCCAGTAGCATGTTTTTCTTCAGATGAGAATGTGTTCGTGTAAAGTGATAGTCATTCTGTAGAGTAGATCAGATTTTTCTTCCATCAGTATGGAGACATTCTTCCAGAGAGTGAACACACTTTCCCCTCATGCACACAGGGTCCCTGGGAATAGTTGGCACACCCTTAGCCTACTTGTGCTCCTGGTCTTGGATACTGGAAGTCATTTCCTCCCTTTGAGGAGACCTTCTGAAGTTCCCTTTGGGTATAGCTTTCTGCTGGGCTCTGAAGGATGGTGTCCTTGGAGAGACTGAAGCATGTCTTCTTTATCATCATCCCCTTGCCCTGAGAACCTTGCCACTGAAGTTGATGGCAACTGCAGATTATCTGAGCTTTCTAAATTCTCAAGGTCATTGTCTGGTCAAGAGGAGGCAGGGTGGAGAGGAGAGAAAATTCTCCTCTCCCCCAAAAGACAAAATCTTCTTTCTCAGAAGTAGCTTACAGCTGTTTTTGATACATAATTCCCATGGAGCCTGATTCGTTCCTTCAACCAGTCGCAAGATCGTTGGCTTCCTCTGCTTTCATCTAAAGACCACAAGCTCCCTGAGATCCTTTCAGATTGATTGAGGACTTATTCATACTTTGTTTACTTTTGATTGATTTAGGAGAGATTTCTGTGATCACTTATCAAGGGGGCTTGACCCTGATGTGTACATGTATCTCAACAGGCAACTTAGCCAACCTAGTGGAAGCTGGTTCCCTCTTCCCTGTCCCCCTCCCCTGCTAGCCTCAGTAACACAGACTCTTGTACTTAATAAGGCCTAGCGGATTCCACTCCCCCCACCCCCGGGCCCCCAGGACTAATCTAACCTGAAAAATGGGGTGGTCTTTGGAAGCCCTGTGAAGGCTCTGTCAGGACCTGTCTTCCATCTTCCCCTGTCTCCCCTTTATTCCTCAAGGTTCCTAAGACATCAAAGAACTAGTAACCCATGTGCTGAGACCCCAGCAAACATCAGGGTTCCCACTTATCATGAGTAGAATATGAGTATTATTTTAGTCCCATAGGTAATCAAAGTGCACAGTTCTGGGGACGGGGCTCTTCTCTGAGGATCTGTTTTCCTGTCAATAGCAGGCCCTATGTTTTTGGGTTTCCCCGTCTGCAAATGAATGGCTTTTTACATCTAGGCTCCGCACACCAAAAACAAATGCTGCCTGATGTAGACCTGAAAAATCATTGTTAAATTAGTGAATTGTTCTGTTTATACATACTTCAGTTGCAAATGCTGAAGGTTAGGTCTTTTGTTTTGTTTTAGGCCCCATTGTCTGCTTTTTATTGTGACGGAAATTTTTGCTTTTCCTTTTATTATATGTTATCTTGCCATTTCTCATATTTGTCTAGTTGTTTACTGATAATATTAACCTTACTTGGCTAAAACTGGACTTCTGGAATGATAAAATTAAGGGAAGATTTTTTGACATTTCCTCAGCTATAGGAAGCCAAATGAGGCATTTTATAGACAAAATTATCTCAGAGAGAAAGAGAATTCTTTTACATGTTGCAATCTTATATATCCTTTTAGGCTATAAAAGTTGAATAATCTTAATTAAAATAATACATATCCCCTTAATTAAATAATATATATCCCCTTAATTAAAAATAATATATATCCCCTCAGTAAACAAATCTGAATAAATAGACTTTATTGGCAAACTTAGCCAGGTTACAAATTCAGCTACATTAAGAGGGTTCACAGTGGATTGTGTAAGAGATGTATGACTCCATAAAAATGGAGTCAGGTGGATCCTTCTCCAAATACCCAGATCACAAATATTTTGCATGTATTTCCTTTGCTGTAATTCCTCAGCGTGTTCCCATTGTCCTTTAAGATACAGCTCAGGCATCATTTTCTGCGTGAAACACTTCCTGATTCCCCCAACTTTCAGTGCTCTTCCTCTAATACCTTTTATTCAGCTACTCCTTATTTGTATTCACTCGCATTATATTTGTTCTGCACACATTTTTCTCCTCATTACTTAATAAATACTTGTTTGATTATAGACTTTTGATGTTTGAAGATTATGAACAGTTGGATAATTTATAAATTTCATAATTATACTTCTTTGGCCAGCAGCATGAGGTGATTGTATTTTTAGCCAGAATGCACGTACTGGATGAAAGCAGCTCTATTAGCCAAATCCTCAAACTTCCTTCTTAGAAAGGGATGAGAATTCTTTACGTGGTCTTCATCCCCAGCAATATATATAGTGAATATTGGAGCAAGATTTAGAAAAGGGGGTAAAATGGAGGGTTCACAGTTGTATTAACAGAAATACTATCTTTCATTTTGTTAACTTTTGAGCTTTTTTCATTTTTGTGCATTTTATACTCCTAAGGAGACTTTATGAGGTCACAGGGGCAGAAAATAAGGCGCCAGAAGGCTGTGACATGGTCAGCCTCTTTCTCTGTAGTCTAAGCCAGAGGTGTCACACTCAAAGAGAAATGGACCAGACTTCTTATTAAAGTAGAAAACCACAAATTAACATCCTCTTTGCTGTTTTTTATTTATTTTGTTAAGTATCTCACAGTCACATTTTACTCTGGTGTAGGCCATGCCTAGTTTGATGTCTTTGGGTCTAAGTCATGGGTTCCCAAAGCAGGTGATACTGCCCCCTGGGTGGTAGTAGGTCAAGTAAGTTTGGGAACCTCTGATCTAAGCCATTCTGCTTATGTGTATTTAGGCACTGTACTCATTGGGGTCATTTCCTCCTTGTTTCTGCAGAAATTGGTGCGATGCAAAGCCTGCGCTGATGCAGGTTTGCTGGACGAAAACTTCCTGCGGAGATGTCTGAATTTCTATGGCATCGTAATCCAGCTGCTGCTGCGCATCCTTGACCCTGCCTATCCTCAGTAAGTCTGTGCTGCCTTTGGGCAGATTTCCTTTTGCTCCCTTGTTTTTAGCAGCCTGACTGCCCTGACTTGTTAGTTGCTTAGAGACCCTGAAAGTCCACAGCATTAGGCCTCCCTTGGTCCACATAGTGCATCTAGGTGAAGCACAGCACAGGCATTGCATTTCAGTACAGTCTCTTTTAAAAAACAAACAAACCAAGAAAGCTTTTCTTTGATGCTTTTATATCCTCTTGAAGGAGGTCAAGACAAATCATAAATTGACAACCAGAGGATCCCAAGATGTTCTGACATCTAATGATTCAGATCACAAGACGTGGCAGTTACCAAACCTACCACTGGCCTCTGTTAGTTGTGAACTTTTCTTAAAATGGTCCATAGCCCCTGTGCTGAGATGGCCAGGGAAGGGTGAGGGACTGCTGTTTTGGTTTCTGAGCCAGAGCTCTACGTGTGTTTCTTTGCTGCTTGAAGTTGTATTTTCTTTCCTTCACAGTATCACACTGCCTTTAAATCCAGATGTCCCTAAGGTGTTTGCAGCATTGCCTGAGTTTTACGTGGAAGATGTTGCTGAATTTTTATTTTTTATTGTACAGTAAGTAAAGTCTATTTCTGACCTTAGTGCAGCCCAGATTTCTGTGGCCCTTGCCCATTTGCCAAGTATTCTTCTTAGAACAGCCTGCTGAGGTATGTCTTCTCATTAGCATGACCCCATCCACTTTGCAGATGAGTCTTTGACAAAGGAAGTTTTTGTGCTGGATGCCACAGCAGCTAAGGAACAGAAAATGGCCCTACCTCAGTGATATTTCCACAATCCCACATGGCTTCTGATTGTAACTGATTTTACACCTACATATATGGCATTCAGTGAACAGCACTACAAGCTTCAGTTTTGACTCCTCTCTTATGCTTAACATTTTCTGCTGCTGCCTTGACGGACTGTCTTGGAAACAAATCCAGCCATGCTATTAGAGCCATCCTCTAGCAAGAGCTCTGAGGGCAATAGCAGGAACTGTAGTGTATTCAGGAAAAATGGAGTGGATTTGATGCGATTGAATGTGTCTAGCTGGAAGGAAGGAGGGCACAGTAAGAGCTGGGAGATGGAGGTGGACAAAGGGTGATATGGGAAGTAAATATCCTTGGAGCAGATACCCACGAACTAGAAATACTTTGGTTGTAGGTTCTTTGGTTTTGTCCAATATACCACCTTCTCTATAACAGATCTCCCCTGTGTAAAAGGAGAGATAACTTATGTCTTTTGTTTTAATAATCTTTTGAGAGTGAGGAGCACCTATGTCCTTCTCTTTACCTGATTTAATAAGTTGACATCAGTGCCAGATTTTTAGTAATAAATAAGTTATGCTTTGGCTAATAGAAGCATTAGGTCTTCAGCTGTTCAGTAATAATAGTACTTACTGGTTTGTATCTAGTGCCCCAACTAGTTACCCCAAGTAGTTACCAGTGGCAAGGCTTCATTGGCCATTTCTGTTTTCTCTGTCTGCTAAGATATTCACCTCAGGTGCTGTATGAGCCCTGTACTCAGGATATCGCCATGTTCCTTGTTGTGATGCTCTGCAACCAGAACTACATCCGGAATCCATACTTGGTGGCCAAATTGGTGGAGGTCATGTTCATGACCAACCCTGCTGTCCAGCCGAGGACCCAGAAGTTTTTTGAAATGATAGAGAACCACCCTCTTTCCACCAAGCTTCTAGTCCCCTCACTGATGAAGTTTTATACAGGTGAGAGGGTCTACAGTTCTGTAACGGGGTTAGTTGGTGGTGGTCACAATCAGGGTCATCTCTAGTGTTTTTGTCAGTTTTGTGTCTAATGATAGTTAATATCTATATGGTGCCTACTACACGCCAAGCATTGTGCTAAGCACTATTTGCAAATATTGTCTCCTTTGATCTTCACAACAACTCTGGATGTAGGTGCTATTATTATTCCCATTTTTACTGATGAGGAAACTGAGGCAAGCAGAATTAAGTGACTTGCCCAGGGTCATATAACTGGTATTTGTCTGAGGCTGGATTTGAACTCGGGACTTTCTGCCTCCAGGCCTAGTATTCTGTCTACTATAGTGCCACCTTGCTGCCCTTCGTTTAGAAGGATTTTATCTCTATTTGCAGGGCATGTTACTTTTCCCATCATGGCGATGCTTTTGTCCCGAGTAGCGTACTAGACTCCCCAATCCTCTCGTAATCCCGCAGTGCGCATTCACCAGCTATCTCCTTTCAGTTGGAATCCAGCTTGTGGTTACAGCAAGTTTTCTCCTCATAAAACTAATTGGTGAATTTAGGCTTTGAATCTGCAACTCAGTTCCTATTTCTACATATCCCAAGGTCATTGAGCCAACTAAGCCCAAAGACAAATGACAGAAATAAAATAGAGTGCATGGATGGTTGGAGTTGGAGGAGTGCTCAGCTGAGTCAGCCTACTGATGTTAGGAAAGGGGGGAACTTGAAGTCTGTTGACTTGTGGCAGTAGGAAAAGGAAAGGACATGGTCATGAGATTGACCAAAAAATGGAGATGATTTTTCTAGTTCAAGAAAAGGAAAAAAAAGGCTGAGGGGGAAAGCACGCAATTAGTAATCAAGTCCAAATTTGTAAGGAGAAAGTGGTCTTCCAAAGAAACAAGGAATCATAGAAACAAATTCCATATTTCATTTAGTCCAGTGTTAGTGGAAGATTGGATATTTCCCATTTCTATATTATACTTAAATAAAGTGACCATTTGTGTCACCAAAAGACTTATTGAAAACTCTTTTTCTTTGTTTTGGAAGATTTGGAGGCAGGAGGACATCTTTAAAGAAGATTGTCTTCATATTATAAGATTATTAAAACAACACAATTCAGGAATAGAGTTAGAGTAAAAAAATTTTGAGAACTCTAAAAAGCTTTGGTTTCTGTAGGATCTATTAGTGTTTACCATATTTGAAATTAAAGTCATCAAATTTCTAAAATATTTAATTATTTTTTTATTAAAAACAGCTATTTTCCAAACCAAAAAAGAAATTATGAGAACAGTGACATTGTTTTATATTTTTTTGCCGGTCTCTTTAAGGTCTGGCTTACTAGAAAACAGATTGATTCTCAGATCTGCTTCTACATTTAATCTGTTGTTTGGTTGAAATATAAAAATAAAACTTGGCCTCACATGGCTAAGTAGTTGGGAAAGGGAGTAGTATTTTAAAAGCCCTTTCAGATAGTTGAAGATAGTTAGTTCCTGTGCAGATTTGAAGCTATGTCATTAAAGGTTTCATACTACTCCATTACATTAAAATCCATTGATCTCTCTTGCACTGAATGGATAAATAGTTTTGTAGCATCATGCAGTCGGGAACACCTGCTATGTGCCAGGCAGTGGGGATTCAAAGACAAACCCAAACAGCCCTTCAGTCCTTGCTCCTCAGAAGGTTAAATCCTCTAGGGAAAAACAATATGTACAAATAGATAACAGTATTTATCCAGGGGTGGGGGATGGAGGTAGGAGCAGGGGAGGCAGAGAGAAAAAGATCAGGAAGAGCTTCAAATAGAACTCATCATTTAAACCAAGTGATTAAAAGAGGTAGAGGTGATGAAGGAGTACATAACCTGCATGAGAGACAACCAGGGCAAAGGCACAGAGGTGGGAGGTAGAGTGTTAGGTATGGGGAACAGTAAAAGGATAGGTGGAATGAATTGCATGTAATTAGTAATGAAGTTGGAAGGTCGGAGCCAGGTTGTGAAGAATTGTAAATGTCATATGGTAGGAAGGAGCCATTGCATTTGATTGAATAAGGGAATGATGTGGTCAGATGTGAGAACCGTCACTCTGGGAACCAATAGAGGATGGATTAGAATAGAGAGGGATGATAGGCAGAGACCAGCGAGGGGCCATTGCACTTACCCAGGCAAAAGTTGGTAAGGGTCTAAACTAGGTTGGTGGCTGTGTGTGGGAGTGAGAAAGAGACAGATGTGGGTGACTGATGGATGGGGAACATTGGAAATGTGAGTGAAAAGTTGAGGTTGTAAACATGTGACTAAAAAGTTGATGGTGCGTGCAGAAAGAACAAGGACAGTTCAGAAGCATGGCATGTGTCAGGGAGCAATAGCAGATTTGGTTTTGGACATGTTACATTGGCAACACCTGCAAAACACTCAAGGTGGACATGTCTGGAAGGGAGTGGGTGAGGTAGGATCAGACTGCAGAAGTGAGACTCAGACAAGGTAGCCACACGTCTTGTGCATCTGCATTGAGACAATAATGGAACCTTGAGGGCCAGTGAGGTCATGGAGGGAGAAAATCTAGATAATGCAAAGAGTCTTGGGGTACAACTGAACTTAAAGGATGGAATATGGAAGCCATTCAGTCAAACTGAGAAGGAAGGGCCAAACATTGAAGGAAACAAACAGAGAGCTTAAGGTACTTGTCCAAGGTGATGCGTAGCAAGTTAGTGTTTGAGCCAAGGTTGAAGTGTCTTTTGTCTCTGAGTCCAGTGTTCTTTCCACTCATTCCCCTTATGCAAAGAGCTCATTATAAATGGCAAAATGAAACTGTTGCCTGTAGTGGGTAGCATAAAATCCGAGTCATTCTTAACTTAGGCCATGGTTTAGGAAATGCTTGGCCAAATAAAATGTTACTTGAAAAATATAATTTAACTTATCTTAAAATTATAAGTAGAATCTATCTGAAACCATCAGCAAGCGTCATCTGTAATGGAGATAAGTAGAAGCCTTCCCAGTAAGATCAGGAATGAATTAAGGATATCCATTATCATCAGTATTGTACTGGAAATGTTAGCTAGAGCAATAAGAGAAATTGGAATAGGCAGTGAGAAAACAAAGCTGTCACACTTTGTAGATGATATGATGGTATACTTAGAGAAACCTGGAGATCAACAAAAAACTATTTGAAATAAATGACGATGTTAGTAAAGTCACAGGGAATAACATAAACCCACCTAAATCATCAGGGTTTCTATGTATTACCGACAAAACCCAGCAGCAAGAGATTGAAAGAGAAATTCTATTTAAGATAACTATAGACAATATAAAATACTTGGGAGGTCTACCTGCCCAGACAAAACCAGGAACTTTGTGAACACAATTACAAAGCACTTTTCACACAAAGTCAGATCAAAATAATTGGGAAAATATTAATTTCTTGTGATTGAACTAAGCCAGCATAATAAAAATTTACATGTTCTGTGCCATACCAACCAAATTATCAAAAAATTATTTTATTGAGCTAGAAAAAAAATCTTAAAATTCATCTGGAAGAACAGAAGGGCAAGAATATCAAGGGAATTAATGAAAATAAATGTGAAAGAAGGTAGCCTCTCTGTTCCAGATCTCAGACTGTATTATAAAGCAGTAATCATCAAAACTATCTGGTGCTAAGAAATAGTGTGGTGGATCAGTGGAATAGGTTAGGTGTACAAAGCTCAGTAGTAAACGATCGTAGTAGTAATATAGTGTTTGATAAACCCAAACACCTCAGCTTTTGAGACAAGAACTCACCGAAATTGCTGAAAAACTAGAAGATAGTGTTACAGAAACTAGGTGTAGAGCAACATCTTACACTGTATACCAAGATAAGATCAAAATGGGTACATGATTTAAACATAAAAGGTGATACCATAAGCATAGAAGGAGAGCAACTGTTAGAGCTGTGGAACAGAAAAGAATTTATGACTCAACAAGAGATAGAGAGCATTACTAAATGTAAAATGGATGACATTGATTATTTAAAATTAAGGAGTTTTTGCATAAACAAATCCAAGATTAGAAGGAAAGCAGAAAGCTGGGAAACAATTTTTATAGCAAGTGTCTCTGATGAAAGCCTCATTTCTCAAATATATAGAGAACTGAGTCAAATTTATTTATAAGAATACAAATCATTCCCCAATTGATAAATGGTCGAAGGATATGAACAAGCAGTTTTCAGATGAAGAAATCAAAGCTATCTGTAGTCATATGAAAAAATGCTCTAAATCACTACTGATTAGAGAAATGCAGATTAAAATAACTCTGAGGTAGTCCCTCACACCTATCAGATTAGCATTAGCTAATATGACAGAAAACAAAAATAATTAATGTTGGAGGAGATGTGGGGAAATTGGAACAGTAATGCACTGTTGATAGAATTGTGAACTGATCCAACCTTTCTGAGGTGAAGTTTGAAGCTATGCCCAAAGGGCAGTCCAAACTGTGCATACCCTTTGATCCAGCAGTACTACTATTAGGGGCCTGTATCCCAAAGAGATGCACAAAAAGAGGAAAGGACCTAATTGTAAAAAAAAAAAAAATTTATAGCAGTCCTGTTTGTCATGGCAAAGAATTGGAAATTGAAGAAATACCCATCAGTTAGAAAATGGTTAAATAAGTTGTGCTGTGTGATTGTAATGGAATATTACTATCTTATAATGATGAGCAGGCAGCTTTCAGAAAAACTTATGAACTGATGCAGAGTGAAGTGAGCAGAACTAGAGCATTGTACGCAGTTAACAGCGATGCTGTGCTATGGTCAGCTGCTGTGAACAACTTGAACAGTGATCCAAGACAGTTCCAAAGGACTCATGATGAAGAATGCTATTCACCTCCAGAGAAAGAACTGATGGAGTCTGAATGCAGATGGAAGCATATTGTTTTTCAGTTTCTGTATTCCCCCACCCCTTTGAGTCTGTCTTCTTTCATAACATGACTAATATGGGGGGGAGAACGTGTACACACACACACACACACACACACACACACACACACACACATTTGAAGAAAAAAGCAGTTGCTTTATGTGCTAATCTTTGAGCTTTTGTGCTTTCTGACACCATGGAAAAGAATTTGGAAAAGAAAGGGTTACCAGTGTCCAAATAGGGGGATGCCCTGTGATGCAGACTCAAACAAAGACCAGATAAACATGCTAAGCAACAGCGACTAATAGTAACAGGGGTTGTGTGTTAGAGTAAATTAAGGAAGGCAGAGAGAAGGACATTTGTTGAACATTAACCATGGGCAGGTTGAATGTTAACCTTGGATTTGCCAAGGATGTAGAACTGGCCGTCTTGGTTCTCACGAGTCTTTCTGATGGAGACTTTGTTTGAGTCCTCAGGCTATCCTATCCCTTGATTAAGTACATATATCTCCATCCTTTTAGGGGGCATGTTGTTCTTATGTACATAAAAGCACCTTTAGATCTTCATATCAGCTATTGTTGTAAGTCATTCCTGTTTTATGTCTTTTTCCTCTCTTTTAAACAGAAGTTTTCCTTAACTCCAGATATTGCACTTTGTCTTTGTCTTTAAATTTTATATTGCTTTCATTTCCAAATATATCCCTCCCTCTTCCCTTACAAAATGAACCATTTCTTTTATAACAAAGATTTTAAAAGGAAGAGGGAAGTGGGATGAGGGGCATCTCAGTATCACATGTGTGATACTGAGTGTGATACAACAGTATGTATAATATTTCACACCTATCATCCTGTTGTCCCCTCCTCCCCTGCAATAAAAGGAATGAGGTACATTTTCACAAGTTTTTTGTGTTTTTTCAATTTTTTTCTATTTATAGCTTTTTAGGCACTATGTGCCTTGTTTTCTGGGTTCTGCTCACTTCACTACATCACTTCTTATGCTCCCACAGTATTTATGTACTGTGATTGTTAGGTCATTCCTTCATTGGTTGTCATCTGCTTCTTTTTTAAAAGCTTTTTTATTTTATTTTTTAATTTATTCATTTTTGCTTTTCAACATTCACCTCCAAAAGATTTTGAATTCCAGATTTTCTCCCCATGTCTCCCCTCCGCCTGTCCCAAGACATCATGCATTCCGATTACCCCTTCCCCTAATCTGCCCTCCCTTCTCTCATCCCCTTCCCTTCTGTTTTCTTGTTAGCAAGATAGATTTCTATACCCCATTGCCTTTATGTCTTATTTCCCAGCTGCATGTAAAAACAATTTTTAACATTCGTTTTTGAAACTTTGAGTTCCAACTTCTTTCCCTCCCCCCCTCCCTACTCATCCTCACTGAGAAGGCAAGAAATTCAATGTAGGTTATATGTGTACAATCACACAAAATACTTCCATAACAGTCATATTGTGAAAGACTAACTATATTTCCCTCCATCCTATCCTGCCCCTCATTTATTCTATTCTCTCTTAGGACCCTGTCCCTCCTTAAACATGCTTACTTCTAATTACTCCCTCTTCCCATTTGCCCTCCCTGCTATCATCCCCCCACCTCCTGCTTATCTCCTTTCCCCCCATTTTCCTGTAGTGTAAGATAGATTTTCATACCAAATTTGAATGTGCATGTTACTCCCTTCTTAAGCCAAATCCAATGAGAGTAAAGTTCACTCTTTCCCTCTCACCTCCCCCCCCCATTGAAAATACTTTTTCTTGCCTCCTTTATGTGAGAGATAATTTAGCCCATTCTATTTCTCCCTTTCCCCTTCTCTGAACCCTTAATTTTTTTTTTTTAGATATCATCCCTTCATATTCAACTCACCCTGTGCCCTATGTCCATATGTATATAATCCCTTCAACTACCCTAATACTGAGAAGAGTCTCAAGACTTGTAAATATAAATATTGTCTTTCCATGTAGGAATGTAAGCAGTTCACCTTTAGTAAGTCCCTTATGACTTCTCTTTGCTGTTTACCTTTTCCTGCTTCTCTTGATTCTTGTGTTTGAAAGTCAGGTTTTCTGTTCAGCTCTGGTCTTCTCATCAAGAATGCTTAAAAGTCCTCTATTTCATTGAATGATCATTTTTTCCCCTGAAGTATTATACTCAGTTTTGCTGGGTAGGTGATTCTTACTTTTATTCCTAGCTCCTTGACCTCCAGAATATCATATTCCAAGGCCTGTGATTCCTTAATGTGGAAGCTGCTAGATCTTGTGTTTCCTCAGTACTCAAATTGTTTCTTTTTGACTAGTTGCAATATTTTCTCCTTGATCTGAGAACTCTGGAATTTGGCTACAATATTCCTAGGAGTTTTCCTTTTGGGGTCTCTTTCAAGAGGTGATTGGTGGATTCTTTCAATATCTATTTTGCCCTCTGATTCTAGAATATCAGGTTAGTTTCCTTGATAATTTCTTGAAAGATGATATCTAGGCTCTTTTTTTGATCATGGCTTTCAGGTAATCCAATAATTTTTTTAAATGTCTCTCCTGGATCTATTTTCCAGGTCAGTTTTTCCAATGAGATATTTTACATTGTCTGCTGTTTTTTCATTCCTTTGGTTTTGTTTTATAATTTCTTGATTTTTCATAAAGTCATTAGCTTCCATCTGCTCCACTCTAATCTTTAAGGAATTATTTTCTTCCATGAACTTTTGGATCTCCTTTTCCCATCTGTCTAATTGTGCTTTTTAAGGCACCCTTCTCCTCATTGGCTTTAAAGTGTAATTTTCTTCAGTATTTTTTTGGGTCCCCTTTAGCAAGCAGATGACTCAGTTTTCATGATTTTCTTGCATCACTCATTTGTCTTCCCAATTTTTTCTCTATTTCTCTTACTTGAGTTTCAGAATCCTTTTTGGGCTCTTTCATGGCATATGACCAATTCATATTTTTCTTGGGTGCTTTGGATGTAGGCACCTTGATTTTATTGTCTTCTTCTGTTAGTATATTTTGGTCTTCCTTCTTACCAAAGTAAGATTCTGTAGTCTGACTCTTTTTCCTGTTTTTGCTCATTTCCCTTGCCATTGACTTGACTTTTGAGCTCTTTGTCAAGGGGGTAGCAAGTGTGCTGTCAGCCACTTGATTCCCCCACAGTCTGTGAGCCTAGAGCTCCACAAATTGCTGCTGTTCTTGCAACTCCTGCTGGCTCTTCTACGCCCTCCTGAGGCTGGACCACTGCTCTCTCACACAGGTCCCGCAGGGTTTTTCCACTGACCTTCCAATTTGTCCTCGGCATTTGGGGGTTGTGAAGTCTGGATACCACCACAGGTGCCAGAGATTCAGTCCCCCCTGAGGCCTGCTCATATCCTTTCTATGCCTGTATAACCCACACTGGACTGTGCTCTGCTCCCAGCATGGTGTGATAGGCACTTCCTGGTGACCTTCCAGGCTGTCTTGGGTTGGAGATTTGCTTCACTCCATCATTCTGTGGGTTCTGCAGCTCCAGAATTTGTTTAGTCATTTTTTACAGGTATTTGACTGGGCTTGGAGACAGAATACTAGCAAGTCTCTGCTTCTACTCTACCATTTTGGCTCCACCCTCACCCCTGTCATCTACTTCTTTATCCAATTCTAAGCTGCCACCAAAAGTTCTGCTATGAGGACTTTGGTTGATGTACAAGCTTTGTTTCATTTTTGACCTCCATAAAGGTATACCTACCAGTAAGGTCTCTGGGCCAGAAAGTTCATGGACCCTTTGGAACAAACCTGAATTCTCTCACACACATCCCACTCCTTTATCTAAGGCCTGATTTCACCTTTGCAACATCTCTATTTGCAACATCCATTGCCTCCCTTTCTCCTCTGACACTACTACCATGCTGGTGCAGGCCCTCATCGCCTTGTGGATTATTGCAGAAGCCTAACGGTTCATCTGCCTGCTTCAAGTCTCTCCCCACTCCAGTCCATCCTCCACCTGCTAAAGTGATTTTCCTGAAGTGCCTGTCTGACCATGCTTCAGTGGTTTTCTATCACCTCCAGTATCAAATACAAAGTGCTCTGTTTGACATTCATAACTCTTCATAATCTAGCCCCCTTGTACCTTTCCAATTTTCTTATACCTTACTCCCCAACATATATTATTTTATCTAGTGACACTGGCTTCCTGGCTGTTCCACAAACAAGACCCTCCATCTGTTAGCCTAAGGCATTTTCTTCATCTGTTACCCATGCCTAGAAGGCACTCAGACTACTAACCTGTCTTCCTTTAAGTCACTTCCAAAAATCCCACCTCTACAGGAAGCCTTTCCCAACTCCTCTTCATTCCAGTGCCTTCCCTCTGTTAATTATTCCCTATTTATCCTGTAAAGAACCTGCTTCATGTGTATTTGTATACATGTTGTCTCTCCCATTAGACTGTAAGCTCCTTGAGGTCAGAGGCTGTCTTTTACTTCTTTTTGGCAGTTAGCACAGGACCTGGCACACAGTAGGTGCTTAATTATTATTGATTGATATTTGACAGGAAATAAAAGTTATTTGAAAAACAGTTTCATGAATGTGAGCAGCATTTTCATTAATTAAATAATACCTAGTTAACCCTACTTGATCTTTACTCCACCCTGATATGTTTCAGTAAATAAATGAGCTTCACCTTCAGAGTTAGGACACCCAGATTTATGTCATCTGGAACACGCTTTGCTTGTCACTTAACTTCATCATGGCCCAGACGACTTTTTCAGATGAGCAGAGTGGGTGCCCATCTCCAGGGCGAGGCCTTGTTTTCTATACCAGTGGGGACGTATGTTTCCACATTGTCTCGTCCTTTAGACTGAGCTTTTGGAGGGTCAGGGACTGTCTTTAGCCTCTTATGGTATCTCAGGCACTTAGCACCGTGCCTGGCAGATAGGAAGTGCTTAATGTTTATTGATTGACTGAAATCACAAGGATGTTCTAAAAAAAAAGCCAGCTGTTTATCTGATCTCTGCTTCCTACGGGAGCAGAACTTAATCCAGTTGATTTTTTGTTTTGTTTTGTTTTTAAGGAAGTGGAAAGGAAGGAAAAAGTGTAGTTTCTAGCTGTTGCTAAATTGTTTTTATCTAGATAAAACCAAATCTTCCTTGCTATTGGCGATTTCATTTTCCTGGTTTTTCCTGATATGTTTTGTTTTGTTTTGAAGAAATATGGGTCTGAGGGATAAAGTTTCTGGCTATTTCTCCTAAAATAAAGCCAAATTAGGACAGCTTTTTTATATTTAGATTTATACATTTAGGGTTCACGTGGTAGCGGCTGTGATTGACTTTGTAAGAAAACCTGTGGCCTTGACTGCACCTTCTTTCCCTGTTTTCTCTGTAGATGTTGAGCACACTGGAGCCACCAGCGAGTTCTATGACAAATTTACAATCCGATATCATATCAGCACCATTTTTAAAAGTCTTTGGCAAAACATAGCCCATCATGGCACCTTTATGGAAGAATTCAAGTGAGTATTGGGTTTCCAAAATTACAACTTTTACTCTTGTGAAAATCTTGGATAGGAGTTCTGTTAGCTAGTCACAGAAACCACATACTGTAACAATTCAGTTCAACAAGCATTTATTAAGGGGTCTACTTTGTGCCAGGCATATAATAGCTAACACAGTTTAGGTCTCTACCAAGAGAAAGTATAGCATGTAGGAATAAGGAGGTGATGCTGCTTCTGTTATCTGCCTTGATCAGAACACGTCTGTAATAATACACTCATTCTTGGCCGCACATCTGAGGGAAGGCCTTTGTTAAACTGGAGAGCATTCAGAGAACAATGATGAGAGTGGTACAGTCTTGAGACCATCCTTTGTGAGGCTTTATGGGAAACTCAGGGAGAACATAGTAGCTTACAAAGGGATAGATCAAACTAGTCTTTATGGCCGAGAGTGAACAATGGATAGAAATTGCGGAGGCAGATTTAGGCTGGATATCAGGAAGAGCTTTCTGGCCATTCGAGCTTATTTAGAGTGGAATTTGGGGCTCCCACTCACCAGAGGTGGGATGACCACTTGTTAGTTGTATTGTAGGTAGGTATTTTTTGTGGAGTGTGACTTGGTCTAGATGACCATTGAGGTTTCAACTCAGATTTATTCATTAGGAATAGTAGACTGCTAAAGATTTTGGAGCAGAGAAGTGAAGTGATCAGGTGTCTTCATAAAGTCAGATTTGTCTGGCCTCAGTATTCATTCAGTCAGCAAATATTTATGAAGATTCTACTGTGTGCAGAACAGTGCTAAGAGGAATGCAAAATTTAAATTAAATCAGGTTCCCATCCTCTTGGAGCCTAGAGTTAATCAGGGGATAAAAGCCAGACACATCCAGATATAATGACCAAAACATGATATTGCACTAGACAGTTAAAAGTCATTTGTGAGGTCTAAGGGGGAAGATTTTTATCGACTATGGGCATCAGGAATGCTTTGATGGAGGAAGTGTCTTGTAGAATGGGCTTTATAGGATCAGTAGAAATTTGACAATCTAAAAGGGGGAAAATACCAAGCCTAGGGTATGATGTTAGCAAAGCTATGAAGATAAAAGAGCACAAAATTTTTGGTGAGTAGAGTAAGAGAAAAGATTACGGAGAATCTTAAATGCTAGGGACAGAAAGAAAGGCCAAAGGGAACCTTTGAAATTTTGGCACAGAAGTGAAATGGTAAAATCATACTTGCATTTTTAATGGAATTTTTCTTTCCATCAGAAAAACAAAGTCATACTTTTATGTCTTATTGTGACAAGGAGGTGGTTTTAGGTTTCAAAGGCTCTGCCAGTGGATTGTGAGCTCTGAGAGTTTCTACAGAGCTAGAAGAGCTCTTAGTTCCGTCTTGGTGACTGAATGTTTTATTGGAGAACTGGCTTAAAAAAGCATCACCAGTGGATCACCCACTAGGATAGAGTATTTGGCATTGCCATTCATGAAACACATAAAAATACAAAATGGCTCTCAGCCCTGTGCAGGCTTCTTCTACTTCAGTAGTGACAATTGAGAGTTGGCAATTATGGGGCAGAGTACTAGTTATTACACAGCTTTTAGATGCTTTCCCAATGTAAAGAATTGGAACCCTCACTGTGAACTATTTGCCACATAAAAAACAAGTTGATACCCTTTTGAAAGATAGAAAGATGGATGGATGGATGAGTGAATATTCTCATTAAAATAGAAATCATAAGAAGCTCTAGCAACTGGAAGAATGACTTGGATTCTCCTTGGAGTAGCAAATAAAGGAGTTGGCAGAGGTGGTTTCATTGTGTGCCCCAAAATATTTGTATTTGGTGAGACATTTAGTCATCTTACTTTATAGTACTCATAATGAGAGTAGGCAAAAGGGCCACCATGGAGATAATGGCAGCAAGTGTCTATTGCTAAGGATGAAGAAGTAGAGAAATTGAATGAAGAACCTGACAAGAATTTCAGAATGAGCCAACCTGCACTTGGATATGATGTGATTTCATTTTGAAAGGATAAACAGAGAATGATGGTTCGTGATTAAGGAATAAAAGATGCCTGAGATTGATAGATTATTCAGAAGCCTCATGCCCATAAATGATGAATATTTTATTCAAGAAGAGAATTGGGCAGCTAGATGTGCAAGCACTGAACAAATTCTCAAAGAAGAAATTGACTATTTATTCATTGACATGGGTATCATTTCTGTCTGAATCAGCTGTGCAGTTAGGTCATAAATTGACTATTTATTCATTGACATGGGTATCATTTCTGTCTGAATCAGCTGTGCAGTTAGGTCATTAGCTGCATTAGTGCAAAGCCAGAACTAACCAGATTAGAAGGAAACAAGATGCTACATGAAATGACAAAGTCTTCAACCTAGCCTGTTTAAATAAGCTAGTGAATATGAAAAGTGGGTCATTGGTCACTCTTCTCCCAAAAATGGCAATGGTCTGTCACGAAACTGCATCACAAGCAAGCTCTTTTTAAGTAGAGGACGACACTGACTAAGATAAGCTCATTTACAAAGCACTGCAAAGATGCTGGAAGAATACAAGTCGTATTCTATAAAATAATGAAAAAATAACACTGCAGAAAGTAAGGCGTGATACCCCGATGAGCCGTAATATCCTGAGCAATTTGCAGGTAAAGCTCCATGTCAGGTTGGAAGTCAGTATGAAATGGAACAAATCTGCCAGCATTTCTAGACTGATCTGTTTACGCTGTCAGTTATGGTGTAACTACTGCATGTGGACACTAAGCTTTAGTGATAGTGGGAATGAATTTAGTGGAGTTGTTGAATCTGGCTAAAATACATAAAAGAAACCCATTCTGGAATCAGCATAATTTTTAAAAGCACTCAGATTGTTTTTGAAGCTCTTTGGAGAAGATCTCAAAAGGATGAAAAAGATCACGGATGATGATAATAACTTCCTCCCCAAAAATTGTTCTTTAAATCAAAAAGATATTAGTAATCTGTGGCCTGTGTACCTACTGTTTTCTCTTTACAAAATCTTGCGTGCACATATTGAAATCAGAATAGGAGCAAAAGATAGGCCAGCTTTGTTGATTCATTTGTTTATTTCTTTTTGAGGCTTAGTTCCGCTCTTCCAGGCTGGAAATGCAGTGGCCACTCACAGCTTGATCCCACTAAGTGACTTGAGAGCTTTGACCCACCCTCAGGACCCTCCTTAGGCATCCTGATGGCACCCCACCCCCTGGAGCTCATATGAGTGCCAACTACCCTGATGGGGTTCCGAGCTCTTGAATTCAAGAGACCCATCAGCCTCAGCCTTCCTAGTAACAGGCATCATAGGCCTATGCCATCATGCTCCCTGGAATAGGTAATCTGTAACAATTCTCTGCAACATTTTTAAACTGATAGAGATAGCAGAAATAAAATCCTAGGATTTATTGTTTTGTTGGTTACAAATGAACGTGTGTGTGTGTGTACACACATATGTTTTACTTCATTGAGCAAAATGCATCCTTTAAGGCCTTCCTCCGAAATTGTGTTTGTAAATGTGCTGACATGAAGAACATGTAAGATTCCTAGATAGATGCAGCAGCAGAGATAATTTTGTTCTACCAGCTTTTGATTATCGATACAAGTATGCTGAAGGTACTTAGTCTTATGTGGAGGATGAGATGTCCTAATTCTCAGTGGAAGAGGAATTTTTTAATGATGAATGATAAGATTCTCTAGATTGTGGTAGATTTCTACCATGCTATCTCTTGGTAGATAACCTTCTCTTTTTGCATCTAGTGCCATGATAACTCTAGGCCCTCTTCAGTGGATTCCAGTCACTCGAAACAGAATGGCTGAGTAATACACATAGAAATCCAAATAGATAACAGATTCTTATTGTTCAAACTAACCTGCAGTTGGATAGGTAGCTCACTGAATTAAGCTATATATATTTTGGACTTTATCTGTGCCAAATACTGAACTGGGCTGAGAATTGACTGGAGTTAGGAGAGAACTCAGTGCTTTCAATGGTTTTGATCCATTCTCTACCCCCAATGCCAGTCTTCTTTTTTTTTTTTTTTAACACCTGTATTTTGGTGATCTGATATGGCTGTGAGCAAATGAATGAAAAAGCATTTCTTAAACACAGTGTACCAAGTACTGTGTTTTAGTGTTGGGGATACAAAAAACAAAGACAGTACTTGCATTTGAGGGAAAATTTCTAATGGAAGAAACAACAGTGGCCAATGTATGGGGTACGTTAGTCAGAAAGTTAGGTGGATGAGTGGGACATAGGAGAAACAGAAGGAAATTTGAGTAAGATCCAAGTAGTAGGTAATCTGGAGGGCATGTTAGGCACAAGTAGTAGACAATTACTGTCAGCAGTAACATTCAAATGAAGTGGTGTAAAATATATCATTAAGGAAATATTTAATTCAAAAAGTCTGGTCGTGTAATGACTTTGAGGGCTAATAAATTGACAGACTTAATATTGCACTCATATCCATTGAACCTATTAACACAAGGTGAAAGGTGATAGGTGGTTATAAACTAATGGTGAATTTCCACAGGAGGGAAGTCACATCCTTCAAAGCATGCACAAGAGATCGTTTTGGCAGCAGGATAAAGGTGTAATTCGATGGAAGAAAGAGTGGCTATAAGACCTGCTACAAGGATACTGAAATCGTTCTTGTGGGTGGGAACGCGTTGGCAGTTGTAAGAAAAGAAAGAGAAAAATTGCTTAAGTAGAATCAGCAAGACTTAGGAACTGAATCATGTAAAAGGGGAATGAGAACAGTGAGTGGAAGGTAAAGTTTGGGCGTTAGAGACTAACCAAACAAACACCATGGGCAGAACTGGGAAAATCAGAAGGAGAAGTCAGTTCAGGGGTGAGGGCTTCGGTCTGAGGGTGAGGCTTGCATTTGGACTGCTAAGTATAGACATAGCCCCTGCTGAATGGGCTTCAAAGAAGGCTGGTTAATGACCTGTTTAAGCAGTCAGTGTTTGATTGATGCCTTTTTAAAATATCACTGCTACTTCCCAGTAAATTCACCCTCCACATGAATCCCACTGAATTCTCCCTTGTAACAAAACATAACAGTTATGCAATAAATCGGCCGGTTGACCATGTTAACACAATGCATGCCCATAATCTACACCTGTCATCTTCCACCTTTTTGTCAGAAGTCACTGTCAAAAGCGACAGTTGGTCATTGTATTAATTAGAATTCAGATGATTTGATGTCTTTAAAAATTTTCTTCGCTATGCAAATTGTTCTGGTTTTAATTACTTTCGCCTGCACTCCATACAAGTCCTTCCAAGTTTCCCTGAGTTCATAACTGTCATTTCTTACAACTCAGTAATATTACATTCCTATTCTGTTACATTCATAGGCTGCAGTTTGTCCCACCATTCCTTATCAGCCGGCCTTTACTTTGTTTCCTGTTCTTAGCACAAAAGTGTAATGTTTTTTGTCTGTGTGGATGCTTGCCCTTTGTTTTTGACTTCCTTTTGAGTAATACATATGTCTGATAGTGATATTGTTGAGTCCAAAAGCATGACCAGTTTAGTGTCTTTACTAGTCTGATTGCAGAATGTTTTACAAAGTGGTTGAACTCTTTCTGGTTTTGTCCCCACCCACACTGGTGAGCCTGTCTTCCCCAGGGCACCCCCCAGTATTAACCATTTCCATCTTTTGTCCACTTTGCTGAAAATGTAGTCTGGGTTTATATGAGAAGAAGCAAACCCCTGATTCGTTTTACTTGTGTTGTGTCCATGAGCGAGTTGGAGCATTGTTTGGTACAGTTGAAAGTTTGTATTTCTCCTAGAGTCAGCGAGGTGGCATGGTGGATAGAGCCTAGGCCCAGAGCTTGGAAGACCAGAGTTCAAATCTGGTCTCATACTTCCTGTCTTTGAGACCCTGGGCAAGTCACTTAACCTCTCCCTGCATCAGTTTCCTCAGTTGTAAAATGAGGAAAATAATAGCGACCTGCCTTCCAGCATTGTTAGTATCAAGTAAGATAATATTAGCACCGTGCCTGGCACACAATAAATGGTTATTCCTGTCCTTTGCTTTCCCTTTTTATTACCATTTTTGTCTTTGGTTTATCCTTCACTGTGTGAATTGATGCAGAGTGAAATAAGCAGAACCAGAAGAAGAGGTTTCCCAGTGACTGACGGTGTAAATGGAAAGTCGTGTTTTAAGTAATTAGAAAATCCAGTTGTAGTCTTAGAAAACAGATAATGAAGCCCCTGAGGCCAGCAATCTCAGGGCAGAATGGTATAGATGGTGTCAGATGCAGTCTCACTCTGCTGGTTTTTCCTTTTTTGTTAAAATGGTGGGTTCACTTTTTCTGGCATCTTTTGATTAACTTAAAAGCAAAAGGCATCAATAAAGCTTTTTGTTTAAGTAATTTTCACACTAGTCATAGCTGTGTGAGGTACTTCCTAATTTTTTTTCTATGTGACTTTTTATATTTACCTGAAGTTTGTTGTAGATGTCTTATAAGATATTGATCTAACCAGGGGTGGGAAACCTATGGTCTCAAGGCCACATGTGGCCCTCTAGGTCTGGACCTTTGACTGTTTGGATAGTCAAGGCTGCACTTTTGAGGACCTCCCTTCTACTTTTCCCAGTGTTCTTCTCAAATATAGAGTTCTGAACCTAATTAAGTATACTTGGGTTTATTAAACTTGCTAATGCTGTGCTCACTTGGTAATAAGTCCCACTCATCTACTTTGTTCCACTGTTCTATTTTCTGACAAGTACCAAATAGTTTAGATGAATACTGCATTAAGATGTAGTTTGAGATCTGATAATGTCAATGGCCCCTTCATTCCTGCTCTTGTCATCACATCCTTTAGATTCTTAACTTTTTGTTCCTCCAAATAAATTGTGTTTTCTAGTTATAGAAAGCATTTAGCGCTTTGATGGAGCGCTAAATCTGTAAAGTAATATGGATAGAATTATTGTTTTCTTTATATTACCCCAGCCAAACCATGAGTGAATGTTTCTAGTTATTTAAGACTTCCTTTATCTCTGTAAACTGTATTTTGTACTTGTATGACCCCAGAATGGAAGGTTAGTGGTGGATATTTTATGCATTTTTTTAGTTATTTAAATGGAATTTCTTTTTGTTTTTTTGTTAGCACTGTATTAGAGACACAGATGAATTTTGTGTCTTACTGTTTCATAGAAGCTATTAATCACTTTTGTTAGTTTATTTGCTGCATATCTGAGGTTTCTATTATTCTCTGTGTAAAGATTAGTCTTTCCTCACACATCTTTTCTTTTTGGACCTTAGTTGAGTCTTAACATGTTTTCATGTTTCCCAAACTTAGAGCTTGTCTTCTACAACAAAAAGTTTGGTTCACGTATTAGTTATATATTTTTAAAAAGGAGAAACAAAGATCCAATGAAGCAATTAGTCCGTGAACTGTGTGTTGAATAGCTCAGATTGTTTGTGTCAAGAATGATAATGTCATAGGGAATATAACTGATCATCTAGGCAGTAGCTCCTGTTCTTCTGGAGGACTTCTATTTTGCCTTCTCAGAGCCTTTTGTGCTTCTTGGGGTGATACGTAAACATGTGTGCATTTTGCTTGCTTTTCCAGTTCTGGGAAGCAGTTTGTTCGGTACATAAACATGCTGATAAATGACACAACGTTTTTGTTGGATGAGAGTCTGGAGTCACTGAAGCGGATCCATGAAGTGCAAGAAGAAATGAAGAACAAGGAACAGTGGGACCTGTTGCCCCGGGTGAGGATGTGACCCCAGAGGCCCCCATAGCCTTGCTGTGACCTGGCAGGGCTTTTCTGTAGATGGTGCATTGGGAGGTCACTATTTGTTGGTTTGACTCCATTATGGATTTGGTGTGTAGCTGAACATTGACGTATCTGGCTTTTGAAGTCTCTCAGAATGCATCCTGAAAACCTGACCTCCTGTTAGTTTTTAAAGAGCTTTTATGGAGAAGAACTTTTATTGTTTGGTCATATTGACTTATATTTGAGAAGGAAGCTAAAGAGCACATCGTTTGGATTCTGTTTGCTGGAGAGGAACCTGATGCTTTTTCAGGCTTGTTTTGACATGTTTAAAATATTCAAAGTGTTGTGATAGTCATTCAAAAGATAGATGAACCTTTGTTCCAGTTTAAGTGCCATGTAGAAGCCCTGTTGATGAGGGGTGTCTGTCTCTTCCCAACACTGTAAGTTTCACTTCTTTTTACATAGATTTGGTTAAGTCACTGAGGTAGTAGAATTGTCCTAATGTAATGATCCAAACAAATGCGCCCACAAAGCCAAGCTGTTGGTTATTATTCCACATCAGAACCTGATTTGGAATTGAGTTTCTCCAGGGAATCATGACTGTTGTCCAAAATTGCAGTCCCGCCTTGGGGTGAAAGTGTTAAATTTTCTTCTATAAAGATTTTCCAAATGAAGATAAAGAATTCTACTGTGACAAAGCCCAGTTGTAGCCCAAGTCTGAGTGTTTGTGGCAAGTGGAGAAAAGGCTTGTTCAGTAACAAACTTCCTGTTCAAATTTGCAGATTGGGATCATAGGATCTAACTGCTGTTATTTGAATGTTTTCCTCCAACTTAATGATCCCTTTGGAATAATATGGGAAATGAGAAGCAGCTCAGCATTTTATGCCTTTGTATGTGTTGCATTCCAGAGCATCCTCCTTTTTCAGCATGACCACTGCCAGGGTTCATGCTTTCAGGCCATGCCTGGTCATCTCTCTGCCTCTAATCACTTTACCTTTTGCTTATTTTGTGTAGTTCTGGTCATTCCCCCACCTAAAACTTTCAATGGCTTCCCATTTCATCCAGGTTACTGTAGTATAAACCAAGGGTGGGGAAGCCTGCCCCTGCTATGAACTCATCAGTCTGATTTTCCAGTGCCTTCACAGTGTAGCTCCAACCTTATTTCCAACCAGCTTTCTACAGGAATCTCTAGGGTAGCCCATAGGGATGACTTGCCAGGCACACATAACACTTTCAGCCTCCATGCCATAGAATGCAGCTAACCTCCTCCTTTTTTCCAGTTACAATAAACCATCATTCTCTCACCTATTTCTTCCCTTATCCCAATCCTTATCCACTCTTCAAGTCTTTGTTCCCGTGCCATGCCTCCATGACTTGTCTCTTCATTTTCATCTAGGAGGACTCGCCCCTTCCTTCACACTCTTGTGGTGTTGCCTCTGTGGCAAGCACTTAGCACGGGCATGATATTACCGTTGTAGATATTTATGCATATCTCTATTAGATTGTATATGCCCTGAAGGCAGGGACATTTTCTTGTGTGCCAGTCAATGGTTCCACACTGGTATGCTGCACATAATAGATACACGATAAATTCCTGTTGAGTGAATGAATGTATATAGTCAGCATTTCATTCTCTGTGCTATTGGAGGAAATGATAGTTCTGCTAAGTTCAGGCTGTTAGAAATAACTTGTTAGTCTCTCTTGATCAGATACAACACTGATAAGTCTAAACTTCATCCTTGGGCATTTTTGTTTCTCTCCCAGTTCAGTCCCTCAGTTATTGTTCTAAAACTTGGGTGAACGGGAGGAGAGGGGTCTCTGTGATGTCAAAGTGAGACCTTTCTTCCTTAGTCAAATGTAAACAATGATAATTTTATTATCTAACTCCTCATTCGATGACTGTAAGGGAAGGAGTTTTGAACTTTTCAAGCCCCATAAAAATGTGATTCATTACCCTGATTAGGGCCAGTAGCAAGAGGCAAAATAGCACAATGGAAACTGAGCTGGGGGTGAACCCCATCTCTGACCCATTCTGACCTTATGACCTCTCAGAGCCCCAGATGACACAGAGGTCAGAAGGTGCTGAAAATCAGATCTTTGCCTAAGGAAAATGATTTTGGCATTATTGACTGGAGAATAAAGGCAGAAAGTTCTCTTAGGAGACAATTGCAGTAAGTCAGGCAAGAGTTGATCTGGTTTGAAATGTCTAATTAGTGGTTAGTGATGCAGGATTGACGCTTATAAAGGAAACTGAGGCTGGCTGTATAGATGCAGGAGTCATCTCATAGACGTGAGCTGATGAGGTCAGCAGAGCTCAAAGTATAGAGAGGACTCAGGACACAGCCTTGGGAACACCCAACATTAAGAGAGTGATCTCAGTAATGAACCATCAAAGCACTGAGAGGAGGGAACCTAGTACGAAAGCCAGTAGAGTATAGTGTCATAAGAACCCACGAAGTAAAAGGAGAAGAGAGCAGCAGCAGCAGCAGATGTGGCAGAGAAATACAGAAGGATGATGACTGAAAAATGACAGTCACCTTTGACAATTAAGAAATCTCCAGTAACTGGACAGAGGGCAGTTTAGTTGGGTGATGAGGTGGGAAGTCAAGCTGCAGAAGGCTGAGGAGGGAATGGGAGGAAAGGGCATGAAGCTATTCTAAGTAGAGGCAACTTTTTCTAGGCTAACAGTAGAAGGAGTCAGAATGGTTGAGTGAATCTATTTAAGGGAAGAGAAAGACTCGGGCATGTTTGGAACTAAAAGCTAGGAAAGGGGTAAGGATGGAATGGAGGGGGTGATTGCCCAAGAGAAGATATGAGGGAACAGAGGCAAGGGAACCTCTAGAGGGGCTGGCATTAGCAAGGAGAAGGGCCAGACCGAAGGAAAGAGAGTGTTGGGGAAGGCAAGGCTTAAGGGGCTTACATCAGGTCATACTTCCATTTCCTCATGAAGGAGGAGGCAGGCCTCAGGTGAGAGAGAGGGGAGGAAAAAGTATGAGAATCTTGAGGAAAGAAAAGGTTTGCAGTTACTTCTGGTGAGGAATTAGATAGGAAATCCATTAGGGAGGAACTGGAAGAATTACTTTACTACAGTGAGTGCCCAGTCATATTCATATATGTCATTCATGGAAAAGGCCCACTCACTTTTAATGCACATTTCCAAAAAGCTGTTACTTCACTCACAGCATACTAGGAGGACCAGTTTAGAAAATACAAGAAGTCTACTAGAGTCAGGCTGATGAGATGACAGGGAGGAAGGGAGGGAAGAGAAAAACCATAGAAAGCAAATACAAGAATTAAAAAGTCATTGTAGGCCCATGTAGAGTAGCAGCACATGGTTTCTGTCCCTGGGTCCTGTTTTCATGGGGTTAGCTAAGAATTTTCATAACCAAGTTATTAATGAAAAGTTATATTTTGTTTTTTATTCTGCATCATAGCATCTTAGCAACATTTCCTTCCAAAAAAGGTCAAAGTAAACTTTTGGCATTTTTATTAACTGATAAAATTCTCTGGAGTAGAGATGGCTCCTCATTTGCGTCTGGGATTTCCCTGGCTTTTTGTTGAGTGACTGAGAGGAGATGCTGACACTTTATTTGACATTGCTTGCCTGTTCCTAGGACCAGCAGCAGGCTCGTCAGTCTCAGCTCGCTCAGGATGAGCGTGTGTCTCGCTCTTATCTTGCACTAGCAACAGAAACAGTGGATATGTTTCATATTCTCACCAAGCAAGTCCAGAAGCCTTTCCTCAGACCTGTGAGTAGAGATTCTTTGTTTGATGTGTTCGCTTCCTAGGATGCTTTTGCTGTGGTCACCATTTAATGTTAGTGGTTGGAAGGCCTAGAAACTTAGACTTCCAGCTCCGAACATTAGCATTCATACAGTCATTGGGGATTACAAATTGATTTGTCTCTTTCCAGATTGAGGGGAATGAGTGCAACTGCTATAAAAGTTGAAGATTAATGTTCTTCCTGCTTCATAAATGCAGAAGAGCTTTGGGTTTTGGGAGTTTTTGTTTTTTTGGTTTTACTACTCTCACTCAGCACCATCAGTTTCTCTCTTACTTTAATTCTCTAGGAACTTGGACCACGCTTGGCTGCTATGCTGAATTTTAATCTTCAGCAACTCTGTGGCCCCAAGTGCCGTGACCTGAAAGTGGAAAACCCTGAGAAATATGGGTTTGAACCAAAGAAGCTCTTGGACCAATTGACGGATATTTACTTGCAGCTAGACTGTGCCCGCTTTGCTAAGGCCATTGCAGATGATCAGGTGAGTGCTGGAGGATGAAGCCCAATCCTTTACTTAGTTCACTATCCTGTGTCTTACACTACTCATTTCTTGGCTGACAATGTGTAGATCACTTGTTCTTTTCTGATGGTTTCCACCTAAAAATGAAAGGAGTAGGTTTTTAAAATGAGTTGACAGAATGGTACCAAAAAATAACTGCAGTTATGAGTCACATAGACACATACTCATGAGTTGATTTCCATGTATGTTATGGGGTAAGTCAGAATCTTAGAACCCAAAAGCACAGCAGAGGTCATCTTAACTCATCCTGTACCTTAGAAAGAATCTCTTCTACAATAAATAGCTTCTGTTTATAGTTTGGGAGAAACTCCTCAATACTTCCTAGAACTGCTTGTTTTGGTAAAGGAATGAGAGAAAAGCCCAGTAACGTAAGCATATGTTAGACTGTTACCACTTTTTTCATTAAAAAAATTCAGCTAGAAGAGATTGAGTTTTTGTGTTGTTGAAACTAAAAGATTCCATAGAAGAAAGAGATGGAATATGGGTTTGTTATACTGTCTGTGCCAAAAACTGAAGCAGAGGTTTCTTTACCATCACTGAGCTGCTTTTTTTTTCTTTTGCAATCATTTTCATCAAACCCCATGTTTTCATTTATTGAATCTGCATTCAGTGGAAAACGGATTACCTGTTTGTAGATAGTACTTTTTACTTCAATGGCACAATCTCCAAGTTCGGAGACCTCAGAAGCTGCATGGAACATCTGGTCTAGTAGCGAAAACCCCAGAGATCCTGAACCTTTGGTGTATTAAATCTGATGAAGCCTACAAACCTCTTCTCAGAATGTTTTTAAAGGCATAAGATTGTAAAAGAAACTAATTACATTGTAATCCAGGTACAAAAATATTCTTTAAAAACAAGTTCACGTACCTCCGGAACTGTCCATACCTTTCAACCTAGATTTCCACCCCTGAGCTTGCTTACAATACTGAGGAAATCAGATATCCCAAAATATTCAAGCAATACTTTTGTGTTAGTAAAGAATTGGAAATAAAGTCTATGCCCATCATTTGAGGAAAGAATGTAAAACGTAGGGTACGTGAATGTAATTAAGCATTATTTTGCAGTTAGATATGATGTATGTGAGAAATTCAGAGAAACTTAGGAAGATTTGTGTGAATTAAAGCAGAGGGAGGGAAATGGGTCCAGGGAATGACATGTACAATGACTAAGATGTAAATGGAAAGATCCATTACAAGCAGATCAAATTCATATAGATGCGTATGAGCAAATGAGTTTCCAGTGAAGAAACATAAATATATGAAAAACAATTATATGTCAGTATGTCAATTAATATGTGAAAAAAATGCTCCGGCTCAGTCCACTCTGCATCTGCCGCCCTCCCTGGTTTCAGCTCCGCAGAACAAGTTGCCACTCTCAGGTTAAGCTCATTACCTCCAGCTACGTCACCGTGCTGCTTTACCCTCTGACTGGGTAGAGTATCAAACTCCTTCCACTGCCTTCCTTTGTAGAAACTAGACTCCACTCTGCATCTGCTGCCCTGCGTGGTTTCAACTCCACAGAACAAAGTATCGTGTGATCCTCCTTCCCCATTCAACTCCTGTCCACCACCCGACCGCACCCCTATCCAATTGTAAGCTCCTTGAGGGCAGGGACTATCTTTAATAATTGTATTCCCAGTGCTTTGCACAGTGTCTGGCACATAGTAGGAGCTTATTTATTTATTAGAATGATAATAAGGGAAATGTAAATTAAAATAATTCTCATGTTCCACTCAAATTGGCGAAGATGGCACAAGCAGAAAATGACCATGTTAGAAGGGTTTGGAAGAGGATAGACATACTATGTGCTGTTGCTGGACCTCTTAATTGATCCAGTAATTTTGTAGAGCAATTTAAAACTGTGCCCCAAAAGGTGACTAAACTGTATGTGCTCTTTATTCAGTGAAAGCTCTACCATGCATATATTCCAAGAAGATCAAAGATAGAGGGGGAAAAACTTTTACATACAAAAGTAGTTACAACATTTCCTCCTCCTCCGCTTTCCCCCCAGGCTAACTTCTTATGTTTCATGGTCTCTAGAAACTCATCAATCTACAAGATTAAATTCACTCTTAAACTCAGTTGGAAGGAGTAGGGGATGGCTGTCTGGGAGCTCCTCCCAGACGTTCTGTTTGAAGAGGACAGCTAGCGAATTCATCTCATCATTTCCCACCCTGCTGAAAACAGTTCTGAAAAGGAGAAAGTTTCCTCCATCTCTCTTACTGGAGAGAGGGAAGGTTGAGCACACTAGAGAGTTCCTCTACCATTTAAAGAGAGCACTGATATAATTTCCCACTGGGCTGACCTCCTGGGTTTCATGATCTCCAGAAACTCCTAATTTTACAAAATGAAGTCAACTCTGAAACCTCCTCAGGTCATTTCCTATCCCACCTACAGGACTTCTTCTTGCCCCTGTAGCCTTCCCTTGCTTCTTGTCAGCTGCTTTTTCCATGTTGTCTCTAGACTGTCTTCAGTCTTTATTTGTATCTCCAGTGCTTAGCACAGTGCATGGCACATAGTAGGCATTTAATGTTTGTTTACTATTATTATTCACTAGAACAACAGTTTCAATTGTGGCAAAGAACTTAGAAACAAATTGTCAGTCATTTGGGGAATAACTGAAAAAATTATAATAAAAGTAATCAAATATTATTGTGCTGTAAAAAATAACATTGTGAAAGTATATAACAAACGTAACAGATTGAAAGAAACAGGAAGACTTGTCTGAAACAATGCAGAAATACAAGAACGCTTTACACAGTAACCGTGAAGAAATATTATACAGAAATCGTCAAGAAAAACAACTTTGAAAGCCTTCAGAACTTGAGTCAAAGCGCAGTGATCAGTTGTGACTTTAAAAAATCAATGGCAAAGATGCTTCCTCATGGACAGATGGTTGACTAGAAGTGCAGAACGAGTCATAGGTTTTCAAACATAACTAATGTGATCATTTGTTTTGCTTGACTTCATTTCTTGTTGCAAAGAAGGGCTTCTGTTTGGGGAGGGATGTGAACCGATGGGAAGGGGTGGAGGTCCTGTTTCTTATAGGATACTTTTATGCTGCTTCTTGTGCGTAAATCTTTGTTGTTGGCTTACGGCCCCTACCCACCAATAGGAATATAGGGAGTTGTCTTCTCATCTCTGAGTAGGGAAGGGTGTCTGTTATTTGGTAATTTTGCAACATTTGTTATTGTTTCATGGTTCTTTCCTTTTACATTGTTGTAGTCTCTGTATATGTTGTTTCTTGGCTGTACTTAGTTTACCTTTGTATCAGTTCATGAAAGAAGTCTTTTATACAGCGTTGTATTCAGCATATAGATCATACAAATAGAAAAGCTGACACTGCAGGAATGTAAAGAAAATGACCATGGTCACACAACTTTTAAATTGCAGGGCCAGGATTTCCATGCAAAATTTCTGACCCCAGATGCAAGATTCCTTGCATCTCCCTTATAATTAATTTATAACTTTAATTCCTATACCACTCAAACTATTGATGGAATACTTTACAGTACTCAATCAAATTTTAAATTCCTTTGAAGGAACTAATTATCTAGAATATCACAGGGAATAATGGAAAAGGTCAGAATGAAGGGGAAATAGTACTTTCAGTCCTCTAAGTGTCTTATAAAGAAGTGGTCCTCAAAAACATTTTATGTTGATTTTAAAAATAGAGCAACAGATCAGTGGATGACTAGACAGGGGAGAATCAGAAATAATGGAACTCATGGTTCAATAAATCAATGATTTCTTGAGCTCAGAGCCAAAAGCTTTTGAACTTTGATTGTTTTTCCAAAAGTACATGGTAAGAATTTCACTCCTGGGCCTTTTTCAGTTTAAACCTATGGAAGGATTTTGGTTACATTTTTATCAGGTGGCATAACGAGGAGGTATGCAGTATTAGGTTTTTCAAAAGAAAACTTCTAAACTTGAGAACATGTGAGGGCTCTTTGAAAAGAGATTCAGAGAGCCTTTTAATCCACACTGCCAAGTTTAGTGGCACCCCCCTAAAGCTAAACTTGTTCCCTTTTTATTTATTTGTTTGTTTGCTTTGGTCAGGAAATAAAAAGGGAAACTGCTTTTTAAAAATTGATTTATACTGCCCATGGGACTGCAGAATTTTCTGAGTGGATCTGGCTTCCTGCAGTTTGCTGCAGCAAACTGGCTGCTTCCCAACAATTCTTCCTACTGCATGCTTGCTAATCTTTGCAGCAAGATGTTTAGTTCCCAGGGGGAGAAACAGATGTATGCCTCCTCCTTTCCACAATAAGAGTGGTGTCATAGGAATAAACAAGTTAGTTGTCACAGAGATTAGTTCATCTCTGCCTGGTGCAGCCACTCTTGCCCATTAGCCATTGAGTACAGCCTTTGGTCTAAAGCCGTTCAGAACATCTCAGTGACATTGCCTGGTTAGATGTCAGCTGGAGTACTTCTAGGGCAGGGTTGCCCTGGCCTTTGAGATTTCCTAGGTTTACTTTTACTCTTGTCGTTTGCATCTATGTCACTAAATTATGGCCTGACTTTTTATATGATTAAATTAAAACAGTTGACAAAACCAAAGAAGCAGTTAATGGATTTTGATGTGCAAATTTATTTTGATTTACTATTTTTGTGGAAGTAAAGGCCACTATTTCCCCCAGCCAGGTCATCTACCTGTTCAGAGCCTTCCAGATCAAGGGAAACTACATAAGCTGAAACATCTTAAATTGGAATTGAATGTGAATGGGAGAAAATGACTCCTTCCAGTATCCGAGCATTTTTTTCTATGACTGCTTCTTAAATCTAGTGCTCTACATTGGATTAAATCTGCTTTATCTCTTACTTGGAAATTTCTTCTTTTCAGAGATCATATAGCAAGGAGCTATTCGAAGAGGTGATTTTGAAGATGCGCAAAGCAGGGATCAAGTCAACAATCGCAATAGAGAAGTTCAAGCTGCTGGCAGAGAAGGTGGAAGAAATAGTGGCCAAGAATGCCCGGGCTGAAATCGACTATAGCGACGCGCCAGACGAGTTCAGAGGCAAGTGAGCCTGTGGCATTCTTTTGTTGTAGAGTTGTATAACTTGAAAAAATGTTATGTTTTTTTTTAATTGCAGTGATTTCTTTTTGAAACAGTGCTTGTTTAGCATCCCATGTGTTTTCCCCTTACTGTCCTTAGTCCTATTTCACAGATTCACAGTTGAAACGGGTCTCAGTGGCCCTCTAGCCTTGCTTCTATCTAAAACAAAACCCTTCTGTGATCTCTTGACAAACGATCTATCAACAGATGAGCAGTCGGCCTTGGCTTGGAGGCCTTCAGGGAGAGAGGGAACCCCACTCTATCCTGAAAATTGCCTTTCCATTTGGGGACAGCCTGAATTGTTAGGGAGTTGTTCATTCCATCAGCTCTGAACTGACCTCTTGCAACACCACCCAGTCTCTCTAGTGTTTTACCTTTGGGTCCAGAGAAGACTTGCTTAATTTGTTCTTTTTAAGACTAGCCAAATATCCCTTTTACAAATGAGAATTCCACTTTTAAAAAGAAAAATTCCAAGAATTCCTCAGATGGTGAAGATTCTTTCCTGTCTTTATTGCAAAGCCTTTGAGATTCTGACATGTCTCTGTTCCCTTCTTCTCAGTAGCAACTGTCAAAAGAGTAGTTTTCTTCTCCAGAGAGCAAAGAATATGACCTGAGCCAGCCCTTCTCTTCATGCAAAACTGGATGAATTAGCAGAGACTTACCTTTAAATTGGTTTCTTTCTGAAGTTTGTTTTTCCAGTATCTGAGAAAGACTCATTGCCTTGTTTGTGCCCTGTCCTGCTAGGCACGGGTTTTTAATGGCAATGTCATTATCTTCTCAGACCCGTTAATGGACACCCTAATGACTGACCCTGTGAGGTTGCCCTCTGGCACCATCATGGACCGCTCGATCATTCTTCGGCACCTGCTGAATTCACCCACTGACCCCTTCAATCGACAGATGCTGACAGAGAGCATGCTGGAGCCAGGTACTTCACTGAGCAGTTTAAGGTGGAGAGTCAGTACCAGGGCAGAACATGTTGAGCCCCTTCTGCCTGTTGGCTTAAAGAAGATCATAATAAAATTCCCATCTAAAATATAGATCAATTAAAATCTGCCAGCTCTGCAGACTGTAGTATCTGGTCTCATTAAACCATGCAGTGGACATGAACATGTCCCTTGTTGTTGGTCTGCCACATAATGCCTCTTTCTTCTTCCCTTCCTAGCCCTGTTTTTTCCTCCCTAGTACTTTCACCAAACAGTCTGTCAAAAGAATGGCTTTTTCTTCTCAGTTTTGGAGGCCTATAGGTATAAATCCTTAGGGGACAATCCTCTTGTTTGGAACATTAATCCTTATTTACTTTTTTTCCTACTTCAGTGCCAGAATTGAAAGAACAGATCCAAGCCTGGATGAGAGAGAAACAGAACACTGATCATTAGGTTGCCCTGCTTCCCCCAGCTTGACATAGCCAGGCCTCTTGAGGCAAGCAGGAGCAACCTTGGCGGCTGGTGACACTGGCTAATCATTGAAGGATGGAGGCGGCCAAGCATGCAGAGGACCCACCAGCAGTGACTTACAGCAAAGAGCTGGAAGGACGTCAGTGAGAGGAAACGCCTAATTCTTGTACATATATTTAAGTGAGAAAAGATGGTCCGTAGCTTGGGGGACATAGTAGGAGGTTGCTCATGTTGCAGAACATGTCCTTCAGTGTCACAATTGGGGTTTTTGCAGCTGTAACATTTTAGCAGTGACAAATGGATCTGGGCAGCATCCCTTCAACTTTATTTTTTACGAACAGATATCCGTTGATTTGATTGTGATTAGAACTTTGGACATTTTGCTGCTAAAGAATCTTATTTTCTCCTTCTCCCTGTCCCCACTTGCACTGCTGTTTGGTTTTTTCCCTTTTTTTTAAGTGATGCAAAAAAAAAAAAAAAAAGAAAGAAAATAAACTCCTTTTTCCCCTGGCCCTCTAAACACATATATTCTATGAAATAACTGTGCCTGCAACAAAGTGTTAATCCTGGGATCGTATTTTTATATCATATTCACATATTTGGGTTTGTTTTTTTTTTTTAATTGGTGTTAGGTGACACGTGATTTTAAAAAAGGGCAAAATATTTTCAGGATTTGGATTTTTTTTCTTTTGCAATGTCCCTTTTAAAAAAAACTTTTTATCGTGAACTAAATGAAGAGAATCTTGTTGCTCTGGTCCTTTTAACAAGCCCTGAGATAGGAATCTAAGAGAACAGCTGCAGAAAAGGAGGTATTTGAGTGTATCAGGACTTAAATGACATGTTGTTGGGGGATTTTGTTTTTGTTTTTGTTTTTGTTTTTGTTTTTTTATTTTAAAACTGGTGATGTACTATGCTAAGGGACAGTTCTAAACCTTTCCTATTTACCTCCAGGAGGGTAAATAAATTCCTCAACTCTTGAATTTGCGAGTTTGGGAGCAGGGGTCATTTTTATGTTGAAATCTAGTTTCTGTCCATGGCTTGGCCTTACCAAAGCAGAAAGAGTGTGGGACATGTTAAAAGCGTGTTTTTCTAAACAGCAACACATGCAAGAAGATTTTGTATTACTGCCCCTGCATACAATACTTGAATTCTTGAATTTCCTTTGGGGGGAGAAAAGGATTTTGAAACCACGAAGTGTTTTAAAGAAATTAAGCCTGTTTAAAAATTTTTGTTTTTCTTTTCCTATTTCTTTTTTTTCTCCACTGACAGTGTCCTCTGTTCAATTCCTGACTCTTGAACTACAATAAATGGTGATCTACATTCACAAGGAATCTTCCTAGAGTCTCCTCTTTTCTTTCAGAGGGGATAAAGGGGCGGGTGAAGAAACTGAACAAGGGCCATATCCGTTTGACTGTGGTGAATTATCTTTTGTTGGTGCAATTGAGAGCTTCTGAATTTAGTATGCTCCCATTTGTTGTCTGTTATAATTTGACATTTGGTTCTCCTTATTGCCTCAGTCACACAATGGACTGAAAGGTGAAGAAAATGCAAGATCCCACTATGTTTTGTTTTGTTTTATATTTCTGAGTCAATAGAGCAAAGTGTGACTTTAAGACTCACCAAGGTGTTTGCCATATACATGTTAAAATTCTGCACATTTCCTTGTAGATGCATCAGTAGAATTTTCCTCAACAATTCTCTGATTATTTCTATCTGTCAAGTCACAAAACAAAGGAGATGTGTTCATCAAAGTTATTTGCCACTATCATGAAGGATTTCCTACCAAGACTTCAGTTGGACAAGGGATTCTCTATAGATGAAGTCTTCCAAATTTTTTTTTTCAACTGGTATTATACTGACTACATCAAGTCTTGGAATACTACAAAGCCTTCCTAATAAGATATACTACCATTCAAAAGTTTAGTCTTAACAGTCCAGACAAGAAAAACCAAGGGGATGAAGAATTCTTATTATCCAGAATGATAAGCATCTAGATGGACAATCCTTTGAGCTCATGTACAGTTACTCTGTATTGACACTACAGATGAACAGTGAGCTGGATTGAGAGAGTGGGCTGTATTACATTTGAGATTTGGCACAATCCTTTCAACAATCCCAAGCTGTTTCATGAAACAAACTTATCTTTGAAAACACCAGTCTTTTCTGGATGGTGCTCTCTGATTTATGGAGCACCCCTAACCGTTCAGGTATCAAAATGGTTGATGCCCCAAAGGGAAATGGGAAGATGTATGGTAGATGTAAATAGGGGCCACCATATAGCCAAAAGCAGGGTAGAGGACATCAGCCAGGAGCTGTGTGAAAAAGATGTGCATTGGTCATATCACGGGAGCAAGTGGTCACACTCAAACCTGGATGCTTAATGGGCACACACACCATGTGAAGACGCCTAGAGGGCCTCCATCATGTTAAACCAAGCCCCCCTTGAGAAATTAGAGGTGAGCATGGACTATACGCACAGGATGAGAAGATATGGAGAGGTTGTCGTCTGCATTGTGGTGGAGATTATAACTGCATCAGAGATCCCAGATGCCTTGAAGTATAATACCTCTTACAACAATGAGGGAAAGCTTGGCTTTCTGTCAAGCTCATTCCTGAACCTTATGCTGCTTCTTCCCCCTACCTCCCCAATGTAGAATAAAAACTCACATTTTGAGAGGTTTCTAAGCTCTACCAAGTTATTCATTCCCCAATTCGAGACACTGTCTTGCCTGAGTTTTTGTGCTCCTGCTCTGTCCTGGTGTTCTCCTCCTCCTTAACCAGCTGCTCCTCCATCTCCTTTAGTGGGCTGTTACCCTTGTCCAGGCTTCTGTACATAATTGTGTCTAAGGTCTTTATCTTGGGTTTTTCTTCCCCCTTTGCAGTTGTTATCTGTGATATCCTCAGCTCCCATGAGTTCATAGCCCTGCTGAGATAAAACAAAATATAGCAGACCGTAGCACTTCCCTCTTTGAGAACTGTGACTTAAAATTGTCTTAGGGTTTTCTTTGCCATATCATATTCTTGATTTGCTTTTGCTTTGTAGACCACTAAAACTCTCTGATCTCGTTCACGTGACTTGTTTACCCATGTTTTAAACTCCATAAGTTACTTATGTGGTTGATTTAAAAAAAAATAAAGCTAACCTATAGGACTTGATATTTATTCCCATCATTCTAATCTGTCAGACTCTTCTTGGATCCTAAGTCAGGTCACCACCGCATCAGTCCTTGGTCCTTTATCAATCTTTATATTTTCTTACATTAAATTCGTGTCTTCGGTGTGTCCACCACAAAAACATAAGCTTCATGAGGGCAAGAATTACCTTGCTCTTGTCTCCATTCCCCCAGTGCCTTACATTTAGTAGAGGCTACATAAATGATTGTTAGATGGAACCACAGAGGGAGTTGAATTCCTACTTACACTGCCTCTAGGGTTAATGCATTTTTGCTTTTAACATTAGAGGTATATAGCTGTATGAAAATTCTCTAAATCACAAATAATTAGATATAAATTTTTAAAATTCTGAGATGCTGTTTTGTACTCATCAGATTGGCTAAGATGACGAAAAGAAGGCAAATGACAGATGCAGGAGGGATGGGAAAACAAGTACACTAATGCACTGTTGGTGGAGCTGTGAAATGGGCCAGCCATTCTGGAGAATAATTTGGAACAACGCCCAAAAAGCTATTAAACAGTGCATAGCCCCTGACCCAGCAATTGTGCTGCCAAGTCTAAATCCCAAAGAGATCAGTAATGGAGGGAGGGGGGAAAATCCATAAATACAAAAATCTTTATAGCAGCTCTTTCATGTTGGCAAAGAATTGAAAATTGAGGTGATGCCCATCAATTGAGGAATGACTGAACAAGTTGTAATATGTAAATATGATGGAATACTATTGTGCTGTAAGAAATGGTGAATGATGAGATGGTTTCCAGGAAACCTGGGAAGACTTTTGATATGATATGAGTATGAACTGATGCAAAGTGAAAGTGAGGAGAACCAGAAGAACAGTTTATCCAGTAGCAGCAATGTTGTAAAGATAAACAACTTTGAAAGACATAGGAACTCCGGCCAACACAATGACCAACGGCGATTCCAAAGGACTGTATGGAACGTGCTACCCACCTCCACAAGGAGAACTGATGGACTCAGAGTACAGATTAAAGCCTATTTTCTTTTCTTTTTTCTATTTTTGGGACATAGCTAATGCAAGAATGTTTTGCATGACTATATATATTTGTAAGGAGTGTTGTTTTTCTTGCCTTTTCAATGAACAGGAGAGAGGGAGGGCCCAGAGAAAGAATTCAGAACTGGAAATAAAATTGTTAGATAGATAAGAATCAATCTTTGCTGCTGTTTTACTGAATCTACTGTTTTCTTTTTTAATCTAATGAGCAGAGTCATTGGTAAATTTTAAAGAATTTTAAGGGTAGACTGTTCAGAAGGAGGTTGGTTGATTAAATGAGTAGGAAAATCCTAGAAGCAGATTGGAAGTATACTCTAGAGATCACTAGCTTAGAGATCAAACTTTCCAGATGTAGGAGACATCAGACCAAGAGTCTTGTTTGTCTGGATTTAAAAATCTCTGTTGGAAACACTGTTTAACTCTTTGTCTTTTATTTGAAAATCTATTACTTTTGTATTTGAAGCATATGATAGCATACTTCCAAGTCATTATTGAGGTGTTTGGTGACATAGACTTGCCTCATTGAATTTGGAAAGATAAGACCTAATTATATTCGTATGCACAATAATCATCTGCCCATTGACGTTAGCTCCCTGTTAGCTCTGGCAAACATGCTGGCCAAACTAAAATGACTTTATTGACTGATAAAATATGTATGAACTTCACTATCTGTATGTGTACCAAGAGGTTTAATGTCTAAGTGTCAGAATTGCACTGAAAAGAACTATCATTTACTTGTTAAAACTTATTGTTGAACTGATTCCAGTCCATGGTGTAGGGTATGAGGTCTAGGAGCTTCAAATTCAATTCAGTGTTTTTTTTTTTATTAAGTATTTTTATGCACCAGGCTCTGGTGCCTGAGGACACAAAAACAAAAAGTCCCCTCCCTCAAGGAACTTACATTCTATTTAGGGGTAGAGGGCGGGAATATGACATCCATACTGAAAAGGAGATACTGAGTCATCTCAGGAGGGAGCAGATGGTTAATGTCCGGATAGGCTTTGCAGAGCATGTGGCACCAGAATTCAGATTTGAAGGGAATATAAAGATTCTGAGAGACCAGTGAGGAATGAGTGTATTCCAGGCCTGAGGATGGTTTTGTGCAGAGCATGGAGAAAGCAAGGATGGGATGTTGACCTTGGGGAACATATCTGTGAATTTGTGTAGAACATGTAATACATGAAGAATGGCGAGGAATATTGTAAAGCAAGAGTAGAAAGGTCACTTGTGACCACATTCTACAGGATCTTAAGTGCCAGGCTAAATTTTGTCCTAGAGCCCATGGGGAAATGCTAAAGGGGTTTTGTTTGTTTTTAGGGAATTAATTGGTCATATATATGCTGTATTTCTTTTATTCCCTATATGGAAGATTCTTTCCTAAATCCAGACAAAGGATTAGAAAGGCTTGAGACATTAGTGATGCCTGTGGGAATGAGGAGAATATAATGCTTTGGTAGAGTCCACAAGGTTTGGTAGTCAGTTGGATAATGGGATAGGGTTAGGGTGATGTGTGATGAGTGAAAGATACATTGGTGACTGGGAAAGTTTGGCAGAGGGGCACATTAAGGAGGAAAGACGATTTTCATTTTGGACATGTCAGCTTTCAAGTGTCAAAGGGATTTTCAGGTAGTGATGTCCATTAAGCAATGATGTGGGACTGCCCTTTAAGAGATTGGATCTAATGAGATCTTGATCAATCAGAAATGCAATAGTTATATCTCATTTATTACAGCGTTCTGTGAGGATGATCCGAAGGTATCATGTAATTGTGTTGTCACCCCTCCAGCTAAACATCACCAGGTATATTCATTTTTTGCAAAGTTGAATGGTTACATTTTTTTAAAAAGTGATGAGACTTCTGAAGAGAAGCCATCTCTAAAGTGAAAGTAACTGCTTTCCCACAGGGCTGTATGATGTGGTCCCACAGGTGATGCTATCAAGGGAAAAGTCTTCCCCCTAGGGTCAAAGGAAAGAAATGAATAGTGATCATGGAGTAGTAGGACAACTTCTTAAAAAATATTTTATTTTTAGCTTATGGAATAAAGTATTTCTATAACATAGTAAAACAAAAAAGATTATTGTATGTGAAATTGCAAATCAACTAGGTATAACTTGCCATTTCTCTTAAGTCATTTTTTATCCACCCAATGACAGAAAGGTCTATTGTCTTTCAGGGGCAGAGAACTTCCAAAGTAATTGCCATCTGTTTTCTATCCATCTCCAAGCCACACTGCCTACGTACTGACTTCTTCCTCCCACCAGAACTCTTGCACCTGGCTCCCTGGGCTCTGATTAAGTGAGCTTTCATCTTCTCTTGCTGGGATGCAGGTCCATCATGGCATTCCCCAGTCATCTCCAGGATATTCTGCCAGCTCTCCAGGTTTTTCCCATGAGAACTCAGACTCCTGGTCCTGAGCACTGGGCTCTGACTATCTTGCCTGGACTTGGGCCCTCCACCCTACTTCCTGGCCGTCTCTGGACATGCTGTCACATTCATACACCCTCATGCGTTCCTTCCTTTGCAGATACATGTGTCATCTTTCCCTTTTAGAATGTAACATTCTTGAGTGCAGGCACTGTATTTTTTTTTAGATACCACAGTGCCTGATGTATAATAAATGTTTAATAAATACATCATTCATTCATTCTGGTGATCCATGTGGTCACAAATGATGCTGCCTAAGGAAACCCAGAAAACATTGCCTAAAGATTACAGCTTGGGCAAGAAATAGAAAAACTTAGGAGTACAGGTGTTTCATGTCTACAGCCCATGGAACACAAGAGCTTCATAAAAGAAATTTGGGGAATGAACAATTGGTAAAAAAGATGATGTCTGAGAATGGAATTTGGATTTCTGGAATGTGATTTAAAATATAGGCAGGAACACACCAAAGGATAGCTGACAAGAATGCATTTGCTCAGAAACTTATAAATAACATCCAAAAGACTTTAATCAGAAAAAGAAATGGGAATGAAAAATTCCACATGCATGTGAACCTAGTAAGCTATACTGAGGAGAGGATCTATAAGATAAAGAATTACCACAAGACTTGAAATGCACGTATCCAAGAACAGCCAGCGTGAATGCTCACAGGTATTTTAGCATCTGTCTATATATCTATATATAAATGCATATCAGCAAGATGAACTGGGGATCCTAACCCAAGGGTGTAAAGTAAGCTCAGAGATACCACTGCCTTATTCAGAAGGGGCAGGATGGAGAAAGAGCTGGGGGAGAGCCAACACATGAGTAACTGTTTATTTTTCCATTCTTTGGAGAAAATAATAATAATAAGTAGCCTTTTCATAGCACCTCAAGGTTTGCAAAGCATTTTATAAATGTCAATGATTTAAGAAAATGGAGGGTGTGTGTGTATGTTTTGGTGACCTCATCAACCCCCATGAGTTTAATTACCATCTCTGCACATGATTTAAATCTCTATCCACCTTTAGTCTCAAGGGCACTAGCATCTTTCCAGGTACCCAGACTTGCAACTTCAGCATTATTCTCTGCTTCTCACTTTCTCTCTTTCCTTCTCCTGCATAACCACGCAGTTGCCAAATCTTGTTTCTCCCTCCACAGTCTTCTCTCCCATCCATCCACTTTGCTCTTTTCCTATAGATACCACCATAGTTCGAGACCCAAAAACCTTTTGACTGGGCTGTTGGAACAGTCTTGTGACTGGTCTCCTCCTTTTTCCCCACTATCATCCATCTTCCACAAAGCTGCAAAAGTGATTTTCCTAATGTGTGGTCTGCCCATGTTACCCACCCCCGATCATTAAATGCCAGGGGCTCCCTTTTACCCTTAGGGTCAACTCAAAACTTCTGCTTTGCATTAAAAGCCTTCCCCTATGGTCCAGCCAAACTGACTTTGTCTCCTTTCTTCCAATACAACACTCAGTCTTCTATCTCCACACCTTTGCATTGCTTGTCTCCCATGTCTGGAATGGATTTTCCCATCACCTCCACTTATCCCTATGTTTCTAGTCTTCTCACATTTTCTTCCCCTCCACATACACTACAGTCTAGTGACCCTGGTTGCTCCCTGTGGAAGACAGTCCCTAAAACCTCACCTTCTACAAGAAGTCTTTCTCTCCCCCATCCCCCAGTACATTGCCTTCCCTCTGAGATGACTTCCAATTTATCCTATGTATCCAGTTTGTCTGCACCTACTTGTTTTCATGTTATCTTATCCACTGAATATGAGCTCCTTGAGGGCAGGGACTAACCATTTTGGCTTTTCTTTGTATCTGCTGGACTTGCCCACAAGTCAATAAACAGTAAGGGCCTTCTGTGTGCCAAGGACTATGTGCTAGGAATTCAGAATGAGACAAAAGAGAATCCCTGCCCTTAGGGAGGTCACAATCTAAAGCGAAGACCACAAGATTAACAGGAAATGATTAAAAGAAAGAAAGACACGAATTAAGAAGGATTGAGGGACGGCTTCCAGTGTGAAGGTGGGGTTTTAGTTAGGACTTGAAGGAAGCCAGAGAAGGTGGCAGAAATGAGAAAAGGGCATTGCAGGCAAGGCGGACAGCCAGAAAAAATGCCAGGAACTAAGTGGTAGTGTTGTTTGGTGAACAGCCAGGAGGTCGGTGTTACTGGATTGAAGAGTGCATAGGGGTGTGGGGTGAAAGGTATTCGATGGTTGGAAAAATAGGGGGAGGTAGGTTTTGAAGGCCTTTGAAAACCAAAGAGGATTTTGTATTTGATCCTGCGGGCGATAGGGAACTAAGAGTGTATTGGGAGAAAGGGGGGATGATGTAGTCAGGCATGTGCTTTAGGAAAATTGCATTGTTGGCTAAAAGGACGGATTAGAGTCAAGAAGTGAGGCAAGCAGAAATGTTTGTTGATTTACTAACCACTTCCCAGAGACCCTTCTTTTCTATAAAACTTAAGTGGCAACCTAATGAAGTGTTTCCTCACCTCCCCCCAGCCACAGGTCCTGAAAATATATTGTATATCTATTTTGTATGAACTTATATATGTAGCATCTTCCTCCCTCCCTTCAATTTTTTAGTTAGTTTTGGTTACTCAGAGGCAGGCAAAGTTTATGTGTGCATGTGTGTGTGTGTTCATCCTTAGTTGTAGAAGAAGACCATGCCATCAGAGAAATGATGACATGACTTGCACTTGACTTTGTTTTGAGTGAGGGAAGGCTGTGCAGCTCAGCAGCCTTACTTTTCCTCAAGAGCCATCTGAATCCAGTGACTAGATATTCATCAGGATGACTAGAGATGACCCAGGATGAGGATTGGGGTTGTGACTTGCCCAAGTCACATAGCTAGTGAGTGTCAAGTGTCTGAGGTGAGATTTGAACTTAGGTCCTCTTGACTCCTACACTGGTGTTCTATCCACTGCACCACCTAGATGCCCATGGGGAATTTAGTCACAGAAGGAAAAGGCAAGTGGAAATCATAGTCTTTCAGGATTGGAAATGTCCCTGGAGACCAACTTCCCCATTTGGGTTAAATTACTTAATCAGAGTCACAGTGTTAGTAAGTATATGTATGTATCCTCAGTACTTAGACCCAGCACGTAGTAAGCAGTTAAATGTTTCTTATTTGATTGTTAAAGACCAAAACAGTCATGCTCATCAAGTTTACCAGTTACAGAATAGGACGTATAGTTAACAAATTGGGAAATAGCCAAGATCCCTACCCCCCAAATCTTGGCTATTAGAAATTGAAGCCAAATATAATCAGGTGAAATTTACAAAGGATAGTGAAAAATCTTAAAATCCACCTCCCAAGTCCAAGATGGTGGGGAAGGAGTGACTAGACAGGAGCTTCTCCAAAGGGGATCTGGCTTTCACACAATCACAGAATGTAAGAGTTGGAAGGGAGGGATATCTGCAGCCATCAAGTCCATCAACATATTTTGATTGATTGTAGGTTCAATGTGAGTCAGCAATGCAACAGTATGACATGTCAAAAAAACTCCTGTAGCTTGCAGTAGGGTTCAGGATTATAGAGGGGATCGTCCTACATATATGTTCTTCCTTGATTAGAGTCTGCCTACTATCATGTTGAGTTCTGGGTGGCCTATTTTAGGGCAAGTCCTTGAGACACCTTTGAGGGGAGAGTGAACAGCAGTGGGCAAGTTCAGATTGACCGTTTGAGGGGACAAGGATTTGTTTAACCTGGACATAAGATTTAAGGAAGTGAGAAGAGGTCATTGGGCAGTTTCCATGTATCTGAATACCTGGTATTTGGCATAGTAATGGGACACCAAGTGGAATTTGCAAAGAGGTCAATTTCAGCATGACCTAAGAAAGAATTTCTTAATGATTAGAGATGTCCAAAAATGCAGTGGGCTACATTGGGAGGTAGGATGGCTTTCCTCATAATGAAGGTCTTCTAGGAAAGGCTAGAGAAACTCCTGTTGGTAATGTTAACACTTATTCAGCTCTGGGCTGGATGAGATGGCCTCCAAGCCCCAACTTTGCCCGAAATTCTTTAATTTGCTCTCCCAAGAATTGAGCAAATTCCTTCCCTGTTTCTACTATCTTCTCTTTCCCTTCTTGGCTTGTTAAATTCTCACTTGTTTTTAAAAGTCCATCCCAAATTCACCCTCCAGGAAGCCTTTACTAGATCGCATTGATTTGTGGTGACCTCAGTCCTCACACAGTACTTTGCTTTGTGTGCCTGAGACACTTAGGATTCCATACTGCCTCTTTGGTCTGTGTTATGTATCTGTGCTGTGGGTATAGACCGTCTCTTAGGGTATACGCTCCTCAAGGACAGGTTCAGTGTGTTATCTGTACTTGAGCTGCTGAAATGTCTGTTTTTGCTCTTTCCTTTATCCCACAACATGAACAGGGCTAGGGCATGAGAACTGTTTTCCAAAGAGTCCACTTCATTAGTCATAAATCAGATGTGAGGAATCGCTAGAATGTTTTTTTAAAAGCTCTGTCCATCATGACTTTGGGAGATGAAATAGAAGGCTTGTGAATTACCACAAAAACAAAAGCTCAGAAAAAGTTTGTCAAACTTTGTTCAGGAGATAGATGCTTTTTTTTCTTCCAAAATACTTGTGCAGGTTTATTTTGCCTATAAACCTTGCTGTCCTCCTGTTGCTACAGTTGTTCTGAAACCACTAGGAAAGGTGTGACTCCTCACCACTGCAGGCTTCCTCTTTCTCCCAGCTCCAGCTCAGCTCCATTCCATCTTATCTCAGGCCCCTCCATTTCTTTGTAAAATAGCCAGAGTACATCACTGGTTCTTATCCCACCCCTTTGTGGTTTTTTTGGTGACAGATCTCACGATCTCTTAGAGAGTTTTGCATTTGAAGGCTGGATTTGGGGCCCCTTGCTGGTCCTATGCTGAAACTGACTGAAAATATTTTGTGTCTTTCTGAGCACTGTTACTAGAGTAAGAGATGGGGCAGCCACGGACTTCCTTCAAGGCTTAACTCAGATCCCAGCTCCTACAAGAATTCTTTCTGGTTCCTCCCCACTTGTTAAGGTTTTCTCAGTCCCCACGTTATGTTATCTGTGTATTTATCTACATATCTTTTTCTCTCCCCAGCCCTCCACTCCTTGAGGGCAGGATAATTTTTATTTTTGGCTTTACATCTCCAGCATCCCTGGAAATCTGACAGCAAGTACCAATTAATTAATTTATTTGTGGAGCACTCAGTATGGCCAAGGCACAAAGCTGAGCGATGAAGATTCAAACAAAAAGCAAAGACATGGCCCCTGGTGTCACATTCAAATGGAGAAGACAGCATCCAAACAGTTATGTACATCCAGGACACACGCAGCATAAATGGAAAGTAACTTCAGAGAAAAGGCTCATAGTAGGCACTTAATCAATGATGGCCACATTGTATTCAATGGATAAGACAGAGAGGCTGAGTCAAAAGCTTTGCCAGGGTAGTCATAAAATAGCCAGGTCCAGTCCTGTCTGACTCTCCATGACCACACTGGGGTTTTCTTGGCAGGGATACTGGGGTGGTTTGCCATTTCCCTCTCCAGCACATTTTACAGATGAGGAAACTGGGGCAAAGAGTGAAGTGACTTGCCCAGCACTCTATCCATTGTGTCACCTAGCTGCCCCCAGAATAACCCTGGCATGTAGCAGTGTTTAGAGAGAGATGACTTCTTGTGGTTTCCAGAAAGTAGATTCCTTTAAATCTTGATTTTGTTTAGTGTCAGTATTACTTTTACTCTGGCTTGAATTATTTATACTGTCATTTTGGTGCAAGTTAAGCAGGTCTGATAAGAGGCCATTAATGGAATGGCTGAAAATTGTGTAACTTGAGCCCATGACATTCCTTCTTGCTGATGAAACCTTGACTCACTTTGCATCTAGGATAGACTGGGGTCTGAAAACAAGTTCTCCGTTCCCACGTCCACTGTCATATCTGTAATATTTTAGATGATTCCCTGGCTCTTTATATGCTCAATTCAGCGTAGCATTGGTTTCTAACCAAGCCTGGGACCTTCTTCATAAAGCTTTGCTTACTGGTAGAGGGAATTCTAAGTTTTCATGTTACCTTCCTGAAGGATGGAGCTGGTATGAGGGCTTTAGGAGAGGGGACTTCTGATCAGACTGGAATGATCCCAAATCCAGGTGTAAAGATAAGAACCAGCACAATAGCTGTAGGAAGGGCCTGACAGACCCCCCAGAACACTATGAGGCTGGGCACTCTTTTTATCTCCACCCCTAAGAGAGTTGCTGGACTAGAATTATATCTATGTGTCACCTGCTAGTCTGGGGGCTCAGCAGGTTCAAAATAAACAGCTATCCCTTAAAGGATCAACACAAAGTCATCCCAAGATTGTTTTTGTAGTTGTGTTTGGTTCTTTTCTGCATGTTATAGGAAGTAAATCCATTTAACCAAGCAGTTAACAAATCAAAAAAATCATATAGATTAGAATATACCAGAAAATATCCAGTGTGAATGAACTCTTTAAGTAGGAGTGAAATGAAATCTCAGCTTGACCAGAAGAGAGGCCCAGTTTCACCAAGGGGAAATTTTCCAAAGTCTCTAGGGAGTCAAACGAGAAATCAGGGATATGTCCAAGAGTCAACTTTCTGTATAAGGCATTAGTTTCCAAAGTGTCTGTTTCTCTCTACCTCTCTCACCACTACCCCTGCACAATGTTTGCAGTTAGGTAGGCCCCAAGAGAATCTGGCACCATGCATGTCTTCTCTTGAAGTCTCTTCTCTACCATGCATATCTTCTCTTGAAGCCTTCTCCAAAGCTCTCACATCAACTCCACACATATAGGCAGGGTTGAGTCAGCAATCTCTCCACCAGTTGGGAGAGTGTCACCCAAAATGCTCTGGTCTTATGTAAAAACCTAGGGATCATCAATTTAACAAACATTAACCACCCCCCTTGTACTAGGCAGTAAGTACATGCCACATAGACAAGAAATGAAACCATCCTTCAACAAACTAATATTGTACCAGGTAGATAGACGTGTACAAATAGGCAAAGACAAAATATGTACAAGGTGAATGCCAGTTAACTTCGAGGGAAAACAAATGCTAACTGGGGTGATCAGAAAAGGTCTTATTAAGAAGTTGGCAGTAGAGGTGTACTTTTGAAAAAGGCTGGGGATTCTGTGAAGCAGAACTGGGAAAGGAGAGTAATCGAGACATTGGAAACCACTTGTATTAAGAAATAGAAAAGATGACAGGTGGGATGTCAGCTAAACATTTTGTCCAGATTAGGGTAGGTGAGTAAAAAGAAATAAGATCTGAAGGACTGGTAGGAGTTAGATTGTGGACGGTGAGTCAAGGAAGGATCCAAGGTTGTGAGTGGAAGATTGGTGGGGCATCAATAGAAAGGGGGAGGTTTGGAATAAGGGCAGGACAAGCGACAAAGAGGATGTTTGCAGGTGTTTGGTTGGGAACCAGATGGAAATATCCAGGAGCCAGTTGACATGCCAGATTGGAGTTTAGGAGAGAAATTAATGCTGAATGTACAGATTTGAAAGTCTTCAGCATAGAGGTTAATCAGTTAATCAGTAAGCAAAAAAAGCTTTTGTTCTGTTGTACATATATAAGTATGCATATAATAGATGTAAAATGAACACCAGCCACTTTTGGAAAGGAGGGCAGGACTAACAACTAGGAGAATAAAAGCTTTGGGGATAAGCACTTGCTCTGAGCCTGGAAGGAAGCAGCTATTTGAAGAGGAAGAAGTGAAGGGAGTGTGCATTCTAGGCTCTGGAGATAAAATAATGCATCTCATAGAAACCAATGAGGAGTATAATGAGAGGATTCAGGCAACCATAGGAAAGAACCTTGTAAGGATGTCCATGCTTACTGATTTAGAAAAATAAACAAACAGAAAGGAAGCCAAGTGAGACATGTTAGCAAGGTAGTTAGCAATGTCAGAAGCCGCAAGGTAGACATATAGAATGAGGGCTGAGAAAATGCCATTGGCTTTGGCAGGTAGGAGACCCTTGGTAACGAGAGAGAGAGGGAGAGAGAGGGGGAGAGAGAGAGAGAGAGAGAGAGAGAGAGAGAGATTGTAATTATGAAGTCACATTACAAGGGGTTGAGGAAATGGAGGCAAAGAGTGTCCACAGCCCTTTCCAGGAGTTCACCTGTAAAAAGAAGACTTAGAGGATGATAAATGAAAAGAATGGTAGGGTCAAGTGATTTATTAAGGATAGGAGAGAACTGGCATGTGGGGGGAGGGGGTAAGGATTCCGTCAACATGGACAGATTGAGAGAGAATGATTAATCAGCTGCAGGTTCCTGGAGGAGAGAAAGGGCTGAAATTAAGACTCCAAGTATAGGGATTATTAGCCTTGGCAAGGAGAAGGATCACTTCTCCTCCCAGAGATTGGAGCTAAGGAGAAGACTATGGGTATTGAAGAAGAGGAGGAAAAGAAGGGGTGGTCTTCATAGTGGGTGGCCTCCTTTTTCTCAGTAAGGCAGGAGGGCGAGTTCTTCCTATGTTACCCATTTTGTAAAATGATCACGTCTCCTATCAGTATCATGAGGGTAGAGGAAGATTAATGAGGTAATGGTTTTTAAAAGCTTGACATTCTTTGGATGAAAAACACATTATAAATACTTGCTGCTATTTTAAGTTATCATAAACACATGGTCAGCTGTTTAAATATACAGACACAAATAAATTAGCATCTTGCTCAGAATTCTTCTCTTTCTTGGAAGGTTCAGCTTTATTTCCTTTCTGTACCAAGATGAGCAGGATATATAGTAAGGCCATCAGTAATACTGAAAACATTTTCCATTTTCTATTTTTTTTTTTTTAGGATTCTTGGGAGATGTTGATTTTTAAAATGTCAATTTTTAATGTTTTGCAATCTGTGAGGCTGAGACAGCCTTTCAGATAAAATCTCAAAGGCTCCTCTTCTATTGTGACCCCTTATCTGGGGTTCTAATTACCTGTAATACCTTAGTCTAGGGAAGGAGTCTTGGGGTATAGCTGAAGCAACTCGGTGGTGTAGGGCAATTCAGACAGAAACAAGGACCATTAAACCATACAAGAGGATTCCCACATACTGACTTAACTTTAAAATATAGTATTATTTATGTTTTATTGTATTTATTAATATTTATTGTGTTCAACATTTTCTGATTACATTTGAATCTGGTGCATTTGAGAGTGTTGTGGGCCATGTGCAACCTGCAGGCAGTGCATTTGACACCTCTGGTGTAGGGGGTCAAGTCCCGGCTTTAGGTCCAGAAAACCTGAGTCTCAATTACCAGCTATGTGACTTTGAGCAAGTCACTTCAGCTCTACCAACATCAGTATTGTCATCTGTAAAATGGGGATAATAATACCACCTTACTCCCAGAATGGATCTTAAAGTCCTATACAAATGCTAGTTAGCATCATCATTTTATGAAGAAGGGAGAGAAGTGTTCTCTGATAAACATATGAACCAGAAGAATTGACAGCGTAACAGTTGGAACCAAAACGTCCTTTCTTATGCAAAAACCAATGAGAGAAGAAAGAGTGGATTGGCTCCCTTGTGTTTCTGATAGCCCACTTGGTAATAATGGCTATAAACAGAAAAGTAGGAACGAGGAAAGCACAGAAAAGTTTCTTATTTCTTCAACTTTGTTTCTTCCTTTTTGAGAAGAGTAAGGGAGAAATCCCTCTTTAGAAATACTGGGATGATTCTCAGTGAGGGAAGAGGGGAGGAAGAGAGAATTTGGAACTCAAAATTTAAAAAAAAAATGTTAAAAATTTTTTAAAAAAATTTTAAAATGTTAAAAATTGTTTTTACATGTAACTGGGGGCATATAAAATAAAATTTTTTAAAAAAGAAACAGTGGAAATAGCTGCTTTATGTACTCTTTTTCTTTAGGTATATAAGTATCATGCTTTTACCTTTTTATCTAAGTAAGGGCATTCTTATCCCTGCAGTTATGATCTAGTTTTGGTGTTAGGAATGGAGAAAATGACTCTTAAAATAATCACCCTCATGCTCAGTCTAAATATAGGCAGGGATTTTAGTTGCTCAAAATGGGATATCTAGAAAACCATTGCATAGCTAGTAGTGAATGATGCCTAGCAAGCCAGGAGAGGAATGGCGAGCTGTGTTAGCAACTGGTCATTTGTAGTTATTGTTGCCTGTTATTATTCTGCTTCATTGCTCCTCTGATGCCTCATCTTGTCACAGTGGGGTTGCTGGGTTCTTGAAAGGAATGAAAGTGGAATGAAGCACCAGTGATGCTGAAAAGGCTTTGGAGCCCATGCGCAGTGATGACCTGTGTGCCCTTCAAAGGAACTTTTCCAAACTTAGATGGCTGACTCCTAGCTCATGACTTTTTTCAGCTACAACAGCCCATGAGAAAGAGCTATAAAGGAATAAGACCTTCTACACTGATGAAACATTAGTTCCTTGAAATACCAGAGTATTTAGGTTGGGTCAGTCATGACAAAAAGAAACATATGCTTAGAAGTAACTATCAGGGAAAGATGAGAAGACAATAATTCCTAAGATACTATGGAGATATATCCGTTGACACAAAATTAGAGGGATAGCTTACATGTCTGATGAAAGGGTCAGAATTAAAAAAAAAAAAAAAAAGATGACAAAATTTGCCGCTAAATCTAACCAGATAAAATATAATAGGAACAAGTTAAAGAATTAAACTTGGAATCAAAAAATCATGTTCATCAATACAAGTTGTGGGATGCCCAGCTAGGTGGCAGCTCATCCAAAGAGGATATGAGGATTTCAGTGGGACTAAAGAAGGTATTAGGATTCAAGGCCCCTCTAATTGGACCCACTGACTGGAGGGCAGAGCCATGATCTCTATCTACTGCGCCACCTAGTATGTTAGACTGTCGGTTCTTTGTGAGCAGCGGCTGTTATTTTGTTTTGTTTTGTTAATTTGTATCCCTCAGCAGTGAGTCTGGAATTTAGAAGGTCCTTAATAAATGGTTGGGTCAGGTAGATGGGGCAGTGGATAGGATGCCAGGCTTAAAGTCAGGAAGACTCCTCTTCCCAAGTTCAAATCCAGTCCTAGACATTTACTAGCTAGCTGTGTGACCCTAGGCAGGTCACTTCACCCTGTTTGTCTCAGTTTCTCCATCTGTAAAATGAACTGGAGAAGGAAATGGCAAACCACTCCAGTATCTTTGCCAAGAAAACTCCAGATGGTATCACAAAGCTTCAAACATGACTGTCAATGACTTAACAGCAGCAACAATAAATGTTTATTGACTTAACAATTGACTGAAGAGTTCAGGTCCAGGAAGGTCATATTCTTTTACATCTAGAATCTTCTATTCAAGGTTGAAAGACATTGATGAGTGGCCAGAGGTGAGTGACCAAGATGATGAAGAGCCCCAAGGTCATGCCATATAAAGTTTGGTTGAAAAAATGAATGAGCTTTAACCCGGAGAAGAGAAGATTTGGCAGACACATAATTTTCAGCAAGTATTTGAAGTGTTGTCATGTGGAAAGGATTGGATTTCTTCTTTTTTGCCTCTAGAGGATGAAACCAGGAGCCAAGGGTGAAGTTACAAAGAGAAAGGTTTAGTGTTAAGGTAAGAAAAACCAACAGAGCCATCCTAAAGTGGAAAGGGCTGCCTATGGCAGTTGCAAGTTTCCTCTTAGTGGAGGTTCCCAAGCCAAGGCTGAATGATGACAAGTTGATAATATCGTATCAGAGATTCTTGGTCAGGTCCAGACCCAACTGGATGGTCTCTGAGGTCCTGTCCAACTCTGAGATTCTGTGACACATGTGGAAAAATATATTTGAAACTGCAAATAGTTGCAAAATCTTATTCAGTCTTTTGATTTATAATTAAATACACGTTGTTCTCTACTGAGTCATGTCTGACTCTTCTTGACCCCATGGACCTTCTGTCTTCCACTATCTCTCAGAGAATGTCCAGGTTCATGTTCATTGTTTCCAAGATACTCTCCATCCATCTCATCTTCTGCCATTCCCTTTTCCTTTTGTCTTCAATCTTTCCCAACATCGGAGTCCATCCACTGAGTGCTTACTTCTCATGTGGCCATGATATTTAAGCGTCACCTTCAGTATTTGACCTTCCAGTGAATAACCTCAATTTCTATACCTTGGTGATTTTCAAAAATAAGTGGGACCCGTATGTAGAGAAAAAGAGGGAAAGAAGACTTGATGAAGATAGAATGATAGATGTTAGAACTAGAAGGTGGCTTGAATATCACTTAGTTGAGCTCCCTCATTTTAGAAATAAGGAAACTAAGAGCCAAGAAGGGCAAAATGATTTGTAAGTGGCAGTCATCATCTGTGTATCATTGCAATCAGGTAGTTTTCTGATATTATGATTCATTATTTGCATTTAAGGAAACTGGTCACTCCAGAAATCAGGGAGGGTCAGGGGGCCTAGAACCCAAGAATCATTCATTCTAGTTGTTCATGGCTTGTTTTTCTCTTCCAGATGAAGTATTTTTCTGTTTATCCAGTGACACTGGCCTGCTGGCTGCCTCACAAACAAGACAATCCATCCATCTCTCAGCTCCTGGTATGCTCTCTGACTGTCTCCCTTGCCTGGAATATTCTCCTTCCTCTGCTCTAACCACTGACCTCCCTTGTTTCCTTTAAGTTCCAACTAAAATCCCACTTTCAACAAGAACCTTTCCCTGACCTCTCTTAATTCCAGTGCCTTACATCTATGAATTATTTCCTATTTATCCTGTACACAGTTTGCTCTGTATATATTTTTTTGTTCTTGTCTCTTCCATTAGATGGTAAGCTCCTTGAAGACAGAATCTATCCTTTTTTCTCTTTTTGTATCTGCAGGTCTTAGCACAGTGCCTGGCACTTAATAAATGTTGAATGATTGATAAAATAAATGTATTCTCTAATACTTCAAAAATCTTTGACCTCATGAGTGTGGGTCCTCCCAAATCATGACACACACACATACACCCTACAATTTTGAGAGCTACTGAGTCTCTCGATTTTATCAGGCTCATCGTCTAATAACAAATGTGTCAGTCTAGTATTTCCAGAGCCATGCAAGAGCCTTTGAGTACCCTGGCAACATGGAGCCAGGGAAAGGGTGCTATATCTGGCATCAGAAACTCTGGATCTGAATCCCACCAGTGCCCCTTTTTACCTGAGACACCTTCAGGCAAATCACTTACCTTCTCTGGACCTCTGTTTCCTCATCTGTAAAATAAGGGAGTGGGACTAGATGGCTTCTAAGGGACCTTCCAATGCTAAATTTTTGATCCATGAAGCACATTAAAAAAAAACAAAAAAAACAAAAACCTTTTTTATTTCTCTGGAAATATCAAATATTTTCCATCAAAGCCTTTTCCAGACTCCTGGGAAAAATCCCTTGGAAAGGAAGATGGAGGACAAAAAAGTCTTTTATTAGGTGATTAGATTAAAGGGCAGTCTGCTCTCTTTGTGCCCTGAAGGGTTTAAACTAGGACCCAACTCTGGAAGTTCCATCTTCCCCTCAGAGGGAGGTTTTGTCTCTCAGCCTCTTTGTCTGCTATTCAATTTAGATTCTAGATAGAAATCTCTGGTAGGGTCCATAGGTTCTTCCTAGGGAGTGGTCCAGAAAGAATGAGAGAGAGAAACTTGGTTGCTCAATTCTGGAATGTTGGCCTAGGAATTTTTTTTATTTTCCTTGTTGACAATTCCTATAAATGTTACCTGAAGTTATCTTGCAGCAGAGACATGGGGAGCTCTATCAGTTTAGACATCTCTACCTCCATGCTAGAGATGGCTTGGATGTAGAATAAGGTTTCATTAAATAAATCTATTTCTGGCAGACTGGTGACTAAATGAAGAATATAGTATTAGTATTAACATTTTTTTCTTCAACATAGGGATTCATTAGGTGATGTCCATGAATAGATATTATGGGGTCCATGAATTTGGGTGGGAAAAAGTTATATCTCTCTTTTTACTAACCTGTAACTGAAATTTAGTTTTTCTTTTAGTTATTAATATAAGAAACAAGCATGATTCTGAAAAGGGCTACATAGGTTTCACGAGACTGCCAAAGGGGAAACATGATACCAAAAAGGCTAAGAGCCCTGATCTAAAAGCTCTGTACCAAAATGAAGCATTAAACTGAGATATCAGTGGAAGGGATGGAAGGAAGGAGAAGAGAATGGATAAGAAGGGAAAAAGAGAAAGGGGGAGGTAGAGAGATAGAGAAGTAGAAAGATGTGGATGTGTGTGGGTGTTCATCCTTCATTGCCAAAGAAGGCCATGCCATCAGAGAAATTGACATGACTTGCACTTGACTTTGTTTTGAGTGAGGGAGGGCTGTGCAGGTCACCAGCCTCACTTCTCCTCCAGAGCCATCTGAATCCAGTGACCCGATATTCATCAGGATAACTGGAGAGGACCCAGGATGAAGCAATTTGGGTTAAGTGACTTGCCCAAGGTCACACAGCTAGTGAGTGTCAAGTGCCTGAGGTGAGATTTGAACTCAGGTCCTTCTGACTCCTGCACTGGTGCTCTATCCACTGCACCACCTAGCTGCCCCCCCCCCCCCAAAAAAAGAAAGATGTAGATAGAGGTGGGGAGATAGGTAAAAAAGATAGAAGTAATTAAGAAACCTTCATTATGGCACCTACCATATGCCAAGCCCTGTGCTAAACTCTAGGGATACAAAGAAAGGCAAAAGACAGTTTTCACCTTGATACTTTCAAGGAGCTCAGAATATAATGGAGAGTCAACATGAAAATGACTGTGGACAAGCAAGATAAACTAGAGATAGTCAACACAGGGAAGACACTAGCATTAAGGATGATTGGGGAAAGCTTCTTGTAGAAGGTGGGATTTTAGCTGAGACTGAACAGAAGCCAGAGGAGAGAGAAGAGAATTCCGAGTCAGGAGGTGAAATGTCTTGTGCAAGGTGGGCAGGTTAGTAGATCAGTAGAGACGAGGGAAAAGACAGAGGAAGGGAGAAGGAGAAAAAGACAGGAAGGGAGAGGGAGGAGGAAATTGTATGTGTATACATATATATTTACAAATATGTAAAAAATTATAAATATATATATAACATACTTATTCAATTTAGTTTAGCATTCACTTCTTGAGTACCTACTGTGTGATAGAAATGGTGTTAGGCACTAGAGATAAGCAAAAATTAAATCATCCCTACCCTTAAAAAGCTTACACTCTATTGGAATGGGAGGAAAGAAGACAACACGTATGTGAAAATATATTTAAAAATCCAAGTACAGTAAATATTTGGGGGAGGGGATAGGAGAGCACTTAGGGCTGGGCAAATCAGGAAAGGCTTCCTGTAGGAAGTGACACATGAGCTGTTTCTTTGAAGGAAGGTAGAGATTTTCCAAGGCAGAGATGAGGAGGCCTGGAGCACAGTCTAGGTAAAGAACAGTATAGAGGCAGACAATAAGGAGTCACCTATAGGGCAATTTGACTAAAAGGTAGTGAGTATGGTTGATCCCTGTGGGAGAAATAGATTAGGACTAGATTGTAGAGGGCATCACATTCTAGATAGAGGATTTTGTGTTTTATCCTATAGACAACAGAGAGCCTCTGAAGCTTCTTGATTAAGGAAGTGATATCAATAAACAAGTCTTTCTTAAGTGTTACTTATATGCCCATATGTTCTATAGACTCCGGGAATACAAAGACAAAAAAAGGGAAACAATTTATATAATGTAACTTCAGCAGAAAGGAAGTAGCAGCCTGGAAGTGGGAGGGGGTCAGGAAAGGTCTCACACAACATAGGGAGCATTTGAGCTGAGCTTTGAAGGAAAAGGAAAAAGGGGTGCATTCCAAGAATGTGGGGAGAGGGCAGGCAAAAATCAGTATCACATGTGAGTTACAGTAGGCTAGCTTGGATGGACCATATAGGCTGGACCTCACAGATTGTGAACGGCTTTGAATGCCAAACTGAAGAGTATGGAGATACAGTCAGACCTATGCTTTCTAAAATCTTTTTTTTTTTTTAAGTCCATATTATATGTATGAGTTACATATTTTGTTGGGTCAGTTGTTCAATCATGTCCAGCTCTTCGTGACCCCGTTTGGGGTTTTCTTGGCAGACAGTGGAGTCATTTGCCATTTCCTTCTCTAGCTCATTTTATAGATAAGAAAACAGGCAAACAGGGTAAAGTGACTTGCCCAGGGTCACATAGCTAGGAAGTGTCTGAGGTCAGACTTGAACTCTTCCTGACTCCAGATCCAGTGCTTTATCCATTGTATCACTGAGCTGCCCTATGTTTCAAATGTACATATTCAAAATATACTACATATTAGATGTAATGCATACCTAATATGCAAATATATCATACATTTGTTTTAGATTTTTATACTCAAGCAAATATATTGTCAATACAAAATATAATTAATGTGTTACTAGAAGATAGGACAAAAGTTTAAAAGGCAAATGTTGATATAGTGAACCAATGGAAAGTAGGAGTCTAGGTTAGCATGACCACCAAAATCTGTAATTTTTTTGCCAGAGATTGCTGAGAATACACTTTTCTGCATACAATTCTTTGTAACAAAACATTAGTTCTTAACAATATGCACGTTTCCTAAGACAGTAACCATGAAATCAACTATAAAATGCAGTACATGAAATAAAACTGGTAACATGTAAAACTTTTTTCTCACTGGTAATTCCTTAGAATTCTGTGACCTTTTGTGCTAACATCTTACTAATAAAAAAAAATCATTGATTTCAGATAATACTCATTTTTCGTAACATATGAAATCTACAGTATCATAAATACTCTACAGGAAATAAAATTCTTAAAACAAAAAAATGTTTTTAACCTGAATCTTCCTTTCCTCTATATCTGATGACTGTGTGAGGGTGTCATACTTTACTTCTGTCAACCTCTCTACTTTGGCCACTCTCTGACAATCAAGGGAGAGGTTGCTGGGACTTTAGCTGCTGCTGTCCACAGACTCGGGAGGTCTCAGCGTCACCTCCAACACTCTGTCCTTCACAACTGGTGGATGGCTTTCTAGATGGTCAAAGACACACCAACTTTGAATGATCTGTCAGCCATGTCTTCTTTCTGCCCTACTTGAGATCCTGCAGTGTTTCCCAGCCAACAGCAGCTGCAGTATGTTCCAGCATAAAATTTATCTAACATCTTTATTTTCACACTAAGCCACATCATTGACTTTGCACACTTGAACTTAGAGTCCACTACACTTTGGGGGCATGACTGCAACACAAAACTTGAGTTTTAAAGATCGACAATGGAAATAGGCAAGGAATGCATGGAGGCTCTTTACAATAGTGGGGTGATGCTTGTTGTCCTTTGCTCTAGAAGTAGACCAAAATGACATCACTATGCTCAAGTCAAGTTTCAGTGTGTCTGACTGTGGCTGATCACACCAATCTGAGCTCGGAATGCTCTACCCCAAGTTGGGCACAAATAGTCCCTGTGAACATTTCAGGTAGATTCTCTAAATTTGCACATCCTGCATTTCCTCAGAGTTGTTTCAATTCTGCTTTGCTCATAGAACACAGCACCTTCTCTGATGAGGGCACGTCATGATGAGTGGTCATGTGCCAATGTCTGCCATGTCACACAATCAATTTAAAACTACTTGAGAGACCTTCAGAGTGTTGTATCATTTCTTCTGACCACCACGTGAATGCTTGCCCTCTGTGAGTTCTCCATAAAATAGTGTTTTTAGCAAACATAATAAGCCCAGTGAAGCCCCTGGTAGGACACCAGCTGCTCCAAAACTTACACCTGTCCAATCTCTCCTTTTTCTTTATTATGCATACCCACAAATGTGTATAGTTGCCAATTTGAAAGTGAAAATGAGGTTACTCATAAAATCATGGGAATGTTTTGAAGTCACAAAAGTTAAATGTTGAAGATTCACTGTACCCACATGGTTTTTAGTGGGTATCATCTGAAAAGTTTGGTGTGTTGAGATCTTAGGCCCAGGTCTCAGAGTTATGGGAAATGAGAGATATGATGTTATGTGTCATTGTTTGTGTGTTGGGCTCTGTTCCTCTGCAAGTGATTCTCCCCCTCCATTTTGACCAGTTCATTCTCCTTCCTCTTTTCCAATCTTGCGTATTTTGTGTCTATCTTCTCTTATGAAGAATGGATGCTTTGTGGCATCTGTGGATTTGGGGGCAAGCCTATTTCAAGCACCATCTAGCTCCTCCTGCCCATGTATTCTGAAACCATCTGTCACTGATCTAGCAATTCCTATAAACAACAATTTGGTTTCTTTAATCATGGTTTTAAGACCCAAGTTAATTGATATGAGGTTGTCCCTAATTAGTGAAAATGCCTGTTACAGAAAGATGATGCATGAGCTGCAGTTCACAGGAGACACACTGTGCAAAGGCTTCTCATCAGACAAATTACATACCTCCAGCACAGCCCAGGAAAGCAGTGGGCTGGGGACGCCTGGTCCAAGTGCTGACAGTGCTGAGAAGATGCCATTATTGGAGTCCCAGAATATAAATTAGAGGCATAATCTGATGCAGATCTTATATTTAGTATTAGATCTTCAGCATTTAAAGCTTCTATGAGAAGAGGGTGTGGGAGGTGAAGAGAGAAAGCACAATGGAGCCAAGTGAGCCATTTTGGTTATCCTTACTAAAGGCTTCATATGTTTGGCATTTGATTTATTATTTCTGGAGGAAAGCTTTCTTAATGTGTGGTTTCTTCCCAGAACCAGCTTGATTGAATTGATAGTGCTAATCTAAAGACTGGTGTGTAGATTAATTGGCAAGAACATATTCATTTAAATATCAATCAACATTGCAGGGGAAGGAAAAAATGACCTAAGTGGTATAGGTTTATTTTACTGCTGCCTTTGAGGTATTTTAAGAAAATGTGCTCCAAGCAAGAATATATAAATACATTTTCCACTGAAGTCCTCCTCAATGCCTCATCATAGCATGGAGGTGACCCTGGGCTCTCGAAAGCTCTGCTAAAGGAGTCCAAGGAACCTCTGGCAGGTCTCTCCAAGATGGAAAACCTTTGAATGCAGGATTTGCTACATGTGTTTGTAGAAATGTATGTTGTATATAACAGTATTTACTGCATGCACATATAGAGATGTATGTTGTCTGTGGGAGTATTTTACACAGTGATGACATTGAGCTTTTTTTAACAAAACATCAGAACTTGGAAATCCACATTAGTGGTACCCTGAGCTTAAACTACCCTAGGGTATTTTATTTCTAGAGCTTGTCTGAGGGAATTGTCTTTAGAATGTGTGGCAAGGATTTTAGAACATCCTTAATGGTGGTAAATCCTTATGTTTGTAGAGTTCACCTGCTTTTTGGGGGGGGGGGAACACAATCAAAATTAAGTGACTTGCCCAGGGTCCCTCGGCTGGTTAAGTATCAAGTGTCTGAGACTAGATTTGAACTCAAGTCCTCCTGACTCCAGGGCTGGTTCTCTATTTCATCAGCTTTTTTGGAAAAAGCCAAAATCACCCAGAACCAAATAGTTGCATTTATTTCCCATTGTGACTTGTTGTTATTTCCTGCTTTTCTCTCCAACTCCCAGCTTTATAATTTCCTGCTTTTAACACTCAAACCACAGAACCTCGCTTGTGAATATTTCATGTAAAATGAGTGAATAAAGGTATGGAGATCAGGAGAAAACAGCAGGACCCGGTAAGTGTTAAGTTCATAAAGAGTTGTCAGATGAAAGGATTAGGTTTCTTCTGCTGGTCCTAAAGGGCAGAATTAAGAGCATGGAGTGGAAGGCAAAAACAGGGAAAATGTAGTCTAGACATTAGGAAAAACTTCCTAATGATCAGAGCTATAATGGACTGACTGGGGAAGTAGTGAGTTCTCTTTTCCTTGTGGTCTGATTGTTGGTTATATTATAAAGGAGAAATCATTTTTTAGTTATAGGTTGGACTGGTGGCCTCCATTACCTTCCAATTCTGACATTTTGTGATTGTAAACTGTGCTTGTAATTCTCCACTCCCGAAGAGGAAACAGTGACATCAGCATGCTCTTTTGTTCAAAGGGGAAGGTGAATCAATGGTGACTGACTGGGTGTAAAGCAAACTGTAACATTCCAACTTAAGATGAAGAGTTCTCAGAGCACTCCGTTATACATCGTTAACTCCTGGGGCATTTCTCATGGTTACATCACAGCCAAAGCAAAATTGTAAGTTTAGGGCTAAATCATTCACTGCCAAGTCCAGAAACGAGAAATAATTCATTTTGCTTGTGATTTCTGCTAGAGAGAGAGCTTTTCTCAACTTTATAGGATAATATATTTGACATTCTAATTCTACATATTATAGCAGAATATTATGTTGTATCAAATACAGAACTGATCTCAGCCCAAACTGTGTTTGTTTGGTTTTTTCTCCTCAAACTGGGAACTAAATTTTATTATATGTTGATGTTACGACTGCCACTTAATGTTTGTTTGTACTTGTATAATAACAAGAATAAAGATAATAGCTTATATTTACTGTAGTAACAGTTCTCCAATGGACCCCTTCCAGACAGCATGTGAGGTACAAAGCAGGAAACATGTCCTTATGTCCTTGCTCCTGACATAAAACATTCTGCTTAGCTAATTGAGTATGTGGAGATTTTTACATTTCCCCCTTTCCTTTTCTAAGCCTGAGTGGGAAGGTTGTATAATTGGGTTAGATGGGTGGATGGGAATCCACTTCTCATTTCCAGTTAGGAAGATTCTTTGTGCACTTGCTCTTTTCACATTCGTCTTATTGGTGCTGGCCCTAGCCCAGCACTGTGTGCTCAGGATTGTGCATGCCTGCCATGCTAATGACCATGGTTTGTTGTATGCACTGTTGGCTCAGGGGCCATTCAGCTGGTCTGGTGTTTTCAATGTTTTCCCACATCAGTGCTCCTTTAGAATGGGGATTCCTAATGGGTAGAGAGCCGATCTAATCATGCCTGTGTCAGGGAAATGCAGTAAAATGTACAGCCATGATTAAAGAAAGAAAACTAACCAGTTTGTGTGTGTGTGTGTGTGTGTGTGTGTGTGTGTGTGTGTGTGTGTGTGTATGTGTTTTGAAGTGGGGATCACAGGGATTCAGACTTGGGGGACTAGAGGAAGTAGGTCATTTCTCTCCATGCCTACCTGCTTTTATCAGCTTTAGGAAGGAACATAGACAAAGACCTGTAATAGGGCTCCTTTGTCTTTTAAAACACAGTTTAATGTTCACAGCAGAGCAACCAGAAAACACCAGATGGGTTACTCTCCCAAACTAAGCTACAAACTCTCTGAGGTCAGGAACCCTATTTTATGTTTTGTTGTTAATATGGTGTTGAATATATAATATTCTGCCACATACTTTCACAAATTCAGAAATCACTCCTCATTTTTCTTTTTCCTCAAGGACCATTTTTATCGTATCACCTCTCTGTCCCACCCTCTAAACAAAAATCGCTCCCTGATGCTTATTAGGAAGAAGCTAAACTTTGGCTGGTTTGCAAGGCCTTCCATAATCTGACCTTATCCTACTTGTCCAGTCCTATTTTCCACCATTCCCTAGCAGTCTTCTTCTGGTCCAAAGATTATTGTCTCTCTGTCTCCTGAATGGACCACCCTGATTTCTGTGTTTTATTCTGGCTGATAATGACTTCACCTTCTTCCTTCCCTCTCCCTCCCACAAATGCCTTACCATTCAAATCCTCCCCATTCTTCAAGGCCCAGGTCATGTTTATTTCCCATCATATATTCTTCCTCACTAACTGCAACCCCCACTGTCCTTTTCCCTATTAGAACACATAGAGAATCATAGATTCTTTGGAGGAAGGAACTTTCAGAGCCCAGCCCGGGCCTGACCAGGACTTTGGTAAGACATACCTAACAGCTAAGACACCTAATTCTACTTTTAAGTAGCTTTGATTATTTGGAAGTTTTTCCTTATTCTGGTAAGTGTTTTCCTTACTTTTGATGGGTAGTGGTTACAACTTTTGCTCACCAGGTTTGAACATCTTCCCTTCTCCCCCAGATACTGAAAAGGTCTAACTCTCTCCCATATGTTAGTACTTTAAATAATTAAGCAGCTATCACTTCCCAAACCCATCTCCCTCCATCCTCAATGCCCAAGTTTTTCTTCTTCAGATTAAACATTCTCTTTTCCTTCAAACTATCATTACATAGTATTATATAGCTGACTCTCACATCTACTTTTCTGCCCTAATCTGTCTTCCAAATTCATCTTGAATCTTCAAACTGACTTTTAGACATCTCAAAATGAATGTCCCATAGACATCTTAATACGCTCAAAATAAAACTCATTATCCTTCCCCTAAAATCTTTCCCTCTTACTAACTTCCCTCTTACTGTCAAGGTAATATCTACCATACTCCCAGTCACCCAAATTTGCAACCTAGGTGCCATGCTCAGGAACTCATTCTTTCTCACTCCCCACACCCAATCAGTTGTCAAGTCTTGTTGTTTCTCCCTCTGTCACATCTTTTCTAGAGCCATACCCCTAAACTGAACCCTTCTTTTTCTCTGACATTGCTATGACCCTGGTGCCTCTTGCATACTGATTGGTCTTCCATCCGCTAGTCAGCTGTCAAATTGTTCTTGCTAAAGTGTGAATCTGATCATCTCACCCTCCTATTCAGTTCGTTTCAGGGGTTCTCTATTACCTCCAGGACCAAGTAGAACATCTTCTAGTTGGCTTTTAAGATCCTTCATAACCTGATCCTTTCTAACCTTTCCAGTCTTCTTACCCCTTCCATGTACACTATAATCCAATCACACCGTCTTCCTTGGGTGTTCCTCCATTTGGGCACTCCATCTCCCAACTCCATGCATTTTCATAGGCTGTTCCCCATGTTTGCAATACTCTCCTTCTTCATCTATGCATCCAGCTTCCTTGGCTTCCTTCAAGTCTCAGCTAAAATCCCACTTTCTTCAAGAAGCCTTTCAAAGACCTCCTTAATCTCAATGCCATTCCTCTCTAGATGAGGCAGCTAGGTGGTGCAGTGGATAGAGCACCAGTATAGGAGTCAGGAGAACCTGAGTTCAAATCTCACCTCAGACACTTGACACTCACTAGCTGTGTGACCTTGGGCAAGTCACTTAACCCCTATTGCCTCATCCTGGGTCATCTCCAGTCATCCTGATGAATATCTGCTCACTGGATTCAGATGGCTCTGGAGGAGAAGTGAGTCTGGTGACCTGCACAGCCCTCCCTCATTCAAAGCAAAGTCAAATGCAAGTCATGTCATTATTTCTCTAATGGCATGGTCTTCTTCAGCAATGAAGGACAAACACTCACAACACACACACACACACACACACACACACACACACACACACACGGATTCCTCTCTAGGTTATCTCCAGTTTACACTGTTTAGCTTGTTTGTGCAGAGTTGTTTTCATATTTTCTCCCCCATTGAACTTTGAGCACCTTGAGAGCAGGGATTATCTTTTTAAATTTTCTTTGTATCCCCAGAGCTTAGCAACTGTGCCTGGAACATAATAGGTGCCTAATAAATATTAGGTAACTGACTGGTCCTCCTCCAGTTTATCAATATTCTTCCTAAATTGTGGCTCTCAGAGTCCAATGGGATTCTCAGTTCTCTCATTCTGGACTTTCTGCCTATCCTAAAAAAGTCCAAGATCACTTTAGCTTATATATTGAATGTCATACTCATAGTGACTTTTTCATCCCCTAAACCCCATCCCCTGCAAATAATTTTCTACCAAATTATTGTCATCCTATATCCTCCACTCTCTTAGTTGATTCCTTAAGCCTAAAAGTTTATAAATCAATCCTTATTGAATCTCCCCTTCTTGACTGCATCCATTGTTCAGTCCTGTTGAATTCTCATTGGATGCTGCCTTTGTCATCCAAAATGACAGCCAGTTTTCCAAGCTTCATGTCATCTGTAAATTTGCCAAGAATGCTATCTATGCCTTCATTCAAATCACTGATAAAAATGATGACTAGCACAGAGTCAAAGACAGATTCTCCAATCTGTTCCAATGTAGATATCTCCCTCCAAGGTGATGTTAGTTTGTGATGACTCTTTGAAACCAGGTCTGAATCCATTTTCATAGATTCATAGATTTCATAGATCTAACTTGTGTGCCTCCATTTGTCCCGATGGATAACATGAGAGACTTTGCCAAATACCTTGGTGAAATTCCATTGTATACCCTTGCTCTACCAATCAAGAACCTGTCAAAAATGCAAATGAGATTAGTTGGATGTGATTTGTTCTTTGTGAGGCCATTCTGACTCTTGATCACCATTGCCCCTTCTAAATGGTTGGATATTGTCCTGGATAATATGTTCTTGAATTTTCCAAGAATTAAAGCCAAACTCATTGGCCAAATTCCAGTGCTTAGCACAGCGCCTGGCATACATAGTTAGCAATTAAGAAATGCTTATTGATTGATTATTTGGACCACAGTTTGAAGTCTTCCCCATCCGCCCTTTTTAGAAAATTGGGACATTTGCCTTTCTCCATTTCTCCAAACCTCCTATTGTAGGTTTTTTGAAGCTCAAAATCAATGATTAAAATGCACACCATCAGTAGCTATCAGTTCTTTCAGAACCTTTCAGAATTTAGGGAAGGGGTAAAAAGTAAGTCTTTATTAAGTGCTTATGATGTCCCAGGGATTGTGCTGAGTGCTTTGCAAATATTATTTCCTTAGCTCCTCAGCAGCCCTGGGAGGTAGTTGTTGTCACTAACCCCATTTTACGGTTGAGGAAACTGAGGAAAACAGAGATTAAGTGATTTATCAAGGATAAGGAAGTATCTAAGGCTGGATTTAAACTCAGGTCTTCCTGACTGCAGGCCCAACACTATTCACAGTAATACCTAGCTACCCTTAGTGGGGATAGTCTTTAGAAAGAGATATAGGTTGTCATTGAGACAATATATGAAGTTTTTCCAGCAGAGTAGACTATGCCAGAGCTCATGCTCTGCTACCATAGCCTTGGAGAATCCAGGATCACCCTACACCATGATGATATACTGGGAACTCCAAAGTCTGGTAATATCTAGGAGGTTGAATTTTCTTAGATTAGGATTTCTAGATTACCTTATTGATTCCACATTCTTTGTGTATTTGTTCATAGACATATGAGACCATAGCTTTTATTGGTGGCTCTCTTCTTGGATACTGTTTCTTATGCATGACTGATATTCTTTTGTTTTTTAATGTTAAATCAACCCTTTCATGTGGTATTTGGCTTGGTGGATAAGTGGGACAATTGTTTTCTTCCTTTCCCCCAATATTTTCTCTTTAGAATCCTTTTGATTGGGTTTGCAAGACTCAAGGAAAATGTAATTTTTCCAACCCTCATAAAATGTACTTTATCCCTAGCTAAGAGTCCTCCATTCTAGCAATTTAAACCTTAGTCTAAATTTATTATTTTCAGATCTCATCTGAAAAGAATGCTTATTCTTTTCAGATACCATCTCCTTAGTGTTTACTCCTAGTGTTTACTTCTCAGATCTTCATTTCTTTTCATCTCCCTATCTTCCACTGGTTGCACTAAGAAAAATATTCCTTTTGCCCTATGAGTTTCTTTTGTTTTGTTTTGGGTTTTTTTTTTGACCTAGGACTTCATAGTTCTTAATAAAGTATTCAAGGATTCTTTTGGTGTTAGCATTTGTTGCCATGGAAATGGCCAGGAGTAGGTATTAATTGTCTTTTTTTGACAGTTCTTGTGAGTACCTACTGAGTGCCAAGGACAGGAAGAGGCTGATCCTGTGGAGGGATCACATTCAAATTTTTTCAGGAAATATTAATCACCTACTATGTGTAAGAAACATGCTAAGGATGGGGATACAAAGGTAAAAAACAGACCATGACTGCAGAGCTTATAATTTTAAAAGGGGGTACAAAAATGCACAAGTGAGAATGATGCAGCATAGATTATAATAATGGGAAATTCAGTGTACTAGGAAATCTTGCAGCAAGAGAAATTGCTTTTATGTGGGGAAAGATTCATGGAGGACATGAAGCCTGACTTGAACCCTGAGGGGAAAGAAAGATTTCAAATGACAGAAATGAGGAGGGAATGCGTTACAGGCATAGAATGAATGGTTTGTGCAAATGTATGGTAGTGGGAGGGAGCCAAATGAGATATTCAAACAACTAGGTTCTAGTTGGGTCGGCATATAACTAGTATTTAGGGGAATAATGTGAAACAAGTTGGGACACTTTCCAAAGTATAAGTTCAAGTTAGACCATGACCATGGAGGATCTTCAGTGCCAGAAGTTTAATTTTTTTGTCCTCTAAGCAATAGTTAATCATTGAAGGTTTATGAGCAGGAGAATAATGTAGTTGAATTGTAAATTAGGGTGACTATTTTGGCAGCTTGTAAAAGATAACAGGGAGATTGGAGAAGGATGACCCATTAGGAAGTAATTCAATTCAACAGATATTTATTAAACATCCACTTAAGCACTTACTATGTGAAAAAGGGGCAGCTAGGTGGTACAGTGCATAGAGCACCAGAGCAGGAGTCAGGAGGACCTGAGTTCAAATCTCACCTCAGACACTTGACACTCACTAGCTTTGTGACCTTGGGCAGGTCACTTAATCCCTATTGCCTCATCCTGGGTCATCTCCAGCCATCCTGAGGAATATCTGCTCACTGGATTCAGATGGCTCTGGAGGAGGAGTGAGGCTGGTGACCTGCACAGCCCTCCCTCACTCAAAAACAAGAAAAGTCAAGTGCAAGTCATCATTTCTCTGATGGCATCGTCTTCGGCAATGAAGGATGAACACACTATGTGAAAGACACCAGGTCAGGTGTTAGAAATATGAAGACAAAAAAGAAACATTCTCCTCAGGGTGGGGAGGGTAGTGGGCCAGGGTACAACAAGTTCATACACAGATAAGGAAATGCACAGTTTTACGAAGTAATTTTAAGAAGAGAGAGCAACTTTTGGTTGTTGATGGGGGTAAGGAATATGAAAAAAAGTGGAGGTGGGGCATTTGAGTTTTGCTTTGGAGGAAGCTAGGGATTATATGAGGCACAGATGTGGAGGGAAAGCATCCTATACTCTAGAGTTGGTTGATTGGATGTTGTCTGTTCTCGAAGAGGACCAAAATGACAATCACTATGTTAGAGTCAAGGTATAATGTATTCCAACTGTGACTGATAAGACTGATACAAGTTTAGAATGCTCTACCACAGGTTGGACACAAATAGTCTATGTGAATATTTGGAGTGGATTCTCTAAATTTTCCCATCTCATTTTTCTTTTGAGCTACTTCAACTCTACTTTGCTCAAAGGGCACAGTGCCTTCTTTGATATCCATACACCATTCTGGGGAGTCCTTTGCCAGAATCTCCCATGTCACTCAATCAATTCCAAAGACCCTAGAGACCAACTGTGCAATTATATTTACAAATTATATTTACACTTATATGTGTGGGATTCATTGAATCCATCAATCACCCGAATCCCAACTTGAAATACCTTCAAAACTACTCTAGCCTTGACACTTATATCAGGTGAGAGCACCTCTGTTGAATCAACCAATTAATCAAAGGCATTTAACTAATATGTTATGTCTTATGTGGTTTCTATAAAATAGCAAACCAAGTTGGAACCCAGCATTGGAGCATCTAGCAGGGTAGAGGAGAGATCTGTTCAAGGTAAGCTTGAAACTAGGAATCACTTTGTAGGGGAGGAGAGGTGAAATCTTTTTCTCCCCTCCCCCCAGTGTCAGAGGGTCAGGAATTTTGGATTCTCATCAGCAGTCTAACAGCATCCTAGGAACAGCAACATAACTGTCAGCAAAGGGCATTGGGAGTCAAGAACAAACTTAACATGCCAAAGAAAGGTAGCTTTTAGGACTCTCCAAAAGGCAAAGACCCTATAGAGAGGAGAAAAGGACTTTGAGGAGTTGTAACTTACTCCCTTTGCCTCACTGAGCTTCCTTTTCCCTGGACTTTGTACGTACTTGTGTGTCCCCAGTTGGGGGTCAGAGGAGGGAATGTATTATACCAGGTATTTTTTACTATACCAACTAGTAAATGCGCCTTTTAAAAAGCTAATTAAATCTGACTGAGTGATTTATATCAACTGATAACTGAGGAAATACACTGGTGGGGGCCTTGTGAGCTGTGCAATATTTCACATAATAAATCCTTTTATTAAGGGGATTTGTTTTGTGAAGTTTGGATTCAATGAAAGCATTGTACTTGAAGACCTAGAAGCCGGCAAGTGGCCTCAAGTCTACAGGTTCTCCATCCCTGAACTCTAGTAATAAAAAAAAGCCAACAACAGAAAAACACCCCCAAAGGCCTTAAGGATTACCCTTAGAACCTTGAGAGAAGTAGTAGCCAGCCACACACTCTGGAGACCTACCTACCCCTGCAAGGGGGAGATAGAGGAGTATCTCCAGATCATATGTAGTAAAAAGAAAGGCATGGGGCAGCTAGGTGGCACAGTGGATACAGCACTGGAGTCAGGAGGATCTGAGTTCAAATCCAGCCTCAGATAATTCCTAGCTGTGTGATCCTAGGCAAGTCACTTAACCCCAATTGCCTCTGAAAGAAAGAAAAAAGGCATGGAGGTGGTGAATGGAATGTCTTATGTCTCCTAAATATTCTTCCATCACTTAGTTCTTTCCCCAGCTTTGGCTACCTTCTCCTCATTTCCTTGTTTCAACTGGGAGTGAACCAGTTCAATTCTACACTCTTTTATTCTTAAATCCCTTGTATTCTTGTCCTAGCACCATTCATACTTTCCCTGTCTTTGAGGCAGTCAGGGTTGAGTGACTTGCCTTGTAATTGTCAAGCATCTGAGATTAGATCTGAACTCAGGTTCTCTTGACTCCAGGGCCAGTGATCTGTCCATTGCACCATCTAGCTGCCCCACCATTCATACTTTTAAAAGTCCCAAGGCTTGATTGTTTCTACATCTCCCTCCTCTTTTGTGCCCCTGAACAGAGATAGAGATCGCACTCTCCCCACTTGGCCCTTCTGCTGCTCTCTATTTGATTCTCTATCCCACTCACCACAGAACCAGTTTTAAACCTTCTCTGCTCTCCTCAAGCCTCTCACAGCCCATCTTCCCCTTCTCAACCAAGAACCTGTGCTAATCACAATTTACTGCTCACATGGTCATTTGCCATGATCTCTCAGAGTTACCAATGATCTTATAATTGTAACCCTAATGATTTTTTCTCAGTCCTCAACTCTTTTGACTTCTTTGTAGCATGACCACCCTCTCTTCTTGGATTTTCATGAGATTGCTCTCCTGGTTCTCCTCCCATCAGCCTGACCATATCTTCTCAGTCTCCTTTGCTGGATCATCTTCCTTGTCACATGCCTAACTGTGAGTGTTCCTCATGGTTCTCTCTTGGACCCTCTTTTCTCTCTATATTCTCTCATTTAGTGGCATTATCTGTTCACTTACATTTAACTGTGGTCTATATAGATGACTTTTAGATCTAAATATCTAGTCCTCGTCTTTTCCTAAATCACTCCATTCCTAAATCACCAGTTGCTTATTGACTTTTGAAATTGGATGTCCTATAAACATCACAAATCCAACAAGTCTGAAACAACTCATCTTTCACCCCAAACTTTTTGGAATTTCCCTGTTTCTATGAAGGGTACCCACCATCCTTCCAATTCACCAGGTTAGCAGCATTGCTGTCACCCCTCAACCCCTTATTCTTACTTACCCCACATACCAAGTAATTTGTCACATCTTGTCATGGCTATCTCCTTCTGAATCTCTTCTTTCCATTCATGAAGTCAGCATCTTGGTTCAGGTGCTCATCATCTCTTGCCTGGAACTATAATAGCCTCCTATCTTAGTCTCCCTCTCTCAAGGCTCTTCCTACTTCAGGCCCTTTTCCAACTATCCAAGTGATTTTCCTAAGATGCCAGTTTGACTGTATTTATCACCCTACTCAATAAAACCATGGTGGCACCTTATTACCTCTAGGATAAAAAAATAAACGTTTCTTTTTTTTTTTTTTTTTACATTTAAAATACTTCAACAGTCCTCTTCCTATTTCTCCAGTTTTAGCATATTTGATTGAAGGCATTAAGCTCCATGCACTCTGTAGTCCAAACATACTGGTCTACTCACCATTCTACACACAGGGATGTTTCATCTCCCATCCCCATGCCGTTCTATAGGCCATTACCCCTTCCTGGGGTGCTTTCCATTCTAATTTCTATCTCTTGGAAGCCTTGGTTTCCCTCAGTATTTAGTAGATATGCAACCTTCAGCAGGAGGCCATCCATTATCTAGTATCTACTCTGTTTCTGTCTTAGGTGTACTGGTTATTTCCCCTTTTAGAATTCCTTTAGGGGAGTGACTTTTATCTTTGTATTGATACCACTTAGCAGAGTGCCTGGAACATAGAAGACACTTAACTGCTTGTTAATTGAATTAACTGGCTGGCAAATTTCCCCTTTAACTGCAATAGAGAGTGCATAGAGAGAACTGATATAGATTAGGAGTAGCAAGATGGTAGAGGGGGCCAGATTGTAGAGGGCTTTAAGGAACAGGCTAAAGATTTTGTATTTTATCCTAGAGCTACTGATGATATTGAGTAGAGGTGGGGTCCCATCGGATTTGTGCATTTAGTTTATCAGTTGGCACCTTTGGAGAGAAATGAATGGAAAGGGGAGATCAGAAATGGGGAATTGATAAGGAGGTTATTGCAGATGCCTGTGAAGCCTGGCCAGCCTACCAGCACCATGCCAGAACACAGAATGCTTCTTGAACTTGAATTGTCTTAGGAAGATTCTGCAAATCGCCTGGCAGGATAAGGTACCAGACACTGAAGTCTTCTCTTGAGCTGAACTGCCAAGTATTTAAACTCTACTGCAGAGAGCACAAATCTGATGGCTGTATTGTTCAAATGCCAAAAGTGTTTGCCTAAAAGACCTTTTTATGGAGAACTCACACAAGACAAGTACTTCCACGAAGGACACTCTCAAGGTCTCTCTGAAAAACTTTGGAACTGACTGTGAGACATGGGAGACACTGGCACAGGGCCATTTGGCATGGTGTGCCCACATCAAAGAAGGTCCTGTGCACCATGAGCAAAGCAGAATTGCAGTAGCTCTAAAGAAACATGAGATGCATAAATTTAGAGCCATCTCCACTACAAATGTTCTCATGGACTATTTGTGCCCAACCTGTGGGAGAGCCTTCTGACCTTGTGTTGGCTTGACTAGTCACAGTCACACACGCTGTACGTTGACCTCAACATTGTGATACCATTTTGGTCCTCCTCAATTACAAAGGACAGCAGCAACAATGACAACAGGGAGAGGCAATGAGGTTTGAACTTCGGTGGTGGCCCTGTGAGTGAGGAGAAGCAGAGGCAAAATCAAACAGATGTGGTGACTGATATGACAATTTTTGTGGGGAGATGGAAAGATTGAATTTAAATTTGCCAGTCTTCAAGGTGACTTGAAGAATGACAGTTTTATCAACAGAAATGTGGAAGTTTAGAGAAGAAATCTGGAAATCTGGATTTTGGAGCTCTGACTCCCAAATGAATTGTCATTGGCAGTGTCTGAATACTGGTGCTTCTGAAATCCCAAGTAATACCCAGGAGTAACTCATAACAAATATAAAGCAGTTCCGATCAAGGTGCTATCCAATGACTATATTGGCACTTTGGGGGATGGGTCAGAGATTACATTTTGTTTTGTTACAGAGGTATACTGGCATTTACTTGAATATAATTTTGGGAGGAATGGAGCACAGTGAGATAATTTAGAATTGTCCCCATAAAATAAACAATAAAAAAAAGAGTTTGGGTTTGGGAGAGCTGGGGGAAATACAAAGAATTCTCTTCTGGATGTTTTGAGTTGCATGTGCCCATGGTCCCAAATGCTCACGGGACATCCAGTAGTGGTTTTCTGGCAGATAGTTGGTAATGAAGGACTAGACTTCAGGAGAGTTTTAGAGCTGGATAGAGATCTGGGGGTAATTTACATAGAGATCATTGAACCCATAGGAGCTGATGATACCAGCTAAGGGCAGTGGGTCAAGAGAAAAGAGGGCTCAGGACAGATCCAAGGAGGTATGTCCACACAGAGTGGGCTGGATCAGGTAAGGTGCCATGAGGTCCTGCACTAGAGTAGAAAGAGGAGACAAATTCCCAAGAGATTGTAAAGGGCAAATCAAAAGAACTTGGTAACTTATTGAATATGAGTGATGAGAGAGAAAGAAAAGTCAAAGATGACCAGGGTTTTTAAAAAAAAAAAATATATATATAAAATTTATTTATTTTTAGTTTTCAACATTCACTTCCATAATATTTTGAGTTTTAAATTTTCTCCATGTCCCTCTCCTCCCCCTTCCCCAAGATGGCATGCAATCTGATAGAGGTTCTACTTATACATTCATATTAAACCTATTTTCACAAGGTTTTGAAAGTTACCTAACTGGGAAGATGAAGGAAAATAATTTACTGTCAATAAAAATAGGGCATTTTGAAGGTGGGGGTAGGTTTGGGATGGAAGATGGTACGTTCAATTTTGGGCATGCTGAGGTGCTAGTGGGATACATTAGTGGACAGGTCTAGTCCAGAGGTGGGGAACTTATGACTTGGAGGTCATATGTGGCCTTCTAGGTCCTTGGGGGCAGCCTTTTCATTGAGTTCAAGTCTTACACAACAAATCCTTTTATTAAGGGGATTTGTTCTGTGAAGTTTGGATTCAGTCAAGGGCTACACTTGAAGACCTAAAGGGTCACATGTGGCTTTGAGGCTGCAGGTTCCCCACGCTTGATCTAACCTATAATTGGAATTGCAGGCCTGGAGTTCCAGGAAGAGCACCTGGGACTGGATTTATAAATTGGGGAGGTGTCTGGCATGGGAGTGGATGAGATCATTGCAACAGAATGCAGAGGGCCAAGACCAGAACCTTGATGGACACCCACATTTATGGGGCAGGTGGAGGGGGATGAATGACTAAGAAAGAAGTGGTCAGACAGGTAGGAGAACCAGGAGAGATCAGTGGCACAAGAACCAAGGAAGGAAAAAGGATCCAGTAGGAGAGCATTGTTATGAGTGTCAAATCCTGCAGTGAGACCAAAGAGGAGGAGGAGGAAGAGGAGGAGGAGAATAGGTCATTATATTTGGCAATTAATTAGGAGAACAGTTTCAGTTGAGTGGTTGTTGGATGCCTATTAACAAGAATTGAAGTGGGTGGTAAAGCAATGAGTAGATTACTCTTTTTAGAAGTTTAGCAGTGAAAAGGGAGAGGAGAAAAGAGAGAGAGAGAGAGAGAGACAGACAGACAGACAGACATGGAGGGAGGGGTAAAGGATGAACATAGCAGAGTCAAGAGACAGCAGGTTTGTGGGTTATTTCTTTGGAGGGGGATTGAGTAGACTTTTGCATGTTTGTCAGATGTGGGAAAAGGAGATGGGAAAGGGAGAAGTGGAGGGAGAGGGTGAAGATAAAAGAGAAGGAACAATTAATGGCATTCCTGAAGAGATGGGGTCAAGGTGCAAGTGGAGATATTAGCCTCAGCAAAGAGGAGAGTCACATTATTCTCTAAGATAAGATAGGGGATGATAGGTAGTCTTAACTAACTGGTTTTATTAAATGCTCTGCTCTTTGAGGGAAAGAACTATGTTTTATTTATCTTTGTCTATTTGTTCAATGAAATAATGAGCTATATTCTAAATGTTTCTTGTACAAGTCTTATCTCTCCAACTAGACAACTCCCAAAGACTGAGATTTTGTTTTATACTCAGTGTTGTCTTAACAACTTATTTCAGGACAAACCTATTCATAACCTGCCGTCTCTCTCAACCACCCGCCCTCCTTTCCAGTTTTCTTACCCCTTTCACCACACCAAATAGTTTTCAATCCAGTGACACTTGTCTCCTTGTTGTTTCGGGAACAAGGCACTCCATCTCCAAATGCCGGGCATTTTTACTAGTTGTTTCTCATGCCTGGAATGCTCTCCCTCCTCATCTTTACTTCTTGACTTCCTTCAAGCCCCAACTAAAATTCCCACCTTGCAAAAAAAAATCTATTCCCCAACCTCCTTAATTCTAGTGCTTTGCCCTCTCTCGACTATCTCCAATTTACCCTGTACATAGCTTGTTTGTACAAGGTTGTTTGCATACTGTCTCTCCTAATTAGACTGTGAGCTCCTTGAAAGCTTTTTTTAAAAAAAACTAGATCCATCTATTTAGTGTTCTCAGGGATTTAAAGTTCACTTATTTAAAACAAAGTTAAACAAATGTTAGGGTCCCAAAGCGTAGAAAATATAGGAAATATACAATCCAAGGACATTAGGTGAACCTTGAACATTCTGTTTTCATTTCACGATCAATTTCTGCAGCAGACTAGGAGAAAGGATATCCGAACTGAGGCTGGGTAACACATCCTCACCCCCACCCCGCAGATTAACTTCTTCTGCCTTTCTTTGTATCCCCCGTGTTTAGCACAGTACCTGGCATATACACATGCACGCACATATACATACATGTAGCATGTATGTAGTATTATACACATATGTATGTGTATATGTGCAGAATAGGTGCTTAACCGATATTTTATCCACTAACTGGCTAAACGAACATTTTGCTTGTTAGATCTGACTAGGAATGATTGACCTGTAAAAGCGAAAACTTCTGGCTGGGGGCCGGACACAGAGCTGCCTTCAGGTCTGGGAGAAGGTTAAGGAGATCAGGGTGGGTCCGGAGGACAGTCATGGGAGCAAAGGGCGGACGAAGATGCTGATTTGGGCTGGATGCAAAGGCTCCCTTTCTAAGCCCGGGCAGCTAAGCAGCCTCGGGCTGGGCTGGGCCGGGCCGGGCTGGGCCGGGGGTCGCCCTCATCAGAAGTTGGCCCATGGCGCGCCTGCCGGTTAGGCAGGTTAAAGTGGAGGATTCGCGGGCCGGGTCTGGACGTCCGGCCCAGACCCCCGGCCCCAGCTTGGGGAGCCTGATTCCTCTTTTCCGGGCCCAGTGACTCGGGGCCGTGGAGCCCTCCCTCCCTCGCTGGCTCGCCCCGGAGCGGGGCCCGGGTATTCCAGGCCGGCTCGTGGGTCGGGCCGCATAGACACGATGACCTTTAGCAAGGGCCCAGCCGATCCCCCTCCCGCCCGAGCGGGGTCCAGGGCCGGCAGGGTGCGCTGTGTGGGTGTCCCCGAGAATTCTCGCCCCCTCCCCTGCGCAGGCCCGACTCTGCTCCTTACAGGCTCGGGGCGCCTCGGACTCTGCTGCTCATTGGCTCACGGCGGTGCCAGTCCCCGGGTTGGGGGGCGGGCCCCGTGACGCGTCGAGGGGGCGAGGGCGGCACCCCCGGTTCGAGAGAGCGGAGGCGGGGCGGGGCTTGGGGCGGATCCTCCCCGCTCGGCTTCTCAGCCCTGCTAGTGTGAGCGCGGCCGCGGTGGGAGTCGCAGCCAGCCCGCAGCCGCGTCCCTGCTCCTCCGTCGGCCCTGGGATGCGGGGCCGCGCCTCGCCATGACGGCCTCGGGACGCCCCGCTCTCCGGCTCCGGCTCCGTCCCCAGGCGGCGGCTCCTCTCGGGGCGGTGCTGCGGCGCGCCAGCGCTGTCCGACCCGGCGCCTGCTGACTGCGGCTCCCGCTCCTCCTCCGCCGCCGCCGCCGCCGCCGCGCCCACGCCCCGGCTCGGCGCTGGTGCTGAGGTGAGGCCGGGGAGGAGGGCCCGAAGCGGGGCTGGCGAGGGGGGCGCGGGGAGGGGGCGCGCGGCCGCCGGGGAGGGGCGGGCTGGGGTGGGGGCAGCAGGGCGAGCGTCCGGAAAGGATGGAGGGCGGGGGAGGGCGGGGGACGCATTAGTGGCGATTGACAGGCGGGCGAGGGCCAAGAATTCGGGCGAGCTCTCCCTGCCCCCGAGTCTGCCAAACGCCCCCCCTCCGCTCCACCCCTTCCCCCAATTCTTAAGAGATCGGGAGGGTGGTGTGCGGCTTAGTGGAGGGGGGCGGAATCCGGGAAGCTTCTGGGCATCCTTTCACCCTCTGACAGCTGGTATTGCGGGGAGGATATCAAATGGACCCTGGCTCCCCCCCCTCCAGCTCCCCCTTTTCCTCTTTCCCCCCCTCCATCCCTGTTTTCCCCCAATCTCCCTCTCCTTTCTCTGCCTCTCTTCGCCTCCCTCCTTCCCCACAGAAGGGAAGGTTTATTATTTCCTCCGATGAGTTGTTGGGGCGCTGCCCCTCCTCGTAGTGGTTCTTTGCCTCGATTAGGGCTTTGATTGTGGATTTGCTCCCCTTTTCCCTGTTGTTTATCCTCCACTTCTTGCAAGACAGCAGGCCAACAGTGTTCTTGCTGCTCCAACCTCCAAGGAGCTGATGTGTGCAAACCTGATCTCTAGGCAGTTGGATGCCAGGATTCTCCTGGTAGTTCTTTCCAGTGGTTCATGGACATTATTTCTGAGCGACGTCTACCCTTTCTATAGAAAGGATATTTCCTCTTTTAAAAACCTTGCCCTCAGTTTTTCAAGTCTTTGCTGGCATTCAAGGCTTCAGTTAGGAATATAATTATTCCCCTTTTTGAGACTGATGAAGTAAGAGACATAATGGAACTGGGAAAACTGGAGGTCTGAGGGGTAGAAAGAGGAGAGAGGCTGAGAAGGAAGGGACTTATTCAGTTATGTCCAGATGTGGTAAAGGCTGTATGTAGTCACTGTATTCACAGTACAGAATTACCATGGCAGCCATATTGAGAGGATGATCTGACAATCCTTTTAGGAGCCAAGTTCAGGCTGCTGGAAGGTACAGAATGACAGCCCTGGCTGCTTTCAGGGTGACTGGTTGCATTAGAGGCCAAGTTGTGGGGGTTGGAAGGCTGCTAGAGTAGGCTAGTCATTGTTCATATAAAACAAAACAATACATTCCGCTTCTTAAAAGCAGAATTGAGCTTACAGGTCATTTTTTTCGTTAATGAATTATAAAATTGACTTCAAATGTGAACTGCCCTCAAGATTTCTCTCTTCCCTTAGCGTGAGATTTAATGTGTTACTGAATTTGCCCAGGCTGGGCTTGCCTGAAGTTATTAATATGTATGGGCAAATAGGATTTATGCTGAGGTTAATCCCGGTAGGTACTTGATTCAGCATATTTTGCATATCTTTAAAGGTTCTGTAATTGGGGATGTTAAATAAAAATATTCCAATAATGTCTTATAACTAAGGTCACTAGCTATTTCATGTAATCTTTAGGTAGACTGCCCACAGGGGATCCTTAACTCCTGGTCTTACTGTTTTAGGTGACTGCTTCACTTATTACACACGATGCTTTGTGTTAACGTGTTTCGGAGTACCTGTCATATCTTTAAATGGAAGTGCAGTGTTTAGCATGTGGTAGCCTTTAAAAGATGTATCATGAATTTTAGGAAAAGGGTGCCATTTTGTTCCTGCAGCATATTTCTAACTTAAATCTTTATTCAGCATTACTTCAGATAAACAGTAAAGTCTGACATAGTTGATTAAAGAAAATTAGATTACCAATTGATCATATTGTGGAAGGGTAGTCAGTCTTCACATTATCAGAGTCCTTTATGTTATCTCAGTTTAAGTTGAGAACTCAGCACCTAGTGTTATCTATAGTCACAAAGCTGGAATGGGACCTTGAGGGATCAGCTTCCAGCCCTTATGTTCTTTATTAGGAAGAAAGGACTTTTTGAAATGAACTCAATTTAAAAGTTTATTTTATGAAAATAGTATCTATAGTCTTAATCATTTTAATTTTGAGTCTCCCTTTTAAACGTTTGGAAACATGTAATGTTGTAGTTCAAGGCACATAGACACTAAATTGTTTTCAAACTGAATTAAGGTATGACAACTTGAAATTGATTATTTAATTTTGTTTCTCCTAATTACAAAAATAATATTAAACTAGATTTGTTTTCTTTTTCAAAATGAATTAGAGTATTCTATTTAAATATGTTTTCAATATTTTTTTTTAGGTGAGCCTTGGTTAACTGAATTGTGAATCCAATATGGAGGCAGCAAAAAATTAGGTATTTTTGAAAGTCTATTCCTGGACAAATACTTTTCTAAAATATATCTAGCTGATAACAGTTTCCAAGTTTTAGAACTGACTGTTTTTTCTTTACAAGACTGGATATGGATTCAATTTTTCCTTTCCTTTCATGTTTCCCAGTTTGAATCTATGTAATGAATAAATACCTAAGAATAGTCTGCCAACAAAGTGTTTCCAAGGCAGAGTGATTCACTCTAGCTTCTTTTCCTGGTTGTAGTCTTGATCTATACAAAAAATAAAGAATTGGGCTTCTGTATTCTTTCTTGTATGCCCCTTCTCAAGGTTACTGATCCAAGCAGAAATATCTTTTTATTTGACATAGTTCATTTTCTGATGGATTTGAAATTAATGACATTTCCAGTCATTCTGTAACTATCTCTTTGAAAAATTGGTCTTGTTTAATGGGGAGTAGTGAATTTTTACAATTCTTGTAGAAATGTGAGCAGAAAAAAAACCCTTTTGAATATACATTTTATGATAATTAGGTTGATAGAAAAATTAGAAAAAAATCATAACAGCATGGTTAGCATGCAGAAAGCCTATAAAAATGTGTCTTTGACTTTTTCCTGAAGTAGAATTTCTTCTTAGTGAACCCAGTGATCTTTTTAGTTTTTTCTCTAGGATCATTATCAATCAATATTGGATGCATTAAGTAGAGGCTTCAGGGTATTTGTAGAATGCCATTTATAGATATTCGGAAGGGACCAAACTCATTCTCTTTTATTCATTCTATTTTCTACCACAACAAAGAATTTTTACCCCTTACCACTCCCATCAACCAGCCAAAAGTGATTCAAATTTCAATAATATTTGTTGCCTGTGTCTGAGTCTTATCTCCCAACTAGATTGTAAGCCCCTGGAGGGTAGAGGGCTATGTCTTGTACTACTTCCTTGGCCTCTCCAAAGCTTAATGATTCATATTATGCTTCATATTTAAATTAAACCATGGATATTCAGACAAAATGTATAAATAAAGCAGGGGATAGATTTGTTATGTGTTACTTGAAGACATCCAACATGTTAGATAAGACCCTCATGGAGGATTTATGGGAGGTAATGACCAACAATCCTGTAGGTAAGAAGATATGAATGGACCATGTGGTGGTTGTTGGTGGTGTTTAGTCATGACTACTGTCCATGGGGTTTTCTTGGCAAAGATATTGGAGTTGTTTGCCATTTCCTTCATCGAATAGATTAAGGCAAACAGAGGTTAAGTGGCTTGCCCCCAGGGTCACACTACTAGTCAGTGTCAAAGGCAGGATTTGAACTCAGATTCTCCTGACTCCAAACCCAGTGATCTATCCACTGAATCACCTAGCTGCCTCAGCACCCATGTGGATAAGGTCACAAATTTATTGATGTATGGAAATGGTTGAATATTTGATTTTATGGAATTTTTAGGTCCTCTTGACCATATATTCTAATAAATAATCTCTCCTATTCATTTATTTTGGTATTTTGAATAATTTTCTGTAGCTCCTCTCAGTTCAGATGAACTTAAATTTCCAAAATCCAAGAAGCTTCCACCTCATGCTTAGAAGTGGTTTGAGCAGCACTGAATAGAGAATGCCATCCTATTCTACTCTAAAATATTGTCGTTGCTAAAAGCAGAGTAGTATGCTACTTGCTTTATTAAGCTATCAGACCTTTAACCCGAGGACTTATCTTCAGTGACAAAAAAAAGACAAAAGAATATTTTGCTTTATAATCTTTTCCCCCACAGGAATCCTTTTTTTTTTTTTTTTTAAGTCAGATGTGCCTGGAGTTAGGGTTTGATAAGCATGTCTTCTGAAGACAATGAAATTCCTAGGTAGTTGACTCTCTTTTATAGTAGTATTTACTTTGCTAAATCTCCATCTGTGTGTGGCCATCCTCATCTTATTCAGTGATACTCTTGTCTATCATATCTTCTTGTAAATCCTTCACAGGGGCTCCATCCATCGTGCTGACAGTAGGAGTGGGTGGATGGAGCCTTCCTTTTTCACATCTCTTGGTTTGGGATGCATTTGTTCAAGTGTGGTCCAGTAGAGCTCAGGGCTTTCCCTCCATGGGGTTATTCTTTGTGCTGTTTGACCAATTAATCCAATATGCTTTTGGGGATGGTTATGGCTATAAAGCATAGAGGACCAGAGTCTCTAGAGTTAAAGTTTTAGGTCACCCAAAGGGTATGTTGTACATGAATAGACTGCAGTGTATTACTCGTATGTACAGGATAAACATCCTCAGCGTTATTATCAAAGAAGTAATATAAAATCAGAAAGGGATGTGTCAGCTTTTGTTATTGTTAAGTAAAAAAACAGAAAAAGGAAAGTGCTTTTATTTAAATTAGAGATTTTCTTGCTAAAATTTCTATAATGAGCTATTTTCTTTGGAAAATGAAACTATTTAAAACACTGCAGTGAATTGTTGATATTTACTTGTCAAAGTCTCAACTTCTGACCAGTCTAGTTTAATGCATTTTCTTTTTGGAATTAAAAAAATAGTTTTTATTATTATAAATATCATTTTATAATTATAAATTTAATTGTCAACAAAAACTAAGAAACATACATAACAGGGAATAAAATCTTAATACCCTCAGTTAACAAAGTAGAAACAACCAACTGAAATAATAGATTGTGATGAATCAAAAAAAAAATGCTTTTGCTGTAAATTTCTGTCATCTGAAATTTTGTCTACTCCCTTTGACTTTGTATTTCTCATATTGTTTTCTTTAAAAATACATTTTATTGATATTGTAGCAAATAATATTTTTAAAGACAAAAAAAGGAAAAGAAAAAATCATCATAATTGATAAATATATGAAAAAAGTCTGGAAATATGTGCAATATATAATAAATAGCCCTTGTGGACTTCCTACCTCTGAAAAGAAGTAGAGTGAATATAACTTCTTATATTAGTTCTTCTTTAGAGCCATGTTTATTCTTTATCATTTTGTAACATTGATTTAAAAAAAATTGGGGGGGTTCTTTCCATTTACTTTGTTGTAGTCAATTGTATATATTGTTTTCTTAACTGTTTCCTTCTATGTCAGTTCATGTAGACTTTTTCATGCTTTTCTGACTTCAACTCATTCATCATTACTTTCTTCATTGTAATATTCCATTACATTCATGTGCAACAGTTCAATTAGTCATTCCCCAGTTGATGGACTTGTATTTTGTTTCCAGTTCTTTGCTATCACAAAGAAATGCTGCCATAAAAATTTTGGTGTGCGTAAGGATTTTCTTATTATCCTTGACCTCCTTGGGGTATAAGCTAAGTAATGGAATCTCTGGGTCAAAGGATATGGACATTTTAGTTACTATTTTCATGATTTCAAATTGCTCCCCAGAATGATTGCACTGATTTACAGTTCCACCAAAAATGCTCCAGTGTACTTCTCTTCCTACAGCTGGTCTAAAGTTAACTATTCTAATCTTTTGTCACCAGTTTTCTTGTTAGTAAGTGAAACCTCAGAGTGTTTTGATTTGCATTTCCCTTACTGACTTGTAGCATTCTTTTATTTTATTAGCAGTTTGCAACTCTTTGGAGAACTCTCTGTATCCAAGAGATATAAACAATTAACAGACAGGCAGACACACACACACACACACACACACACACACACACATACATATCCTCTCTGATACCTATTAGTGCTGTGACTGTGGGCAAGTAATTTATTATCTGAGACTGAAATCACAGGTCTGGACTGGAGAAAAGCAGGAAAGCAATATGTATGGTACAGTAAGAATAGAAAGAGACCTAGAGTGGGAGGACTGGAGGTTCATTACTATATGTTGGTTGGTTGGTGTCCTTGGTGCTGGAAGAGGACCAAAATGATATCACCATGTTGGAGTCAAGGTACAGTGTGTTGACTGTGGCTGATTAGACCAATATGATCTTGAAAAGCTCTACCACAGGTTGAGCACAAATAGTCCATGTGAATATTTGGGGTGGGTACTACATAATTATTATACCTACAGTTATGTGAACTAAGTGTATAATTATAGAATCTATAAAATAATTAGGATTATTTAATGTGGGACATCCAGCAAGATCTTATATGTTCACTATTATCTGTAAAACTTGTTATTAAATTTATTTTATAAATTTTGATAAATATAATTAATATTATTGAAATAAATTACAACTTGGAAGACATTTAATATAAAATAATAATTATGTATAAATTTAATTTCAATGTTGCCTTTTTTGTTTGAAAAAAGTTTGCTGTTTGGGGATTAACTTCAGACAAACACAATCTTGAATCTGGTTCACAGAGGAAAAATATTGTTGTAACATAATTGGGCAATTATTTTCACTGCTTAAGCATGTAAAGTATTTTTAGCATGAACCCCTGGACCATAGTCATGACCCCTCCCCCCCAGACTAGATAGTCTTTAAAGTTTCTTCTGGCTCTAATTCTGTGATCTTGTCCTGTATAGTCGTCAGTTTTTGTAGGTTTCTAGTTCTTCTGATGTCACTTTTGACTACTTTGTAGAGCTCCCTCTACCTTTCCTTGCATTCTTCATAGGGATAGAGACTGGACCTGTGATATCATTGATACAGGCAAGTGAACTCCCTCTACTAGTGCAGATCAGCACTTTCCATGCAATGTATAGTCTATCAGTTAGTCAACATTTATTAAGCACCTACTTTGTGCTAGGCACTTTATTAAATCCTGGGGACACAAAGAGTCAAAAGACAATTCCTGCTCTCAAGGAATTCACAATCTAATGCAAGAGGCAATATGCAAATAAATATATACAAAGCAAGCTATATACAAGATAAACAGGAAATAATTAATAGAGGGAAAGCATTGAAATTAAGAGAGATTGGAGAAGGCTTCTGTAGGAGGTGGGATTTTACTGGGATTTAAATGAAGTCTGGGAGGTCAGTAATTGGAGTGGAGGAGGGAGAGCATTCCAGGCATGGGCTACAGCCAGAGAGAATCCCTGGAGCTGAGAAGGGGCCAGTGTCACTGGATTGAAAAGTACACAAGAGGGAGCTAGGTTATAAAGGGTTTTAAATGCCAGACTGAGCATTTTATATTTGATCCTGGAGGCACTAGGGAGCAACTGGAATTTATTGAATTGGGAGTTGAGGGTGGGGTGGCAGCTTGGGGTTGATATTATTGGACCCACTTTAGGAAAATCACTTCAGTGGCTGAATGAAGGATGGATTGGTGTGGGGAGAGACTTAAAACAAACATACTAGAGCAGAGGTATCAAAGTCACTAGGTTTGCTGCCAGGAATGCCTCATTCTGAACTAAATTAAAATGTAATGGGGAAATACTTAGCAAAATAAATATGCAGTAAACTTAGATAGCATTTTCAAACTAAGTCAATCCGCAGCCTTCAGGGATCCTTGTGTATGGATTAGCGGCACCCCTTTCTATTTGAGTTTCAACCCACTGCTCTGGCGAGTTGTCTAGAACATACTGAGAGGCTAAATAACTTGCCCAGGGTCACTGAAACTTATGCATAGAAACAGAACCTGAACCCAGGTCTTTCTAGCGCTCAGGCCTGCACTCTGATTACTATGTCATGCCTGCCTTTCTCTTCATATTTGTAATTTTGATGACACCAAAATTTTATATTAATGTGCCACCACCTACCTAGTTAGCTATTTTCTAATCATTACATCTTTCTCATATATGTTTTAAGGACTTGATAAGTTCAGATCTTTTTGAGACCAAAGGAAAGTGCCACAAGGTCAGAATCAGGGACAGAGTAAAAGCTAAATGATAGAAGAAGATCAAATGAATTAAGTTTAAACAGTGCTCCATTTTGATTTCTTATGGTTTGTAATGGTATGTCAGGAAACTGGTAAAAGTAGTAGCAAATTGAATTGAAAATGTGCATGTAGATGATGATATAAATTGTTATATTGACCATCCCTTTGAAACTCTGCGACATTTTATTTACTTCTGTGTGTTGCACAAACTTACATGGGGATTATTTTTCATTCCGTTTGCCTTCTTCAGCTCTGTGTTTCTCTTGTTTCTTAGCTGGATTTGCATCATTAAATTTGTGTGTGTGTTTTTCTTTAGGAGCAGAGAGTTTTATGTCTGTAATTCCTGGTTTACTTCTACTGTATCTAGAGAGATAAACCTTGTAACTTTTCAGCTGACTAATATAAGTAGTAACTTCTTCAGGTTCTTACCATAGTATCTTATCACCAAAAAACAAGTAAGAAATAAGTTCTTACTATGGTATCTTATCCCTGTATAACCTTTTTACATTTTTGAAGATGAGTAATTTTATTATATAAGACAATTAAGTAAAAAAAATAGTATTAGTGAGAAATTGATAAAAATAAATTTTCGTTTCTTTAAAAAATAATTTAAAGCTAATGATTTCGCTTCCTTGCTGTTTGTTCCCTTTCCTTTTACAAAGGTGGTTCATATGTCTCACTCATCTATAGATCTTTATTAGTTCTTTCCAATTAAGAATGTCTAAGGTGCTTCACATTAATGTCAAGAAATCCTTATATTTGTGTAATACTTTGCAGTTTATAAAACTTCTTTATCACACATTGTTTCATTTCTTCTTTATGTCAAATCTTCCCTTTCTACTCCATACATAAAATTATCCCTGATTTTGCAAGTTTGAAAATGGATTCAGAGAAGTTGAGCAGTTTGCCTAAAGGCATTCATAGATAGATACAGAGAGCTGATAATGAAGTAAAGACTAGAAGCCAATTTAGTGTCTCTCAGCTATATCCAATTTGTTAATCATGAAATAATCTTCATGAAGGGGATGTGGTAAATACATTAGGTTGTAGATATATTAGCATTAGAATCCAGTGTTATAAATATAAATACATATAAATATTTAAACCACTCCGATCAAAACAGGAGAACCAACTTTCCAGTTCTCAAAACAGGAAAACTGCAAAAAATAATCAACCCTCTAAGACACTGTGGGAGATATAAAAGTATAATATATGGATTAGTTTATATTGGGCAGATAAGACTTATGCACACTGAAACTATTAAAGGAAAATAAAAGATGACATGGAGACCTAGCCTCAGACTCTGGAAGTCTTGGGTTCCAGTATTCGGTTCCAGTCTTACTTGTAACATCTAGAAGCTGGGTGGGCTAGGGAATGTGGTATAGTGGAAAGCATGCAGACTGTGGAATCAAAAATCCTGGGTTCAAATTATGCCTCTGACACTTATTACTTAGAGGACTGTGAGCAAGTTACTTAACCTCCCTGGGCCTCAGTTTCCTCATTTGTAAAATGAAATGATTGAAATAGATTGTCTCTTCCAGCTCCAAATTCTTGATTCTATTTAAACTCTCAGTGCTATAAGCAACTTTCTTAGAATTTAAGTTGCATTGATAGAGGAAGTTTCCTTTATTGAGAATTAGTTCATAGTTGTATTCACTAACTCAAACAACCGTAAATTCCTTTTAGATGATATATTGGGCCAGATGTGTAAGATTGCTAATGTAAGATCAATGTGTAAGATTGAACTGAATTTGCTTCTTATTTGGGCCCAAGAATACATTTTCCACTTAGTTTTTTATTTCAGGTCTTATTATGGGAAAAAAAAGAAAATCATCATGACCATAGAATACAGCATTTTTTTCTTACCAGCTTTGAGAACACCACAAAAATGCTACTTGAATACCTCATTTTGGGATGGAGATAATCTGTGTTCTCAAAATTGATGCTAGTAGAACACAAATTCTGGCACGTTGTACAGCTGAAAATGTTCAGAAGATGGCTCCAGAGATGGGATTGTATGTTTCTTTCCCAGAGCCCAAGTTGAGGTAAATTTATGGAGGTTCATTGCCAGAGTGGTCAAGTGTGGAGAATTCTTTGGCAATAGTGATTTCCAAAAACATCTCTACCCATTGCATTCCCCACAGTAACCATTCTGAACCTCGTCTTGAAGCCTTCTTTACCACCTCTTTCCCCTATTCTTTGATGAAGATCTCATCTCATACTTAGAAGTTGTTCCATCCTCATTCCAACTATCCCTGTTCTTCCTTTAGTCTGCTGAAAATGTGGTTCTTTTTTGCATCAAGGTCTAATCCTTGTTCCCATAACCTCTGGAAGATTGCCCCGATGATTATCCTTCCATTTTTCTCAATTTTCAGTCTTTCCTCACCTGCTGGTTCATTCCCTGCTATATACAAATAGTGGGTAAGAGCTCTGTACTTGAAGTCAGGAATGTATGTGTTCAGATCCCACCTCAGATATTTGCTAGTTGTGTGACTTTAGGCAAATCAGTTAACCTCTCTGTGCCTCAGTTTCCTCATCTGTAAGATAGAGATAATAATTGCACCTATCTCACTGGGTTGTGAGGATAAAATTGAGATAACATAAGTACAGGACTTTATAAACTTGGAAGTGCTACCTAAGTGCTAGTTGTTATCACTTTAAAAGGTGCTTATTTACGCTTGTCACTGGGAATCTGGCTTCAGGCCTCATTGCCTAACTGAAACAATCAAATCTGAGAGCTTTTTTTCTATCTTACTGATTTCTCTGAAGAATCGGACACTTGACCACTATCTCCTGAATACTTTGTCCTGTCTGAGATTTTTCTGACTTGACTAACAGTGCTTTAAGGTTAACAAAACATTTCCCTTTAATAATTTGTTATGGAATTTTGCCAGAAATCAAAGTTTATTAGCTTGGAGTTTTAAGACTACCATTTTTCCCTTTTAAAAAACTGATACATTTGCCCTGTTCTCTTATTCTCTTCAGTCTTTTAAATCACATTGTGTGTGGCTCAGGCCACATCTTTTCAGTTCCCTTGGTACCTTGAATTGTAGGTCATCTCAGCCTGATGAATTGGATTTATCCAGAGCAGTTAAGTACTCTCACTTATCTTATCTGCTTACTTCTCTTGGCTTTGAACTCCTTATTAGCTGTTTTCATTCTGTCCAAAGACCATCTTAGTTGGTTGAAAAAATAGAACCTAAATAAGAATTAAGCACTTCTACATTCTCTCTGTCTTTTGTCATCATTATTCCCTCCAACCTCAGCCAGAGAGTCTGTCCTTTTAAATACTTCTCCTCTTTGTTGCTTACACAAAAACAAAAACAAAATCCAGGCATGCTTTTTCCTGTCTTTAGCTTCCCTCTTAGCTTCAGTTCATTCCATGCTTTAGCATTCATGATCCAGTTCATATAAGACCCTGCATAGTTTCAGATTTATCCTTTATAACCTGATCTTACATCCATCTTCTTTTAAAAAATTATACATATATATTTTCAATGAGTAAAAATTCATCTTTCCCTCTTCTCTACCCTTCCTAAGTGAAAATGAAAGAAAAACTAAACCCTTGTTATAAACACATAGTCAAAGAAAAAAGATTTCTGTGTTTGCTATGTCAAAATATATATATATATGTATATATATACATATATATATATATTTTGCATTCTACACTTCACCTCTATATCAGGAAGTGGGCGGCATGTTTCATCATTAGTCTTCTGGAATCATAGTTTGTCATTATATGAATCCTAGTTCCAGAGTCTTTCACAGTTGCTTGTTTTTACTGTGTTATTATTACTATATAAATTATTCTCCTGGTTCTGTTCACTTCATTCTGTATCAGTTCATACAGGTCTTCTAAGGTTTCTCTGAAATCAGGCTGTTCATCATTTTTTATAGCACAATAGTAATTCCATCACATTTTTATAGCCTAATTTGTTCAGCTATTTCTCAGTTGATGGACGCCTCTGTCAGATTCTAATTCTTTGCCACCTAGAAAAGAGCTAATAAGTATTTTTGTATATCCATAGTTAGAATTTGTTTTGCTGAGGACTAATTCCTTCTTTAATCTGCCCCCATCTCTCTTGTTTCCCTGGTATATAACCTTTCCCTGAACCAGAGGGCTCCTCAGACATGCTTCTGGCCAGCATCTGCAGACTTATCTTCTTATACTAATCTAGCCTGGAAAAATGCCTCACTCTGACTTTTAAACATTTCTTTGGCATTTGATCTGTTGCATTTTATGTCTTTTTGGAAGGTTTTGGGGAGTGCACAGTACTACTTCCTGCTGCTCTGATATCTTGGCTCTACCTCCCTGCTGCCATCTTCTGTATATTTCTTTTAAAAATCAGAGTAGGTCAGTAATTTCCACATATATCCAAATTGGTTTTCCCCTTTCCTTCTCACTGGACTTTATTTCTCTTTGTTTATTCAGAGTTTTATTCTTGAATGCTTGCTGCTTCTTATGGACTTACATTCCTTGCAGAATTTTAGTACGTGAGAGTTCTATATTCCTTCTCCGTTCTGAAATCAAGGTTGCATGTGAGACTAAACTAACTTTTCTTCTCCTTTATCACAAATCATAAAATGGAGTGGTCACTTCTGCAAGGTTTCTGTTATTTCTGTTCCAGAAAGTTGCTTTTCCATGTTGGTGTTCAGAATCAGGTCCAGAATAGTCAGTGAGTCAATAAACATTAAGTATCTACTATGTGCCAAGCACTGTGCTAATGGCTAGGGACACAAAGAAAGGCAAAAGACAATCGCTCAAAGACCTCACAGTCTAATGGAGGAAATAGTATAAATTATGTGCAAACGAGCTACAGACAAAATAAATAGGAAATAATTGACAGATGGAAAGTTCTAGAATAATAAATAATAATAGCTAAATTTATAAACCACTCAGAACTTGTGTCAGGCACTGTACTAAACACTTTCCAGTTATCTCATTTGATCTTCACAACAACCCAGGGGAGGTAGGTACTATTATTATCCCTATTTTACAAATGAGGAAACTGAGGCAAACAAGTTAAATGAGTCACCAGGGTCACAGATAGTAAATGTTTGAGGCTGGATTTGAACTCAGGTCTTTTTGGCTCCAGACCCAGCACTGTATCTCTTGCACCAACTTACCCTTATTGTGCCTCAGTTATTTAATCCGTATAATGGGGATAATAATAGCACCTGCCTCACAGGGGCATTGTGAAGTTCCTCAACTTACTCACTTCACATGAGCTACTTCTCTTCCCCACCTCAGCCACACACAAAGATAGTCATACCCTTGGTCTTGCCATCACCTGGAAATGTCTCACCTCTGTTCAAAAATTCTGAAACTTCTTGTCTGACCATAATCCATTGGTTTTTTCACCTCTCTGCCTTCCCTCACAAAATCCTACTCTTTGTCCCTTTATGAACCAATTAAACTCTGTACTGTTCTCTCTTGAATTCCTAGCCCCTTTATCTTATTGATTATGCCCAACCAAGTCTCAGCCTTAGATCACTCTCACCTGTGCTTCTCCACACATACTGCTGAATGAAGATGGAGAAAGTCATGCAACTGTTCTGACTGGGTGGGTACACTACAAATTTATAACCTCAACTGGGCCTTCACTGCTATATATATAGCCAGCCCTACTATGTACCTCCATTATCAGCTCACCATCCCACTCTCCATTTTGGCTCTTCCAAAACTTTTCATCTCTTTTCAAACTTCCCATGGTTCCCCTTCCCCTACTCTTTCAGCTGAGGACCTTGCTTCATGTTTTACAGATAAAATTGAAGCCATTTTCCATGAGCTTTCTCTTCCCCTATTCCTTATCTCCTATCACTTCCATGTCTTCTGCCACTATTTCCTCCTTCACCCCATCTCACATGATGAAGTGGCCTTATTCCTCACCAAGGCTAACCTGTTAGTTCAAATGATCCCATTCAGTGCTTACTTCTTCAACAGATTACCTACTTTGTCATCCCCATTCTTTCACTTGTCTTCCGTCTTTCCCTCTCTACTGGTTCATTTCCTTTTGTCTTTAAAACATTCCCATACTGGAAAAAAAAAGCCAAACCAACACTCATTTGATCCTTCTATCATCCTATATCTCTTCTGCCCTTTTTAGCTAAACTCCTTGAATAGGCATTTACAATAGGTGCGTCCCCTTTTACTTTTCAGACTCTCTTCTTAGTCCCATTACAGTCCAGCTTCCAACCTTATCCGAGCACTGAAATTACTCTCTCCAAAGTTATAAATGATCTCTTAGTTGCCAAATTCAATGGCCTTTTCTCTATACTCGTTCTTCTTGACTTCATCGAAGCCTTTGACACCACTGATCACTCTGTCTTCCTTGATATTCTCTTCTTTCTAGGTTTTTGGGATCTCTCCTGGTTCTCCTACTGCTCCTTCTCTGTCTCTTTTCTTGATCCTTCTCCAGATTATTAACTGCAGGTGTCCCTCAGGGTTCTGTCCTGATTCCTCTTCTCTTCCCTCTGTACTACTTAGTGATCTCACTAGCTCCCATCCATTTAATTACTATCTCTATGCTGATGATTCTCAGATTTACCTATCCTGCCCTAACCTCTCTGCTGACCTGCCATTCAGACATCTTAAACTACAAGTCCTGTAGACATGTTAAACTCAACATGCCCAAAACTGAACTTCTTACCTTCTCCCCAAGTTCTCTTCCCCTCATAATGTTTTCGTCAAGGTGTATCTCAAGGCAGTATTCACAGCACTGAGGGCGACTGTGAAATCACAAAGTATAACAGACTCTCCATAACAAATAGAAGAAAAACGTTTATTCAGACAGCAAAAAGCTAAATCCCAACACCAGAAAGCCATAGTTATAGTAGAAAGTTATAGTAGCCAAGAAGTCAATACACATTAGCACTGCTAGGGACAAAGGCATTCCCAGTCCCCCACCCCCTTCCCACTAGCAAACGTAGCGTTGCCTGCTAACTGCATTCTTTCTCCTCCACCCCAAGGCTGCCTCCTGTCTCCACCTCTACAGCTCTCCCTAACTTCCTCCTGGTTCTGCTCCACCCTTCCTTCAGCAAGCTCCTCCCACCACATGTGACTTAGGCTTCCAGATGATTTAAGCAGGTCACATGGGCCTATTAATGAATGGGGAAGATCTTCCCATTTAAATTACCATTACACCAGGGCAACACCAGCCTCCCAGTCCCTCAGGCTCACAACCTAGATGTCATCTTTGACTTCTCACTATCTGTTGCCAAGGTCTGTTGATTTTACCTTTGTAACATCTCTTGAATAAGCCTCCTTTCCTCTGACACTGCCATCACTCATCACCTCATGCCTGAATTATTCTAACGGTCTGCTGGAAAGCTTCAAGCTCCCCCCATTCCAATCCATATTACATCCACAAAAGTTAATTTCCAAAAGTGCAGGTCACCCCCACACACAGATATCTAATAAACTCCCATGGCTCCGTGTTGCCTACAGGTTCAAATACAAAATGCTCTGTGTGACATTCAAAGTCCTTCATAACCTAGCCCTTTTTACTTTTCCAGTCATCTTACATCTTATTCCCCTACATGTACCATTTGACACAGTGACATTGGCCACCTGGCTATTCCACAGACAAGATACTCGATCTTTCAGCTCCGAGCATTTCTCTGACTATCCCCATGCCTGGAACATTCCCCCTCCTCATCTCTTTTTACTGACCTCCCTGGATTCTTTAATTTCCGACTGAAATATTATGCTTCTTTTACTGTAAACTTCCCCCAACACCTCTTAATTTTAGTGTCTTCTCTCTGCTGATTGCTTCCTACTTATCCTGTATGTAGCTTGCTTTCTATATGTTTGTTTGTATATTGTCTCACATTAAACTGTAAACTCCTTGGGGACAGGTACCGTCTTTTTGCCTTTTTTTTTTTTTTTGGTATGCTCAGTGCTTAGCATAGTACCTGGAATATAGTACTTAATAAATGTTTATTGATTGGTTATTGAAGGTCACATGAGATAAATAGGTAAAGTATTTTATAAATGGTAAATTTTTATATAGATTCTAACTATTATTATTTAGGAGGGGAAATTGTATTGAAGTTTCCAACCACTATTTAAGTCAGGATCATAAGCTTTTTACTTGTCAAAAGCTTTCCCTAGTTCTAAATACCTGTTGGTATTTTTTTCTTAAAGGGATTTGAACATAACTTTGAAAGAAGACTTCTTTCTTAATATTTGAACTACATATAACAAGGCCATCAGAATGTCAGGAGCCTCAGTGAAGGTGGCTGTTCGGGTCAGGCCCTTCAATTCCCGAGAGACCAGCAAAGAATCCAAATGTATCATTCAGATGCAAGGCAACTCAACCAGTAAGTATAGCATTCTATTTTGTAATGATACAAATTGTATCTTTTCTCTACTTTTGTGTCTTTTCCCTCTAGTCCACCTAGAATAAGTACTAGTAAATAAAGGACAAGGAGAACTCCCTGTATGTAGCATGTTTAAATACAAGGTATTTGACTACTTAGTTATACTATTTTGAAAAAGCAGGTTGGAAAGTAAGTGGCCATCTGGATTAGCCTAGCTAGGGTTATTAATAGATTGCTAAAGTTATAAGCAGGGATGGTGTCAGAGTGCTGTGTTTCATATCATTTTACCAAACACTTAATGAGTGGCTGAGCCAGACCCTCTGCTGAGTGCTGGGGTTACAAAAACAAAAGGATAGGCATCCCTGCCCTCAAGGAGCTCATCCTGTGCTCCTGTGAGACTGTCAATCTTTGGAGGCTTCTGTGGTACATATTTTGATTTCTCTGTACAAATCATTTTTCATTTGCAGTTTCACATAGCAAACAGCCTTAGCAAAAGTTTTATCAGCTTTCAAATGTTAATGCGAAAAATTTACATAGTTCTCCACAGTAACTTTATGAGTTCAACAATTCAATTCAGCAAACTTTGAAAAGCGTTGAATGTGTCCATAGGTCTATGCTTCCAGAGAGATGATGACATCTAGATACATGCTATACAGGTTCATTACAGAAGTATAAAATAAGTTCTTTATGATGTCTGGTGGGGAAAAGGTCATGCAGTTATTATTTGTAATAGGCTTCTAAAATTTTGCCAGAATTATCAGATTTTCTCTATTCAATTTCTCCCTATCTACTTGTTCCTAACTTCTTATCTACAAACTGCTCTCCCCAATCTTCAAAAAATCCTCACTGCTTCCTTCATTCCTGCTGATTATCCTCTGGTACAGAAGGGTCAAACATGGCCTGCAGACATCCCTGGCCAGCAGATTAAAATGTAATAGAGAATTATTTAAGAAAATAAAAATACAATAGAACATTGCTGTTGTTCAGTCATTTTTTTCAGTCATGCTCAACTGTTCCTGATCTCATTTGTGGTTTTCTTGGCTGAGATACTGCAGTGGTTTGCCATTTCCTTCTCCAGCTCCTTTTACAGATTAGGAAACTGACCAAACAGGGTGTAGTGACTTGCCTTGGGTCGCACAGCTAGTAAGTGTCAGAGGCTGGATTTGAACTTGGGAAGATGAGTCTTGCTGACTCTGGACCTGGCACTCTATCCACTGTACTACCTAGCTGCCCTTACATATAGAAAATGTTAATATCTGGCTTTCTTAAGTCAATGTGCCACCTGCAGGGATGCTTATCTATGGTTAATATTCCCCCACCTTTCTGTTTGAGTTTGTCACCCACTACTCTAGTATGTATTCTCTCCTCACCTAAACTCCTTGAAAAAAATCATCTACATGCTATGCCTTTACTTCCCCTCCTCTCACTCTCCAGCCTTCTGAAGTCCAGCTCTGACTTCATCATCCACTGAAACTTTTCTCTCCAATGTTTCCAGTGATCTCTTAATTGTTAGATCTAATGGCCTATTCTTAATCCTAATCCTTCTTGATGTCTGGGCTGCATTTGATATTGCTGATCATTGTCTCATCCAGTTCTTTTCTTTGAGTTTTTACGAGTCTGCTCCCCTTTGCTTCTCTTCCTATGTCTTTGACTATTCCTCAATCTTCTTTGCTGGATCTTCATTCAGGTTTCTCTCACTAAACAGAGGTGCCACCTTTCCCTCCACCCCCCAGCCCCATACCATGTCTGTCTGTGCCTTCTTTTCTCTGGCTCTCATTTGGTGATTTTATCCCCTCCCATGTATTCACTTAATACTGGTAGAAGATCACCCTCTTTATCCAGCCTTAGTCTCCCTCTTGAGCTCAAGTGTCACCAAATACCCATTTTCTATTTCAAACTAGATGTCTCATAAATACATCAAAATCAACATAACCTTACCTCGTATTTTCCTGAAAAAATTGAGGCCATCCCCTCTGAGTGCCCTCTTTTCTCCTTTTCCTCATCTCATATCACCCAGATGTCTTCTACCATTTTCTTTCTTCACCCTTGCCTCATATCAAAACATCCATCTTCTCTAACAGATTGCATGCTCTATCATCCCCACTCTCACTGCAATCTCTCCCTCCTAGTTGCCTCCCCATGGCCTACAAACATGCCCATGTCTCAACCATTCTCAAAAAAACTCTCCCTTGATTCATTCATCTCTGTCAACTATTGTCCCATATCTCTCCTCCTTTTTGTGGCCAAGTTCCTTGAGAAGACTGTCTGCAATAGGTACTTCCACTTCATCTCCTCTTGCTCTGTTCTTACCTCTGCAGTCTAACTTCCAGTCTCATCATTCAGTTGAAACTGCTTTCTTCAAAGTTCTTTACCTCCTCTCACCTGCATTCCCTTTGCTCCACTCACAGGGTTGCTGCCCTGGTTCAGGATTCCTCTTTTGGATTACTGCATTAACCTTTTTTTATCTCTTGCCTCAAGTTCTTACCTGTCCAATCTGTCCTCTCCATAAATGCTGAAGTACAGGTCTGACCACCCCACCCCAGCCACATGAAACTCTGCTGGCTTCCCATTGACTCTGAGATCAAACAGAAAATTCTTGGTTTATAATGGCTCCTTCTGATCTTTCCACATTACTTGCTTCCATGTCTTCTATGGTCCAGTCATCCTAGCCTACTGGCTCTTTCTCATGCACAACATTCCAGTCCCATCTCTCTGGGCCATTGCTCTTGGTATCCTCTGTGCCTGGAATGCTTTTCCTCCTAACCTGCCCCTCAGAATACCTGGCTTCTTTTAAGAGTTAGTAAATACCATCTACTCTAGGAAGTTTTTCTGGTTTCCCCTTCCCAGTTAGGATTTTAGCTTCTCAAGGGCAAATATTGTTTTTTCGTTTTTCTTTTTATCCCAACACTTAATGAATACTTGATTGATTTTTTGGGGGGAGGTATTTTCTACCAAAAAATGCAATGGAATTAAATGCTAAAAAGTTAGCACCTTTTCATGTTTAGGAATGAATTGCTACTTGCTCTAGGTCGGTTGGCAAGTGTATGATTACCATAAGAGTAGTAGAGTGTGACCATCTTTAATCTTCCTTCTCTTAAAAAGCAAAAGAAAGCAAACCAACAACTCTGTGAAGTTTACCAGTAACACAGAAGGATGTCACTAGTCGAAGTTCAACTTCCTTTATTGAATATCTCCAACTATCTATAGATATTTAGAACTGGACATCTGGTAGATAGCTTAAATCTTTATCATTATCTTTCCCTAAAACTTTCCCCACTTTCTAACTTCCCATTGTTCTCCTAAGTCAACCTGGCTTGCTACTTAGGTGTCATCCTTGATAACTTACTTCTTCCTCTGCCCCTACACTTCTTTTTGATTTAGTGACCCCTGGCCTACTTATTGTTTCAAGAATGAGATGCTCCATCTCCCAGATCCAAGCATTTCACTGTGGCTGTTCCTCATACCTGCAAGGCGCTTCTTCCTTCTCATCTCCGCCTACTGACATTCCTGGTTTCCTTCAAATCCTAACCAAAATTGCTTCTTCTCCAGGAAGCCTTTTCCATTTTCCTCTTAATTCCAATGCCCTTCCCTCTTTTAATTATTTCTTCTTTTATCTTACTAATGGGTTGTTTGTATGTATTTGTTTGCATGTTATCTCCATTAGACTGTGAGCTCCTCATGGGCTGGGATTGTCTTTTGCTATGTTTTTTAGCATAGTGCCTGGCACATAGTAGGTACTTAAAAAATGAGTAATAACTAACTGATTGACTCTTCTGGATCTTGTTGGTCCAGAATATTCTGGGTCTGACTGACTCCTCAATCACTTTCAACCTCATGCCCAGTCGATTTTCAGGTCCTGTCATTTCCACCTTGGTAACCTCTCATATATGCTTCCTTCTCTACTCTGATACAGCCACCCTCTTGATGCAGACTTTTATCACCTGTTGCATGTTGGTTAGTCTCCCTGCCTCAGGTCTCCCCAGTCAGTCCTCTAGTCAGCTATCAAATTGAACTTCCTAAAGTATGGGTCTGACCATGTCACTCAACTATTCAATAAATTCTAGTGTTTTCCTATTAGATCCAGAATCAACTATAAAATCCTTTATTTGACTTTTAAGACCCTTTATATTCTGACCCCTTCTGGCTTCTCCAGTCTTCTTATACCTTATACCTCCCATGTACTCTGGAATCCAGTGATATTAGCCTCCTTGTTGTTCCTCCAACTTGACACTCCATCGGCTCACTCTGGGAATTTTTACTGGCTGTTCCCCATGCTTTGAATTTTCTGCCTCTTCATCTTTCTCACCCTAGTTTCCTTTAAGTCTCAGCTAGTGTTCTACTTTCTCCAAGAAGCTTTTCCCAAGTGTGTATCCTTAACAACTTACACTATTCCCACATTTGCTCTGTATATATATCTTGTTTGTACAGAGTTGTTTGTATGTTGCCTTCTCTATTAGACTTTGAGCTCCTTGAGAGCAGGGACTGTTCTTTTTGTTTGTTTATTCTGCTTTGTATCTCAAGAGCTTAACACCAGGGCCTTAGCACATAGTAAGCACTGGCACTAAATAAATGTTAGTTGACTGACAGTGATTTCTTTATATTTTTTGTAGTCACTATGTTTATATTTTTTTATTCTTGTTTCACTCTCCATCAGTTCACAAAAATCTTTTCACTTTTCTCTAAATTCTTCACATTTCATCATTTCTTATGGTGTAAGAGTTTTCCATGGTGCCATCATAGAAAAGAGTAATCCCTGTAGAGAAGGAGCCGACCTTCCCTGTCACCGACTGCTACCTGTGGGTAAGGAGCCGTAAGAGAAATGGCTTTGTTTTCCACGTCACTGTGCCTGTTTCCAGCCCTGCCCCTATAGCCATCATCTTGTTAAGCAACCCCCTGTGGTCATGAGAGCTCCAGAAGACCTAGAAAAGAAAATTCTTGAAATCAAAGCTCTTGGCACTGTCAAATGGTTCAACATCAGAAACAGATAAGATTTTATCAGTGAACCTGACATTAAAGAAGTGGTATTATCATCTGCTTTGCCCTTGGACCCCAAGAAGCACAAGACCTTTCTTTCGGACTTGCCAATGAAACCTCATATCTGCTGTCTCCATTCAGACATTCTTCAAAGGATGGACACTTTGCTTCCATTTCTTTGCTACTTCAGAGTGTTGCTATTAATATTTTGTAACATTGAACCCTTTTGTCTCTCTTTGACTTCCTTGCGGCTCATTATGGGAGTAGGATGTCAAAGAATAGGGCCAGTTCAGTCACTTTTCTTGTATAATTACAATTTGAAATCCAGAAGAGCTGGATCACTTTTCCAGGCCACCAGTAATGTGCCTTTCTTTCCATAGCCTCATCAACACTTGCCTTTTTTTGTCATCTTTGCCAATTTGTATTTTGTCATAATTATTTTAATTTGTATTTTCCTTACTGTTAGTAATTTGGAACATGTTTTCATATTTATAATTAGCAATTCCTCTTTTAAAGAAGAACTGCTTCTTCATATCTTTTGGCTCCTTTTCTCTTGGGGGATGGCTTTATGCAGTTCTTTTCCAGGATCAACAGCTAGAATTTGGATGAAGGCACATTTTTAACCTAAATTAAAAAAGAAATTCTCCTGGAATGTGCAACATGGAAATCAGTCCTTAATTAAAGCTGAAAATCCAAAGTAAACTATTCAGAAAGGAAAGTTAATTATCTACAAAGGTCAACAAAGTGAATTCAGTCTTGATCCTTGTATCCTTTTTATAGCTTGGAATTTGAAATCAATCTCTGATAGTCATAAGCTATAAAAATGAGGCAGACTTTACATTTTCATATAACTCACATATTCTCACTAATTTTATATTCTGTTTCTGCTTTATTTATAACATGATATCTTATGAGTCAATGACCACAGCATAATTATCACCATTCTTTTCTTCTACTTCTACTTCCATTTCTTCCCCATTTCCCTAGTAGCGTGTTTGAGAGAACCTTGGCCAACTTCTTCTAAAAAGCTGTGGATCCAGATGTATCCTGTTTGGTCTTTTACTCATAATATTCACTTAGCTATTTTTTCTGCCCTTTTCACTTTGAAAATCATGCTTCCTTTCTGAAGATGAAAACCAAATAAGAGGTGTGATTCAGCCTTCTGTTTTTCAGTGTTGCACAGTCTTACTCAAACAACAAGCCTCTCTGGTCCTTTTCTTCTTGTCCTGTACTTTCTTTAAGAGTCTGTTTTTTTCTTTTTCTCCCATATTGATATCTGCTTCCTTGTCTCTGTCAATGGGATGATTATTCTCCAGTTTTCTAGTACTTTAATTCTTGGTTTCATATTTGCGTTCTTCTTCTCCAGTGTGGTAAGTTGCAGGACTTGAGTTCTAATTCTGGGTCTGCTCCCTGTTATCTCTATGGTTTTGGGTACATTGCTTTAGTCTCCCTGGGTCTCAGTTTCCTTATCTGTAAAATGAAGGGTTTAGATTTGATGACCCTGAAGGTCCCATCCAGTTATAGATGTTTCTTGTGAGCATTTAGGTTTGGGGTTTCTCTTTCCTTTTTACTCAAAGTGAATGGTTTTTGTGCTTTCTTTTCCTTTGCTTTTAGGATCATTTGGTTTAGAGGATTTAGTAGTAGAAGTAACTTGAGACATCAGTGGTCCAATGACCAAACTTTGCCAATGAGTAATGTATTCTCTAGATTTCCATTACTCTTCCCTCCTATTTTTAGATGTTCTGTCATAGGCATAAGATGGCTTAGATAGCAAATAAGATGTATCACCATTACTGCTCCTTATGATGTCAGGAGTATATAACTGTTGTTCCTAATTAAGGTGGCTGTGCCTTTAGATGCTACACACAGCATATGGACTTGATAAGTCATTAGGAGATATAGCTGTCAAACATATCTAGTTGAAAAAGGCCCAAACATGTATGAAGGAGAAAGGGGAGCAGCTTTTAGCTAGAGTTGGGGTAAATTTTTAACTATCTTACCCTCCTTTTTCTTGTAAACTCTGTAAGAGTGAGTGGCAGATATCAATATACCTTGATATTGGTGTTTTGTTCTAGTAGACGTCCCTCTTTCAGCAGGATTGTTTTTTAGTGGTTAATTTTGAATCAGTATTGTGTATTATAATTGAAATGCATGAGTTGGATAAATTTCTTGCCTTGAGAGTTAGGATACCGTACTGCCTCTTCAATTTTCTGGTTTTTGAATTGGCAATTTGGCTCTCTTTGGATCTTTTCATTCAGATTTGGGTGCAGGTTGTTATTTCTCATCTCTATTTTTCCTTGAGAACAAACATGTCTTAGATGGGACTTGCTAGTCTTCATCTATCTGTGGATGAAGAAATGGGTTTGAAGAGCTGGTTTAAGATAGTCAAAAAGAGGCAGCTGCTGTTGACAACCTAACTTCAGATCATATTCCAGTTGATTTTTGCCCAAGAAAGTAGTCCTGAGATGCCCTGCTATTTTTTTTTTTTACTTGTAGCATTTAGTAAAGAAGTTAGAAACTTTGTTAGAGTTTTATCCTCCTGTTGTGGTTGTTGAGTCATGTCTGACTCTTCATGACCTCATTTGGGGTTTTCTTGTCAAAGATACTAGAGTAGTTTGCCATTTCCTTCTCCATCTCTTTTTACAGATGAAGAGACTGAGGCAAATAGGGTTAAAAGACTTGCCCAGGGTCACACAGCTAGTAAGTGTCTGAGAGCAGATTTAAACTCAGGAAGAGAAATCTTCCTGACTCTAGACCTGGCACTCTATCCACTGTGCCACCTCGCTACCCCTTCATTCCCTTAGAATGATTTTAATTGTTTGTTGCCCAGTAGAGAGGATACATATTCTCCCCTCAAAATTGAGAAAATGGCTTCCTCACTAAATGAACAGAACATCTCAGAGTCCATGGGGAAAAGTTACTAAATAGGGTACATAAAGGTTCAAGGTCCATTTAAAGAGTGTAAGGGATGGGGTGGGGGGGGGAAGTATATGACAGTTAATCTTGATACGTATAATTTTTAGTTAGACAATTTTGAATTTTTTCAATTTCTGATTTTATATGTTCTTTTGTCAGTTGTGCTCAAAAAGTGGCTAAACATCTTGGCTTGCATAATTTCTGAGTTGTTACTAGTTTTGCCACTGAATGACTTGAATATTGGGCAAGACTTTGAATATCAACTCTCTTCATGAAGTGGATAAATTGTCCAAAAATTTCAGTAATTTTAAAATGTTTTGCAAAATAATGAAGTTATTTTTTCTCCCCAACCTGTTAAAGGCTTGGTTCTCTAGAAATAGAGAAAGTTGTTTGGACGTCTAGAAGAGGGAAAATTTCTTCTAGAACAAACAGGTCCAACCAAAATGTTTTGATTTTTTTTTTGTTATCTTTATTAAAGCTTCCGTTTATTTTATTAGTTTTTTATTTTTAAACATTTGGTTTTTCTAAATTTTTTGTTTCATGTTCAGTTTGTTGATTTGTTCTTGTTTATGAAAATGTTATTGAAATATTTAGAGAGAATAATTTTCCCCCTAAAGATTAACTCTGTCTCATAAATGTTTTCTTGTGTGCTCTCATTTTCTTTGATGAAATTTTCTGTTGTTTCTATAATTTTTTCTTTGACTCATTAATTCTTTAGGATTAATTTATTTAGTTCCCAATTATGTTTTAATTCATTTTTCAGAATCCATTTATGGAATATGGTTTTAATTGCATTATATAATTAGGTCCTCAGTTTCTTTCTTGTTTCTCTTGTTAGGTTTGTCTAGGTCTAAAAGGAATACATTGAGGCATCCCACTATTATAGTTGTACTATTTCTCCCTGCAACTAGAGCAATTTTTTTTTAACTAGATTAACTTTAAAAAAAAAGTATTTTAAGTGCTTTGCTTTTTGGTGCACATATGTTAAATATCAAGATTGATTCACTATTTTGGTCCCTTAAGCATAATGTAGTTTCCCTACCTGTCTCTTTTGTCTATTCTTAACGTAGCATTATCTAAAATCATGATTGCTATCTCCACCTCCCTTTTTTTGAATTCCCTAGAAGTATAAATGGTTCTGCTTCAGTCTTTTGTTTTAACTCTATGTGAAATCTTTCTAAGTATATTCCTTTTAAACAACCATTTAACCATGGATTTAAACAATCCATTTTAAAATGGATTTTACTCTAATCCATTTTGATGCCCTATTCTGTCTTATAGGGGATTTCATCCCATTTATATACACAGGTATAATTGTTAGTTGTGTATTTCCCTCCATCCTGTCCTCTTGGGCTTTTTCTTTCTTAGTCCTCATCTACTCTTTACAAAGAAGAAAGCAGCGAAAGAAATCATTCTTGTGATGTACGCACTGATTGATCTCTTTCTATTTTATTGCTCCTTTTCTCTTTGCTTTATTCCCAATTCTCCAATCAGAGTTGTTCTTCCCCTCCCTTCCCCTTCCTTCCTCTCCCCTCCCCTTAATTTTTAGTTTTCAACATTCACTTTTATAAGATTTTGCATTCTATGTTTCTCCTTCCCTTCTCTCCTGCCTCCCTAGGACAGCATGAAATCTGATATAGGCTATACATGTACAGTCACATTAAACATATTTCCACATTAGTCATGTTGTGAAAGAAGAATCAGAACAAAATGGAAAAACCACAAGAAAGAAAAAACAAACAAAAGAGAAAAGAGTATGCTTCGATCTGCATTCAGACTCTGTAGTTCTTTCTCTGGATGTGAATAGCATTTTCCATTATGAGTCTTTTGGAATTGTCTGAGATCATTGCATTGCTGGGAAGAGCCCAGTCTATCAGAGCTGGTCTTTGCACAGTATTGCTGTTACTGTGGACATTATTCTCTTGGTTCTACTCACTTTACTCAGTATCAGTTCATGTCTTTCCAGGTTTTTCTGAAATCTGCCTGCTTATCATTTCTTATGTAGCACAATAGTATTTCATTACATTCATATACCACAACTTCTTCAGCTGTTCCCCAATTGATGGGCATCCCCTCAATTTTTAATTCTTTGCCAACACAAAAAGATGTATTATAAATATTTTTGTACATGTGAGTCCTTTTCCCGTTTTTTATGATTTCTTTGTTACCCTCCCTTTTAAATAGCTTTCTCCCTGACTCTCTTGACTCTAATGTTTTGTTTTTATATGTTACTCTGTGTATGAGTGCATTCAACTTTTCTTTTTCTGGTTCAGGTGACAGTGATGTTTGTGGGATATCCATTCTGTACCTTTCCCTATGTTTGTATACTGTTCATCTCATGTACCCTTATTAGTTAGAATGGGATAGTGAGTTCCCTTCCTCCTTCTTTCCTCTCCAATATAGGGTCCTATCTTTTCCACCTTCTTTTTCTCCTTTGGCCACAAAAATGAAACAGAAACATCCCCAGTCTCTCTGCCTATCTTATTTAACTTTTTCGGTGATCCTTCAAGATCTTAGGGTTCTGAGAGGATACTTGTTTCTTCATGCAAGTAAACAATTTATCGTCATATGGTCTTTTCCAGTTGGTCAAATATCTACTCCTATGTTTCTTCTAACTCCTCTGTTTCCATTTCCATATCCCCTCAATTCTGCCCTTTTCCACCAGGAATTCTTGGAAATCCTCAGTTTCCTTAAAGGTACATTTGCCCCACCCCCTATAGGATTATGCTTATTTTTGCCAGCTAGTCTATTCTTGGTTGCCAGCCTTCACCTTTTGTCTTTTGGAATATTGTATTTCAAACTCTGCTTTTTTTCATAGTGGCAGCTGCTACATCTTGTGTGATCCTTGCTGTGGTTTCTTGAGCTCTTTCTTTTTGGCTGTTTGAAATACTTTTTTCTTTGACCTAGAAGCTCTGGATTTTGGCTATGACATTCCTGGGAGTTTTCATTTTGAGGTTTATTTCAAGAAGTGACTGGTGGATTTATTTTGTCCTCTGGTTATAAAAAATCTGAGCAGTTTGCTTTCAAGATTTCTTGAAATATGATGTTTAGGCTCTTTCTTTTTGCCTTTTTATTCAGGTAGTCTAATGATACTTAAATTATCTCTCTGTAAATCTGTTTTCCAGGGTCACAATTGTTTTAATCTGAATATGAACTAGGGTTTTGAATCCAGGTCCAGCACTCTAGCCACTTCACTGCTCAAACTCCACATCACTGCTCAAACTTCTCAGCATTTTGTATTTGCATATTTTCTGCATCCTAAATGACAATTCTTTAGGTAGTTTGGCTAGGAATAAATGGAATAATACTTTTAAATGGTGGAATATTCTCAGATGAATTGGTTTCTATTTTTAAAATGTTGCCTGGTTATAAAACTGGATGCCTAGAGATTGGAAAGTATGTATTTTGAACCTCGAAGTCCAACACAAGTCCCATGTGTTCACTGCATTAGGATTTTGCTGTGTTGGCAGGAGGCCTGAGTTGCTTACAGAGATCATAGCTGATTGCAGATGGAATGCAGCTGAGTGTTCCTGCCATTAGGTCTCTGATGAAAAAAGAGATGAGGGTGAAGAGCTCTTTGGGAGAGGTGCCAAATGCCTGAAAACTGAGAAGTCAAAAAATTTCATTGAAGCACTTCTGGTCTCATAGGGAATATTTTCCATAGCTTTGCTTATGGCAGGGATAAATGTTACTGCAATGACATTTGGGTACCAGACAGCATAAAAGTGGCTTTGTTTAATAATATCCCATTGTATCTTAAGTTTCTCCTACTCAGGAAGCATTCCTAATGATCTGGTTATTTTTAAAAAGGAAATTGGGACTAAGTTCTTGGCTTAAATTATAAGGATAACAAATCCATAAGGAGAAGTATTGACTCAGTGACGCTGGGCAAGTCCCTTAACCTTTCAACATCCTAGGTAACTCTTTTAAGATTATAAATTACAAAAAAGGTGCTGAGCTCAGTTCCTCATCTGGAGTGGATGATTCACAGTTTCCTGGAAGAAGATGAAGTGTATAAAACTATGACTTGAAATTATGTTAATGAAATATATGTGCTTTGTATTTGTTTTTGCTTGTTTTGTGACTCTTTGCTTTGTCTATTCAATGAAGTTTTAGGTCCTTTTTCTTTTGATATTCATGACCTTACATTTATCCAAAAACCTGACTTGCTTGTAGCCTGTTGGAATTAGGATGATTTCTTATCCTTTGCTTATTGCTTATGTTTTATATTTGCCTAAAATGTTTTTTAATTCACGCTCATAAACTTCTCTGTTTTATTTTGACACACTTGAATTGGGAAGGGGAGTGTTTCAAGCAATAATGAAAACCAATGTGTGTGCCTAGAGGAAATAATGAAGGTGGGAAGGAGAGAGAAGTAGTAGGCCTTTGAAAAGAATAAATTTGACACATAATGGGGAGGAGACAGAGGAGTTAATGATACCTGAGCTACCATTTTGGGGCTCATATTAGATACTGGAAGTTCTCAGAACCTGAAGCAAATGCTAGAGAAGGGAAGAATTCCAGTTTGGAAAAGGTATAGAGTCTGAGGGGGAGGGGTATGTGTTGATTGAGCCAGGGACTATAGGGGAAGACTTGGGAATGAGAGACCTATGCCAACATGGAATTGGGAGGGGAAAAGTGGTGTACTGCTATTGGTAGAGGTTACAGATGTAACCCTTCATGACCTAGCTATACTGCCATGGGAATGGGAGGTGCACGAAAGGAGTTTCACTGCCCCAGATATTTTTTTTACTCAGAGTTACAAGCATATATGGTGTTTGAGCTTGGGTTGGAAGAGGACACTGGGAAAAATGAGGATATGGAGAATTTATCTTGACTGAGCCAGTAGAAGAGAGAGAAGGAACTGGGGGGTGAAGAGGACATGGTTAGAGAGATACCCTTGATACTTTACCCTTATCCCTAGGACTCTTTGATGAAATGAGATGATGAGAGTTGGGAAACTGAGCTAGAGAAAATACTGAGAGCTGATGGGACAGAACAGTGAGACAAAAGTGAGCCTCTGAGTTATATGCTGGTGGGCTGGTGAATCATCCATTAAAGGCCACCTGGGCCCACTCCCTGCTCCTGTGGGGCCCACTCTCCATATTTACTTTTGGTGTTTCAGTGAAGGAAGCAGGAAGAGGGGAAGGATACCCTGTTCTGTTCCCTACTCTTTCCATTGCATTGTTATAGTGACTGTATATATTATTTTCTTGGTTCTGCTTACTTCACTCAGCATCCTTTTATATGAGTCTTCCTATGCTTCCATTTCCAATATATTTCTCACCCCTTTCCCACCCAGAAAGTCATCCTTTAGAATAAGAATAAATAAGAAAGTGAAAACAAAAGCAAGACAGTGAAGCTAACTATCAGCCAAATCCAATTTGTTGCAATGTTCCAAACCCATTAGCCTCATGCACATGAAAAGAAGAAAGGGAGGCACATTTTTTTTTTATCTTGGGGCCAAGATTGGTAATTATAATTACAGAGTGTTTAGTTTGGATTATTTTGGTTTGATATTTTTTTCCTTTACATTATTGTGGTTATTTGGCATATTGTTTTCCTGGTTCTGCTTATTTCATTTATATCAGTTCATATAAATCTTCCCATGCTTCTATGGTTCTTCATATTTAGTATTTTTAATACAGTGACATCCCATTACATGCGTACCATAATTTATTTGTTTCCCAGTCAATCAACAAGATTTATTTAGCTCCTGCTACTATGTGCCAGGTACTGTGTTAAGCATTAGGGATGCAAATATTAATAATTAATAAAATAAAGAGATTGCTGTTCTCAAGAAGCTTACATACTATTGGGAGAGACAAATACTTATGTAAGGATATACAGAATACATGTAAAGAGAACAAAGACAGGATAGTGAAATGTAAGGCAAAGAGAGTACTGGCAGTTGGGAAGATCAGGAAGATTTCATGGACAAGATTGTGCTTGAATTTCATCTTTAAGAAAGTGAAGGATTCTGTGAGGAAGGAGTGTGTTGCAGGCATGGGACAGCTACTGCAAAGCCATGGAAATGGAAAGTGGAGCTTTGTTTGGGAGGAACGGAGAGAAGGCCGGTTTGGTTGGATCATAGAGGGCAGCAGGGGAGTAATGTGTAGTTGATGTTAGTCTACTATGTTTCCAGTTTTTTGAGTTAGAAACTACCTTGTAGTTCTTTTGCACTACAAAAAAAAAAAAAAGAGTCTGGCCATCAATATTTTGGTGTATTTGGTGTTTCTTTTTAACTTTGGCCTCTTTTGGTATATACCAATAGTGAGAATCTCAGGTTTCAGGGGTATGAACATTATAGTTAGTCATTTTTGTAGCCTAATTCTACATTTCTTTCCAGAACATCTGGACTAACTGGCAGCTCCATGAATAGTGTATTTTTGTACCTGTCCTTCTACATCTCCTCCTTTGTTAACCATTTCTGTTTTTGTCATCTTTGCAATTTATGGAATGTGAAGTAAAACCTATAGTTGGTTTGATTTTAATTTCTCTTATTAGTGATTTGGAGCAATCTTTCATATGACTTAATAATTTACAGTTCTTCTGAGAACTACTTATATTCTTTGACTATTTAAATAAGAATGACTTTTGGTTTTAAATATTTATGTCAATTTGCTATTTGTCTTGCACGTCAGACACTCACCAAACATATTGGATGTAAAGATTTTTTTTTGACAGTCAACTGCTTCTCTTGTCTTAATTCCATTGATTTTTGTTAGCATAGAATCTTTCCAGTTTTATGTAATCCATAGTACTTGTTTTACCTTCAGCAATCATATTTTGCCCTCTTTTGGTTAAGCTCTCTTCACTTAGCCATGGCTGTGAAAGATATCTGATTCTCTTCTAATTCTTTTATTGTGTGAACTTCAGTATTCTGGTCATATATCCATTTTGAACCTATTACAGTTTGTAGTATAAAATGGTTGTCTAAGCCTAATTTTTGCCAAACTACTTTCCATTTTCCCCAGAGATTTTTGTCAAATAGAAAATTATTCATCAAGTAACTTAGGTTCATATGTTTATTGAACACTCAGTTTATTGAGTTCAATTATTTCTTATTATTGAGTGTTTCACTGATCTATTTTTATGACTTTGGGTGCTTGCAATGTCACATCAGTTTGTACATAGCAACAACCACAGTGTGCAAGGAATTTTTCTGGTAGACTTAGCCCTTCACAGCAATGCAAGGACCTGAAAAATTCCCAACCAACTCTTGAGGCAAAATCACTTCCACATCCAGAGAAAGAACTATGGATCGCAGAAAGAAGCAGACCATTTTCTCTTGTGTTATATTTTGTTTTGTTTTCGTGGTTTCTCCCATTCATTTTAATTCTTCTATACAACATGACTAAGGTGAAAATGCATTTAATAAGAATGTATGTGTAGAACCTATACAAGATTGTATGCCATCTCAGGGAAGGGGAAGGGGAAGGGGAAGGAAGGGGGAAAAATCTAAGCTATATGGAAGTGATTGTAGAAAACTGAAAACAAATTAATTACTTTTAGAAAAAGAAAAGGTAGAGCATCAAAAAAAAAAAAAGAAGAAAAGTCATATCAGTGAAATGCAGGTTTTAGAAGATCTGACTAAAGTGGAAGGGCTTTGAGTAGATAGGCCCAACAATGAACATTATCACATGAGGATCACTCTTGCTAAAGAGAGTCATCACCAGATTTTCCATAAAGTAGCTTTTTCAGTTACAAGTCATGAAGTCTGCATGTTAAATCATAGAGAGAGTAGGACCGGGGCCTTTGGAAGGGCATATCCATACCAGTGAAGTAATCAATTGTTGAAATATCATTAATGCTGAGATTTTGAAAGAGCATATGCTTTTTAACAGATAACTCCTTCGGCAAAGTCCATGCGCATAGTCTCCTCCACAAGCAGCAGCTGTGGAGATTATATTTATAGCAACTGGATCTGTAAGAGGCAGCTGAGGGTGATAGCCTTACCAGTAGCTCTGTGAAAAAAGTTCTTGGCTTAGATATTACTCTGCAACCATATTTTCATCCCTTCTGTAGTCATTTAAAACATTCTACAGAAGCACTACAGAATGCCTAAAATGATCTTTATTTACTCCTTATACCAATGGTGTCAAACAGGATGGGGAAGAGGGGAGGAGGACCAGACTAAAATGTTATTGGAAAATATTTAACAAAAATATAATAAAACTTGGATAACATTATATTTTAAAACTGAAGTCCAAGGATCCTTACATGTGGATGGCCCTAAGTTCCTATTTGAGTTTGACACCACTACTTTTTATACCCTTGGATTGTCTTAGTATATCCTTTAGCAAATGTATCATTTTCTTAAAAACATCTATAGATTTTCCCCCCATTGTTACAAACTGGGCATGCTTTGAATTAAGTTCATAAACACGTAATTGACCTATATTTGTAGAAATCGTTGCCTTTTGTCAGGAAAGGTTGGATCAGGTTTACTTCTGATAAGAAATTTATAAAGCATTTGTATTAATAAATGTGAATGTTATCTGTCCCTGCCACATTTTTTTTCAGAGATACTAAAGTTAGTCACCTCCATTGATGTAATGTTCTGCTATTCATCCTTCTAATGTTGCTCGAGCATTCTGTTTTCCATTTAACCTAATCTTGTATTTTTCTTGTATTGGGCTTACAACAATATAGATGACCAAAATTTTTCCACATCCTCTGTTTTCAGGAGTTCTCTTTGATTTCTTTGCTTCTCATGCCTGTGCTCTAGTCTTTTTTATTTGTACTGAATTGTATTGTTATTTGACCTACTTTGATTCCTGTCATCTTAACTGTTTTTACTCAATTCTTTCAATTGCTGATTAAGGAAATCTAGAATTTCTGTTAGCCTTTGTTTTTCTGGATTTCATTTTGCCTTATTCTTTTGTTGCTTTTAATTGGATGATACAGCATTTGAATTTTCTACTCTGTACCAGCTAGATGTTGATAAAATCTTGGAGTGCCTTTCTGAACATCTTCAATAACCCTCTCACGTCACTTAAGACATTTGACACCTCTCTTTAGTGGTATTCTTTCTTGACTCCACCTTTCTTTTTGTGTTTCTTATTATAGTAGTGATGGCCATATATACTGTTGCGTGCAGATCCAGAAATGTTTTTACAGTTTTTGTCAAATATGGTGGAGAATTTGTTTATTCCTGATAGCTATAGAAAATCCCAGACTTCTTGAATTACTCTGTTTTAGTATGATTTGTCTTCTAGTTGAACAATGTTTGAGGTAACATTTATAGGAATCTTGAACAAAGAAAATAGAATATGTTTATCTTGCTAGAATAGACACTGTATAATTGGACCATTCCTTACAAGGATATTGGATGAATTTTTTTTGCCTCCTTTCTTTCAGTAACTCAACCTTGAATGCAAAACAGGATACTGGTCCTTAGATGAGTCAAGGTAGATGGAGAAGCATATCTTATCTATATTAGAGCTATGTTTCACCAATAATCCATTTCCTTAAGAAAGGCCTTAGATTTTGTTCTACCATCTTTCCTAAAGGGGAAAGTCTAGAAAGGGTTCTGGGGTGGAGAAAATATTGTTTAATATTTTCATTCAAACTGGAGATTTTAAATGTTTCCACTTGGTATTCTGACATGATTTCAATCTTTTCTGCTAGGGTTCTGTATTCTGAAAGTTTTTTTTTTTAATGTATATTAGAGATTATGAATATTTTATATCAATCTATTAAAGCATTCTTAAATCTTTAATATTGTTACTGCTTTTATTATTAATGACTTGCCTAGGGTCACATTGGCAGAAAATGTCAATAGCCAGGATTCAGACTCAAGAACCTAGCTCCTCTAACTGCAAATCCAGTGCTCTTTTTACCCTACTGTGCTGCTATACTAGAGACTCTCCAAGAGTCCTTCTGAACTCTAAATCCTGTGGTTCTGTATATAAATAAATAGATGCAAGGGTTATTCTCAGAGTTGCAAGTATTCTAAAAGCATGGTGTAGTTGGAAAGAATGCTAACCTCTGAGTGGGACTACTATGACATTGAGCAATTAAGCCACTTCAGGTTTCTGAGTGCAAAGCCTCGTCTGTAAAATGGAAATAGTGCACCCTTAGAGGGATATTGGGAGAAAGGTACTTTGTAACCTGTAAAGTGTTATATCAATGTGCGTTCATTTAGGCTTGTGTCTAAGCTTTGTTAACCTTCATTGTAAAGAATAGAATGGATGGGATGAAATCACGCTTGTTCTTCTGCCTTATCAGTGGTTGTGAGAGACTGGGTTAGGAATATACACTTGTGGAGGACAGCACATCTGTTCTTCCTTTGTGAAATAGAGCTATTTCAAGAAGATCATCTGACTCTGAAGTGTCTTGGCTACAATGTATAGCAGAACCCTCTACATGGATAGTTTGTTTCAAGCACAAGACTGTTAGACAGATTGCCCCAGAACTATTCTGTTGCACAAGATACACCTAAAATGAAGATCAGTCACTTTGTTGAGGAAAGAACATTTTGATTACTAAGAAGGTTTATTTTTCTTGTCATATTATAAAATTAGCTTTCTGATTTGATTACTTTGTTTCTTTATGTTTATAAAGTAGTAAATTTAATGTAAACATAGTTGCAGTGTATTATTAGAAGAAATGTCTAAGAAAACATTAACTGTTTATTTGTTATTTTCTAAGTACCAAATATTGTCATGCATACCTCATGTAGTGATAATAGATCTTTGTGGTCTAAATATAGGTTGCACCTGAATATAAGCCATGTATCAAAAACTAGATGACTTCAAAAGGAAAATAACATAGATGTGTGGCTGGAAAAAAAAATACCACTGCTTATATAGACTCTAATCAGATTTTAGGAGGGTGATGTAGTGCTTAATTTTGGACCAATATGAGAGGCATTGGCAAGACAGTGGATAAGAGTGGTTGGTGTGGGATCTGGAAGATGTAGATTCAAATATAGCTTCTGATCTGCAAAAGCTGGGTCACTTTAGGGAACTGGGGCAGATCACTTAATGTCCTGCTCTCCTCCTTCCCGGCCTCTTCTGTGACTCCCATTACATGGACTTAGCCACTACTTGAAGCTCCTCCAGCCACTTACCTCCAAGCTTCTCAGCTCTTTTTACACAATACTTCAAATATCTATTAATAATAGTTATCACAATATAGCATTTTAAATTCTGTGTACATGATCTTATTTGATCCTCACAATAACCTATATGAGGTAGGTACTACAGACAATAGCTTCATTTTATAGGTGAACAAAGTGATGCCCAGAGAGGTTTTGATTTACCCAAAGTATCATAGCCAGTAAGTTATTGGTGGTAGGATTTGGACACAAATCTTCCTATTAGAATTAATTCTAGCCCTTTGTTAGGAATTAGTGTCAGCCTTCTGGGTACAGAATCTTTTAACCTAATCCATCTCTCTCTCTCTCTCTCTCTCTCTCTCTCTCTCTCTCTCTCTCTCTCTCCCTCTCTGTCCCTCCCTCCCTCCCTCCCTCTCTCCCTCTCCCTCCCTCCCTCCCCTCTCCCTTCTCTCTCTTTCTCTCTCTCTCCTTTCCCTGTCTCCCTCTCCCTCCCTCTCTCCCCTCTCCCCTCTCTCCCCTTTCCTCGATCCTTCCCTCCCTCCTTTCCCCTCTCTCCCTCCCTTTTTAAAAATTAGAGCAGCATTTGCTCACAGTCTTCTGTAATATATCCAATTAAATAAGCAAAAACAACAAAAAAAAGTCTCCATAATTTATTGAAATTTACTACCAGTCATTTTTCACTCGCATCTATCTGCATGTTCTTTTGGAGTTCTTTTGTTAAGACCTGGAAACTTCACTTCATTTAAATTGGTCAGATGTTCTTATTATCTTTTCATTTATCTTAGTAATGTTTCCTAATGTTTCTTCCTTTTGTATTCAGAAAAATGCTATCTTTTACTAAGGAGAAGCTATTCAAAGTCAGAGTTGAAGTAGTTCTGTTTTTACTAAAAAAACAAAACAAAACCCTATTAGATTCAATTTAACAAATATTTATCAAATGCTTAATGTGTTTGTTACAGCTGTTAAATTATACCATTTTCCTAAAGCATTAGGCCTATTTCCTCCCTGTTCTTATCCAGAGCAGAACAAAATCCTTATTTGAGTTAATAATTTTATGAGCCTTAGCTCATTCTGAGATTTATATTTCCTGATGGTTTTCTTAACTGAAATAGCATGTTATGGTGGCTAGAGTTGCACATTGGGAGTCAAGAAGTCCTGGGTTAAAATCTGTCTTTTGTTTCTCAAGTATATGTCTATGCTTCCTGTCTGTAAAACACAGGCATTCCTCATTTTATTGAGCTTTGCTGTACTGTGCTTTGCATACATTGCATTTTTTTACAGATTGAAGGTTTGTGGCAACCCTGCATTGAGCAAGTCTGTTAGTGTTCTTTTTCCAAGAGCATGTGCTCACATCACATCTCTTTGTTACATATTGGTCATTCTTGCAACATTTTAAATTTTGTCTATTATTATTATTATTACACCTGTTAAGGTGATCTGTGGCCAATGATATTTGATGTTTGTATTATAATTGTTTTGGGATGCCACGAACCATGCCCAACTTAATCAGTTAATGTTGTATGTGTCTTCTGACTCCTCCACCAACCAGCTGTTCTGTTTCTCTCCCTATCTTCTGGCCTCCCTATTCCCTGAGCTCCAACAATATTGAAATTAGGCCAATTAATAACTCCACAATGACTTCTAAATGTTCAAGTGAAAGGAAGAGTCAGTCTATGTGGCAAACATCATCAGGAGACACAACAGTATTCTAGGAGTTGATGCATTCAGCACAAGGCTATCTACAAACAAGATCTGGAAGAAGCCACTGCCATTGTATACAGTCCCTAGTAGAAAAAGTAAAAGTCCCAATAGCTCTAGTAGCATTTCAAAAATTATATTCCATTATGTGTCTTGGAGCCCTGAGGGCATTACTTGGTTGGGAGGGGATCACTTGGTTTTTCTACAAAATGTTTAGAGGTTCCCCTCTGAATTTTGACCCATATGCAAGCCAAATTATTTCATCAGAAGGACTGCCTTATATCCCAATGCCTAGACTGAGATCTCTTCTTACTGGGGTCTTCCTCTGTGAGCCTAAAATGGGTGATATCAGGTCTATATACTTATTTTTTATCCAAATATTTCTGTGGCATATCTGGGTAACCTCAACTACATTTTGGGGCCCTAGCCTCTTTCTCCTCAGTTATACATACACAGGCTCTGCCCAGGCCAACAGTGATTTCTGTTGTGGAAGTTCATCCTTTAGAATTCATGTACCCATCTTGCCCAGATACCTTCGAAGGCTAAGCCACACATAGCTTGCCTTTTCATTTCTAGGATTTCTAAAAGTTCTTGTATCACTTTGACGTAATTCAGATATTTCCCTGGCATGATAATGTAAGAACTCCCCCATGGCAGAAAAGATTTGCCTATACTCAACCAGTAGTCGCAGTAGTAATATTGATGATAATGATAATAATAACTAATACTTATCAAGTGCTTTACATATGTTATCACATATAGAAACTGAAGCTAATAGAGGTGAAGTTACTTCGTTAGGGTTGTTCAGATAGTGTCAGGCCACTCCTGATATCTTTCTTTCTACCCATGCACACAAGAATATACCACCCTTTATTGAAATCATAATAATAATTATATCTAGTATAGTATATACCATAGTATTTTAACATTTATAAAGTTCTTTATATAGTTTATTTAGTTTGATAATTTTGCAAGGTAGGTACTGTAGTTATTCTCATTTTACTGATAAGGAAACTGAGGCAAACAGGGTGAAGTGACATGCCCAGGATCAGACAGGCTAGTAAGTGTCTGAGTCTGGATTTCAGCTCAGGTCTTCCTGACTCCAGGCCCACTGCTCTATCTACTGCACCACCTAGCTGCCCCTCTTTGTGACTTAGAAGTCCAATATTCTATTGACTATGCCATACTGTCTCATCAGAAACTTCTTCCCTTTGACTTTTCAGAGGAAGTCATATTAATCTGTTGGGCCCAGTTTCAGTAAAGGAAGGACTGAATTCGTCAAATCCCACTTAGTGAAATGTTTTTTTTTTTCACCATTCCTCTTTAAGTTAAGATAACAAACAGCCTGTGGACTATGCAAGATAGTTCTGTCCAGGTGTGGCTACAGACCAGACTCCATTGCAGCCATCTAAAAGGCAGTTCTCTCCTTTCTTTGGGAATATCTAACATGCTGTATCCTTTTTTCTAGTATTCTGTGATCCATGACTTTGTTCTTGGTGACACTGTGACCTCCCTGGGACTAGGGTAGTGCCTCTTAACCAAAGATGAAGTTCTTCCTCTTACCATTCATCAGGCTGGCCTCCTAACCCATTAGCAGTCAGTGCTGGTCATCTCTTGTACACCTTCAGAATAGCTGTTGGGAGAGAATCCTTCTATTCATCATAGCTAAGTAACTCTTCTGTTGACCTCCTTTCTTGCCTTATCATCCATCTGTTTTTCAGGGCTAGTCATCCTTCATTTAGAGCCTCTGCCCCTAGAATGTTGTTTTAGGACTGAATTACTCCAGTCTTAGTCCACTTGAAAATAGACCTGTCAGAGTCTCCTCTTGACATTAAAAAAATAATTTGTACATTTGAGTGATTTGAAATCTCATCTCTTTAGACCATCTGTTTTGCTAGCTATCTGTCCCTGGACTAGCCCAATCAGAATACTGGTGAGTGAATCCAACAGGAGGTAACAATAATCTAGTCCCTGTTCTGCTACTTATCAGTTGCAAGGATTTCAAATTCCTTCCCTCAATAGCTCTCTGTAGAGAGTAATATCATATTCAGTGTGCACAAGTTGCATACTTGTGCAAGAATGTAACTCCTTTTCTCCAACAATTGCAATCCATCCATTATGCCACTGATAATCTATTTTCAACCCATCATTTTGAAATTTTTTTAATTAGACTCTCATCAAACCCTCTTTTCTATCCAAACCATCATGTTAATTATGCTTTCCCAGTTTGCAGAAAGACAGCAAGTTTCCACTATTTTTTCCCCATATAGTAAGACCCTTCCCTTATAGTTAGTTGCTGGCCTTTTACAGCCCACTGTATATAGCTGTCTCAATCATAGTCACAACAATGACATGCCTCATTGCTACTTACCCTTTTTGTTCCTTTGATTTCTAATTATCTTCTAAGTTCCCAGTGACCTCCATAATCACCTTCAGCGATTTAAGGTCAATGCTCACTTCGAACTTTAATTTCATGTTCATATGCTCCCAAAGAGTTTTGCCCACCCTTACTTCTTGTTAAGTGTTACTCAGGACGGGCTCTCTTTGATATTTTATCTCAGAGATGCTGAACTTGACCACTTATTCCATAAAGATCTTTCTATCCAGCCATCCTTTTAGGGATTTCCTTCCCCAGCCCTCAAAACATAAGGATTCCAAAGAATCTTCCCCTAAAGCTTTCTCAATGGCAAGTGACAAAAAACTGGAAAGGATATCTCATGCAGCAATGACAAAACCAGGAAGCAAAAGGAATCTTGATAGACTAGACTGAGGGTTGGCAAACTATGGCCCATAGGTCAAATGAGATCTCCCCAAACCAGTCTATTTTATGTACAATTTGCTTTTTTTCCTTTCTTTTTTAAAAATTTTATTTATTTTTAGCTTACAACGTTCATTTCCACAAGATGTTGAGTTCCAAATTTTCTCCCCATCTCTCCCCTCCACTCACCCCAAGACAGCATACTTTCTGATTACTCCTTCCCCAGTCTGCCCTCCCTTCTATCATACCCCTCCTTTCTCTTTTCCCCATCTCCTCTATTTTCTTGGAGGACAAGATAGATTTCTATACCCCATTGTCTATATATCTTATTTCCCAGTTGCATGTAAAAACAATTTTTAACATTAGTTTTTAAAACTTTGAGTTCCAGTTTCTCTCCCCTTCTCCCTCCCCACCTATCCCCACTGAGAAGGCAAGCAGTTCAATATATGTTATACATGTGTGGTCATGCAAAAGACTTCCATAAAAGTCATGTTGTGGAAGACTAACTATATTTCCCTCCATCCTATCCTGCCCCCCATTTATTCTATTTTCTCTTCTGACCCTATCCCTCCCCAAAAGTATTTACTTTTAATTACTTCCTCCTCCCATTTGCACTCCCTTCTATCATCCCCCTATCCCCCACTTATCCTCTTCTCTTCTGCTTTCCTGTAGTGTAAGATAGTTTCATATCAAATTGAGTGTGCATGTTATTCCCTCCTTAAGCTAAATATGATGAGAGTAAGGTTCACTTTTTCCCTCTTACCTCCCCCCTTTTCCCCTCCACTGAAAAGTCTTTTACTTGCCTCTTTTATGAAAGATAATTTACCCCGTTCCATTTCTCCCTTTCTCATCCTAATATATTCCTCTCTCATCCCTTTATATTTTTTTAGATATCATCCCTCCTATGCAACTCACCCTGTGCCCTCTGTCTATATGTATATAATCCTTCCAACTACCAAAATACTGAGAAAGGTCTCAAGAATTACAAATATTATCTTTCCACATAGGAATGTAAACAGTTCAACTTTAGTAAGTCCCTTATGATTTCTCTTTCCTGTTTCCTTTTCATGCTTCTCTTGATTCTTATGTATTTGAAAGTCAAATTTTCTATTCAGCTCTGGTCTTTTCATCAAGAATGCTTGAAAGTCCTCTATTTCATTGAAGGACTATTTTTTCACCTGAAGTATTATACTCAGTTTTGCTGGGTAGGTGATTCTTGGTTTTAATCCTAGCTCTTTTGGCTTCTGGAATATCATATTCCAAGCCCTTTTATCCCTTAATGTAGAAGCTGCTAGATCTTGTGTTATCCTGACTGCATTTCCACAGTACTCAGATTACTTCTTTCTGGCTGCTTGCAATATTTTCTCCTTGACCTAGGAACTCTGGAATTTGGTTACAATAGTCCTAGGAGTTTTTCTTTTGGGATCTCTTTCAGGACGTGATCAGTGGATTCTTTCAGTATTACTTTTGCCCTCTGGTTCTAGAATATCAGGGCAGTTTTCCTTGATAATTTCATGAAAGATGATGTCTAGGCTCTTTTTTTTGATCCTGGCTTTCAGGTAGTCCCATAATTTTTAAATTTTCTCTCCTGGATCTATTTTCCAGGTCAGTTGTTTTTCCAGTGAAATATTTCATGGTCTGCTATTTTTTCATTCCTTTGATTTTGTTTTATAATTTCTTGATTTTTCATGAAGTCATTAGCTTCCATCTGCTCCATTCTTATCTTTAAGGAATTATTTTCTTCAGTGAGCTTTTGGATCTCTTTTTCCATCTGGCCAATTCTGCTTTTTAAGGCATTCTTCTCCTCATTGGCTTTTTGGATCTCTTTTTGCCATATGGGTTAGTCTGGTTTTTTAAGTGTCATTTTCTTCAGCGTTTTTTGAGATCTCCTTTAGCAAGCAGTTGACTTGTTTTTCATGATTTTCTTGCATCACTCTCATTTCTCTTACAAATTTTTGCTCTACTTCTCTTACTTGATTTTCAAAAACCTTTTTGAGTTCTTCCATGGCCTGAGACCAATTCGTATTTTTCTTGGAGGCTTTGGATAGAGGAGCTTTGACTTTGTTTTCTTCTGTTTGTATGCTTTGGTCTTCCTTGTTACCAAAGTAAGATTCTATAGTCTGATTCCTTTTCCTGTTTTTGCTCATTTCCCTAGCCATTTACTTGACTTTTGAGCTAATTGTCAAGGTAGTTCTCTGCTTCCAGTGGAGGTGCAGGGGTGCTGTCAAATGTTTGATCCCCCTACAATCTGTGGGCCTAGAGCTCCAGAAACAGTGGCCGTAGCTGCCCCTGTTGCTGCTGTGGTTGCTGTGGGTTCCTTCACCCCCTCCCCTCTCTGCTGCCCTGGGGCTAGGGCCTGACCACTTCACTCTCCTGCACTGGTCCCACAGGCTTTTTCCACTGACCTTCTAATTTATCCTCTGTTTTGGGTCATGAAGTCCAGAAACCACCACAGGTGTGAGAAATTCAGTCCCCCCAAGGCCTGCTCAGGTCCCCGTGTACTCGCAGCCCACACTGTACTGTGCTCTTCTCCCAGTGTGGTGCAATAGATATTTCCCAGTGACCTTCCAGGCTGTTTTGGGCTGGAGATTTGCTTCACTCTGTCATTCTATGGGTTCTGCCGCTCCAGAATTTGTTTAGAGCCATTTTTTACAGATATTTGGCTGGGCTTGGCAGGAGCGCTCTAGAAAGTCTGTGCTATTACTCTGCCATCTTAGCTCCATCACAATTGGCTTTTTTTAAAACAGTGTATATTAAATTAAACATGATTGTAACAAAACTGCCATTTGATATATCCCCTTCTGACTTTCTTGCTGTTCTTTTCTGTATACTTTGTAGTGTTTCAATGATACCCTCTTTTCCTTTCTAAATATCACCATCATACACCAATTCCTCCTCCTCTCTGCCATCATAGTCTTCTCCCCTCTGTCACCAACAACCACTTGAAAATCTCCTAATATATGGGACAGGTTCCTAGTTATTTGCAAAATGGACTCTGGTCCTTTTAAGTGTCAGTGTTATAAAAAATACCTTCTATTTTAGTCTTCAACCTGTGTTTTTCTTTGGGTTCCCAACAGCAAGGCCAGAGGTGCCTCACATTATGGCCAGTTTTCACAGGTATTCCATTCCTATTCCCTGCTTATAAACTCATTTAAATTATACCTCCACCACACTTGGCCATAGGAAATGGTGAATTCCACAATAGTCATCTACAAACCTTAGTTGTCTCTCTTCTGGTCACAGCATAGAGTTGGTTCTCTGTGAAAAGAGCACATTCTAAGAACATTCTTTAGCTTATTCATCTGTAACTCCAGATCCCATTTGAAGATGCTTATTCTGGGAGACATTTGTGTTTATGGTTGTACTGTAAGATCTGTATGTCCTTTTTCCTATTCTGCTTGCTTCACTTCTCATCTGTTCATTTAAGTCTTTCATGCTTCTCTGTAGTCTTCACATTCAGCTTTTCTTATGGCAAATTATATTTCATTACATTCATGTGGTTAGGCAATAAATATTCATCAAGTGCCTACTATGTGCCTGGCACCATGCTAAGCACCACGGATGCAAAAAAAAAAATGCAAAAGACAGTCCTTACCTTTAAGGAGCTCACAATCCAGTGGAGGAGCCAACATGCAAACAAGTATGTATAAACAAGCTTTATACAGGATAAATAGGAAGTAATCAACAGAAGGAGGGCACTAGATACAGGAGGAGTTAGAGACAGCTTCCTGAGGAAGGTAAAATTTTAGCTGGGCCTTAAAGGAAGCCAGGGAAATCAGGAAGTAAAGATGAGAGGGGAGAGCTTTCCAAGCATGGGGGACAAGATAGAAAATGTCCAAAGCTGAAATATGGAGTACCTTGTTATGGAACAACAAGGAGGGCATTGTCACTGAATCACAGAGGGAGAGAAATCAGATTTGAAAGACAGGGTGGCCAGGTTCTGAAGGGCTTTGAACACCAAAAAGAGAGTTTTATGTTTAATCCTGGAGGTATTAGGGAGTCTCGAGTTTATTGAGTCAGAGTTGGGGGCTGACATTGTCAGAACTGCACTTAAGCATGATCATTTTAACTGCTGAGTAGAGGAGGTACTGGAGTGGGGAGAAACTTGTGTCAGGGAGACCAACCAGCAGCTATTACAATAGTCTAGATGTAAGATGATGAAGGCCTGCCCCAGAGTTGGGGCAGCATCAGTAGAGAAGGAGGCGTAACCTTGAGATATTATGAAGGTAAAATCTACAGGCATTGACAACTGACTGGATATAGGGGTAAGAGAGAGAGTGAGGAGTGGATGATGAAACTTAGGTTGGAAGCCTCGGTGACTGGGAGGATGGAAGAGGATAATAATTAGAAAGAGGGGGAAGGTTTGGGGGGAAAGAGTAATAATGATAGCTCACATCCTGACAACCACCCTCAGAAAGAAGTGCTATTGTTATCCCCGTTTTATAAATGAGGAAACTGAAACAGAGGTTAAGTGACTTGCCCTGGGTCACATAGCTTGTGAGTGTCTGAGGTTGCCTGAACTCAGATATTCTTGACTCCAGGCCCAGTGCTCTATCCATTACACCACCAAGCTGCCCCTGAAAGATAATGCACCCCAGTTTTTTGTTAGTTGTTTCCTGATCAAGGGGTATCTACTTTATTTACAATTCTTTCCCACTTCAAAAAATGCAGCTATAATTTTTTTTTGGTGTGTATACTACTTTTCATTTTATCTCTGATTTCTTTTGGATATGTGCTCTAATAATGAGACATTATAATATATATTCTAATAATGGGACATCTGGGTCAAAGATAATGATTTTTTTAGTTACTTTCTTCTAATTGCCTTTCTAGAATAGTTGGATCAGTTCACATCTCTTCCAACAGTCATTAGTTTGCCTCGCCATGATTTTTTCTATCTTTTGTCAACTTTCCTAATTTGTTGGGTATGAGGTAGGGAGTTATTTTCTGTTTTGTTTTGTTTTTGCATTTCTCTTATTATTAACGATTTGTAGTAGTCTCTAATGTGTTTCTTAACAGTTTGGAATTCTTTGAGAAATTGTTCATTCCTTGCCTATCTATTGGGGAATGTTTAGAAGAATATTTGGCAGCACATTGGTTGACTCTATCAAAGAGATTTTAAATTGAGAAAGGAAAAAAAAGGGAATAAGCATGTGTATATATATGTATACACACACACACACACACACACACACACACGTAGCCCCTGCTATGTATCAGGCACTGTGCTAAGCACCTTTTACAAATATTAGCTCATTTGCTCCTCACAACAGTCCTGAGAGGTACATGTTTTTATTATTCCCATTTTACATTTGAGGAAACTGAGGCAAACAGAGGTTAAGTGACTTGGTCAGGTCACACAGTAGGAAGTATCAGAGGCTGAATTTGAACTCAGTTCTTCCTGACTCTAGACCCAGTGCTCTCTCCACGGTGCCACTTGCTTCCTCAAAATTTAATTTCAGAAGATTGGGAAAAATGTCCAGTTAAAACTAAAAAAAAAAAAACAAACAAAAAAAACCCCAGGCCCTTTTGTAGGGCAATGAATATGATGCAGAGAAAGCATAGGGGAATGTGCACAGTAACTTGTAGGAAGAAACAACAAGGGATGTAGGAATAGTACTTATAGCCTCAAAAGTCAATTTGTCAGTAGTGTATGTGACTGTAGTATATTTGGACGTGGAATAGTATACTTAACAACTCTTGTATCAGATGCTTCCTCCTGACACAAAGAGTCCAAGCACACTTTGGGGACCTCTAGCCTCTAGCATATCCTCACTGAAATGGTTGAAAACCCAGTCACTTTAATATCTGTTCTTCCCCTGAGAGTAATCACCCTGCTTACAGGGTTCAAGATATGGAATTTAAAAAAAAAAATTAAAAGGTTCTATAAGCTGAAATAGAATTACAAGGCACCTTTCAATGGGATCCTCCCCCCGCCCCCCAGCCCTTCTACTGTTTCCGTGATTTATAGTCTTGGCTTTGGTTGGACCCCCAGGAAGGGGAGAGATTGCAGGTCACTCTTGTGGTGGTGACTGATTCTTTGCCTATACTGCATTGTTCTTTGGCCAACATCTTTTGGTTGCTCTTCCCTTCTGGTGTTCTACTGCTCCTCCATTCAATCCTGCCACACAGGTTTGTTTATCCCACCTGTGATTTCCTCATTGTAAGGAGTTTCCCATGAAGATCCCCATGTACTGATCCCCACCTGTGCCTTCTTCCCACTTAGTCCTAAGAGAGGTGCCTTGGACCTAGAAAGGTCAAATGACTCTCCAGGGCCACACAGCTGATCAGCATCAGAGGTGGAACTGAATCTCATGCCTCTCTGTCTCTTGAGGCCAACTGTACACTCACTAGGCCACCCTGTCAGCCCTTAGGGATCCTTTTATACCAGTGGTGCTTAAAATCTGGGGTTTATGAAACCCTATGGGTTCCATTCAATTGAAAACTATTTTGATGTAATTTATTTCCTTTATAATGCTATGTATTTTGTTTTATGCATTTAAAAATATCTTCATTAAAGGGGTCCATTAACTTCCCCATGCTTCCAGAAAGGTCCATGACACATAAAAGGTTTAGAACCCCTGCCTTTTGCTTCCCAGTTATCACTGTCCTCCAGTGCATTGCTGGTTCTCTCTGTTGATTTCTCTCCTTCACCTCCTGAGCAGATAATGCCTGAGAACTCCTTGCCAAGGGAACAGCTCTCAATCAGCTTGAGCATCCTGATATCTCAGCTGATGGATCTTTTGTGGCTCCTGGCCATGGCATCTTTTTTTTTTTTTTTTAACTTTTGGTTTTTGTTTGTTTTTGTTTTTAAACCCAGGCACCACAGTTCAGTTTCCTTTTTGGGTTGCTGTTTTCTGTTCTAGGTTGGCTTGTGTTGGTCCATTTGGTACCCCCTGCCCTCAGTGCCTGACTCATGTGTACCTACTTCCCTTTGAATATTAGAGTTCAGAGGAGCATGCCCATTCTCTAATTCACTTGTCTTTCTGTATCCCTTCTTCATCCAGGCTATTTGGGCAGAGTTATACAAATTATAGGGAACATAGATATAGAACTGGAAGGTTCCTCTGAAGCCATCTGGTTTACCCTCCCCCATTTTACAGATGAGGAACCTGAGACCCAGAGAAATTAAGAGATTCATACAGGATCCCAAAGCTAAATGGTCTGAGACAAGATTCAAGCTTAGGTCTTCATGTATCCAGGTCCAGCTTCCTATCTATTTGTTATGCCATGCTTTCTTTCAGTTGACCCAGGCTGACTCTAAAACTGTAAGAAGTGGTGACTCTTAGTGGTTAGGTCAGATGCTTGATTGAAAGTGAAAGGGGCAACTTTGACTATTTTAGTACATTCATCAGGGGTGGAGTTGAGAGGGTATGTGTGTGTGTGTGTGTGTGTGTGTGTGTGTGTGTGTGTGTGTGTGAGCGAGAGAGAGAGAGAGAGAGGCAGAGGCAGAGGCAGAGGCACTCTGTTAAGAACAGATGTCCTTGTATGACTTTTTGTGAACTTGAGGATAGCACTATGGGGAACATTTGTCTGAGAAAGGGAGAAGATCTGGGTGTCGTGATGGGGAGAGTTCCTTTCTTCTGCTCTGTGCTCTGCTTGTTAAAATGAAATTGCAGGATTCCCCAGACTTTCTTCATTGCACTTAGCACTACTTTTCATCCTTCCCACCCTAGCTCTTCACAACTCCTTTTTCCTCCCCTCCCCTACTCCTCACTGAACAGCCACTGTCTAACCTTACTCTGCACTGCTCCTCCTTCTGTTGCATGCTGTGAACTCCAGGCTAATGGGTCACTGCTGTTGACCCTGAAGATCATCATTATTACTGCGAGGGGCACTTCTACCACTCCTAGTTTAATACATATTCCTATGAGATATTGTTATTTTTGGTGATTAGTTTGTATAGCACTTTAGAAGGTAAGTTGATAAAGCATGAGACTTGGAGTTAAGAAGACCTGAGTTTAAATCTGCCCTCAGACATATACTAGCTGTGTGACCTTGGTCAAGTCACTTAATCTTTCTCGGCCTCAGTTTCCTCATCTTTAAAATGGGGAATATGTGTGTGTGTGTGTGTGTTTGTCCTTCGTTGCCGAAGAAGACCAGCCATCAGAGAAATAGTGACATGACTTGCACTTAACTTTGTTTTGAGTGAGGGAGGGCTGTGCAGCTCACCAGCCTCACTTCTCCTCCAGAACCATCTGAATCCAGTGACCAGATATTCATTAGGATGACTGGAGATGACCCAGGATGAGGCAGTTGGGGTTAAGTGACTTGCCCAAGGTCACACAGCTAGTGAGTGTCAAGTGTCTGAGGTGAGGTTTGAACTCAGGGTCCTCCTGACTCCTGCACTGGTGCTCTATCTACTGCACCACCTAGCTACCCTAAAACGGGGAATAATAATATACCTGACATGGGTTGTTATGCTATATGAATACCAATAGCTATTATAATTTTTAAGGGCAGATCAGTGGCATAGTAGATAGAATACTTGGCCTAAAGTCAGGAACACCTAAGTTCACATCTGACCTCAAGACACTTACTAGCTGTGTGACCCTGGGCAAGTCACTTAACCGTCTTTGTCTCAGGTTCTTCATCTGTAAAATGAGCTGGAGAGGAAAATGGCAGGCTGCTGCAGTATCTTTGCGAAGGAAACCCCAAATGCAGTCACAAAGAAGCAGACATGACTGAAGTGACTGAACAACAAAAATGGTTTTTGAATGTCTGGGCTCATAAGCTGGTAATTATTTTTCCGTCCTGCTAGTGAAGGGTAGTGCTTGATGAACTTGGTCAGTCACTCAACCAGAAAATGTTTATCAAGTGTCTACTGTCCACAGCCTATTGCTGGGTGCTAGGGATCCAAAAACAAGTGCTTGGGAAGGGTCCCTTTATGTTCTGTTACAGAATATTAACGTTAGAAGAGGCCTCTCAGAGGTCACCCATACCCAAAAAGCAGTAATCTCAGCCTCTAACCTTCAGGGAACTTGTACTAGTTTTTGAAAAGTCTAATTGCTAGAAAAGTTTTCATTTAAAGTGAATCTGTCTTTTTCCAACTTCTACCTCATTTTTAGTTTTACCTTCCAAGGGTATTCTAAGGGAAAGCAGAATGATATCTCAAGCCTTTCAAAGATACTTGAAACTGCAGAGTCAGGATATACTGGTTCCAGTGGAGCTTCTGGCATATCGTGGCTCTGTGACAGGTCAGGTGTATGGGTTGAACTCAGCGACTGATGAAGTGTCCATTCCAACTCTCTGATTCAAGGTTTTTGTGAAGCTGCAGAACTGGGAGTTCCATATGCCAATGAAATCACCAATCAGGGCTAAAAAGTAGAAGATGTGTCAACATTGTATTTATGTGCTGTGTATTCACTTTGCATAATGTTTGTGTGCAGTACATTTATGCTTATACTCTAGAATATGGAGTAAAATTTTGTTGTATTAAGTGATTCTAGAAATTTATAGTTGTTTCTTGTTTTTTGTTTGATTTGTTTGCTGCTAAATTATAATGTTGCTCTTATAGGAATATTCTGTTTCACTTTTGGCACTGCTATGCAACACAATTTTTAGACACATATTTGATATAATCCTCAGAAAGTTCTACCTTTTAAAAATTCATAGGTCTTCAAATATAACCAATTTATTTTACATGTTTTTTTCTTATTTGTGGATTGTAAGCAGGGAGCTTTTGGAAGAAAGAGATTGTTCTGAAAGTCTTATCATTGAACATGCTAATGAAAGGTTAAAAACATTTTCTTAGAAAAGTTAATCTAAAGTTACACCATTGCAATGCTGATAGACTAATTATAGTTGTCTACAAATTTTTTAGTATTAGTTTGCCAACAGCAGTTTAATTACTGCATTGGGAATTTGAGATAACAGATAAACAAATTTGTTCTCAAAAATAAAAGGGTCTTTAAATATAAACCCTGTTGTGATTGTCTTCCTCATTTTCTCGGGCTCTATAATTAAACATTATCTGGCTATCTATGTCTTCTAGTGAAATATCAGATCAAGTATATAGTAGAAAGAAAAAAATTATTTATACAAATTTCTATATGGTTCATTCTGATCTTTGACTGCATGCTTAAGTGGTATTACTATGCGTGGGAAGAAAGGACTGCGACAGAAAAAAATAATGGTCATTGGGTAGTAAAGAGTTAGTGCTATAGACAGAACAAAAGAAGTCACCTGTGAATTGTTCCTTGTTCATAGAATGATTGAATGGTGGCACCAAAACAGGATAATTTAATTTGATCATCTCATTTTACAAATGAAGAAACTAAAGTCCAGAGAAGGAAAGTGACCTGACTGGGGTCACACAGATATTGGCAGAACCAGAACTTGAACCCATATCTCCTGACTCTTGCCTAGTCCAATATTCTTTGTACTGGATCATGTTGCCTTGATTGACATTGGGGAACTGGGAGAAGTATTAATACTGAGTATATATGTGTGTGTGTGTGTGTGTGTGTGTGTGTGTGTGTGTGTGTGTGTGTGTGTGTAAATATATATATATATAAAATCAAGTATAAAAAAAATCCTAACTTCAAAAAGACAATGCCCAGTTAGTCTCCATTTTCCCTGATAATATAAATCATTAAATAAGTGTTGACAGTTACATGCATGATAGCCAAGACATGGGATATTTATTTTAAAGGATACTAGACATTCTTACCGTTTTATTCTCTCCCATGGAATCTGAACTCTTGCTTTACCAAGTGATGACATTAGTCTCCAGTGTTCTCACTTCTGGTTATTGCTAATTAGCCTTATCTTGCTTCTTCTTGCATTCATGTTTGACTAGGGATATAGACCATTTGACCTCTTAGCATCACGAGCAATGTTGCCTCTTTTTAAAAAAAAATCAAATTGCATTTTTTTCAAACAGCAAAATCCACTTTGTCTTCTTCCCACCCTCCCAAATCCTGATTAAGAACAAAAGACAAGCAAAACCCCTATTACAAGCACACATACTCAAGCCAAACAAAGTTCTTCATTTGCCATGTCCAAAATGGGATAGATGAATATTTGCACGTATGTCTACATCTACATGTGTCTCCTTTTGCACTCTAAGTCTTTCACCTCTTTATTGGGAGGTGAGTAGCATGTTTCATAATTAGTCCTCTGAAATTATGGTTAGTAATTATTATGATCAGAATGCCTGAGTTGTTCAAAGTTGTTTGTCTTCACAATGTTGTTATTATCTAAATTATAAGTTTTTCCAGGTTTCTCTGAACCCATCTCCTTCATCATTTTTTTAAAAAACGTCATCACAGTTAGCCCAAGTATCCCTCTCCTCCCCCCAAGAGCTATCCCATATAACAATGAGTATTTTTTAAAGAGGAAAAAGAAGCAGCACAATGTTGGATACATTGAAGAAGTTGGAAAACATGTACACTGTCTAACACAGTGAACCTTCCACCTCCATGAAGGAGTGAGTTGGGAGTTTCACCTATCTCTCCATTTGGGTCTTGCTTGATCTTTATAATTTTGTTACATTCACTTTTGATTTTTTTTTAGTACACACTTTTTCCTTTTTCTGTTGTGGTGGAGGGAGCCACTGCAGATCACTGAGGAATAGAATTCTGTTAGCTTTGTGTTGAAATAGGAAGACATTGGCTACTGAACTGCGACTCCATTTTACTGTTAAATCAAGAAACTTTTGAAGTTATTTAGGCCTGCAACATTTGTAGTTGTGGAGATGAAAAAGAAGAGATATTGCAGGGAGACAGCAGCAGGATTTGGTGATGAATAGACTCTGGAATGAAAGAGAGAAGAAGCAAAAAAATGAGACTTAATGCTTGGAAATTTTAAAAGTCATGTTTTATAATGCTGCCTTCACTTTTATCCTTAATATTTTTCTAGAAAAACAATGATTGCTTTCATATAAGCTGGCCAAGGGAAAGAGAAGTGAGGCATTAGTCTCGTATTTTCAGTGAATGAGTGGAGTAGCGAAATGTGATGTGACAAGTAACTAACTCTCTATATGGCTCGAAGTAGAAGATTGTGATGTTACCTGTTTGGCAGGGAAAATGAACTTAACTTCTGACTTCTGCAGTTTCAGGTGTTAGTACATCCAGTTGGAGATATCTTATGGGGAGTTGAAGATAAGAGGCTAGAGAATGTGAATAAAGTCAGAATCATTTTCTAAAATATGTTATAGCATACTAAAATATGTTGGGGCAAATTTCCATTAGTTTATTGCAACTGATTTGGCTGATTGTCTAAGTGGTTTTGTTAATTTTGGCTATTGAGGCAAGCAATTATCCAGCACATAGTTTTCCTTTTTTTAAATAATATTTTCTTTTTTCCAATTACATATAAAGACAGTTTTTAACATTCATTTTTTATAAGATTTTGAGTTCCAAATTTTTCTCCTTTCCTCTTCCCCCCCAAGATAGTAATTTAATATAGATTTTATATACATGCAGTCATGTAAAACATTTCCATATTAGTCATGTTGTGAAAGAAGAAACAGAACAAAAGGAAAAATCTGCAAAAAAATAATAAAGCATGCTTTAATCTGTATTCAAACTCCATCAGTTCTTTTCCTGGATGTGGATAGCATTTTCCATCATGAGTCTTTTGGAATTGTCTTGGATCATTTTATTGGTGAGAAGAGCTAAGTCAGTCATAGTTGATCATCATACAATGTTTCTGTTACCATGTGCAATGTTTTTCTGGTTCTGCTCACTTTACTCAGCATCACTTCCATCACTTCCAAACCTGTCTTTCCAGGTTTTTCTGAAATCTGCCTGTTCATCATTTCTTATGGAATAATAGTATTCCATTACATTCATATACCACAACTTGTTCAGCTGTTCCCCAATTGATGGGCATCATCTCAATTTCCAATTCTTTGCCACCACAAAAAAAGCTGCTGTAAATATTTTTATACATGCAGGTCCTTTTCCCATATTTATGAGTTCTTTGAGACACAGACCTAGAACTGGTATTGCTAGATCAAAGGGTATAGCTGGCATGTAGTTTTTCAATGGTATGGTATAATGAATGTTGTAAATCTCTCTCTGCCCTGTTTTGCACTTAGGATGTCTACTATTTTAGATATTTGAGTACCAGTATCTTGATATTTATACTAAAGCTACTGTCTATCACAATTTTTGGTTACTTGGCAGGGATATTTTTAATGAGAGACATTCCCCTACTTGTTCCCTCCTTAACCTCTTAGTATTGGAAGAGGACGTGGTAGACAGAGTCACTAAGTTGAATTGATTAAATTGAATGAACATAGTACTAGTCATTTTATATTTCTATGAATCAGTGTTACTCAGAAAAATGATACACACAATTTTTTTTTCTTTTTAGAAATGAACCTAATTTAAAATTTGTATTTCTTTTTACTATCTTTTTATGGCTTCCATTCTTGCCATGACTGAGCTGAGATGCTCAAACTGAGACCTTGGCTTATCATAAAGAACAAATGTCAAAAGGAAGAAGGTGAGAGGGGAAAAGTGAAGCTTACCCTCGTCACATATGGCTTAAGGAGGGAATAACATGCTCACTAAATTTGGTATGAAAACTGTATCTTACACTAGAAGAAAGTAGGGGAGGATGGGACAAGTGGGGTAAGGGGGATGACAGAAGGGAGGGCAAATGGAAGAAGGGAGTAACTAGAAGTAAACACTTTTGGGAAGGGACAAGGTCAAATGAGAGAATAAAAAAAGGGGGGGGGGACAGGGTAGAATAGAGGGCAATATAGTTAGTATTCCATAACATGATTGTTATGGACGTCTTCTGCAAAATGATACATATATAGCCTGTATTGAATTGCTTGCCTTCTCAGTGGGGATGGGTAGGGAGGGAGTTAGAAAGGGAGAGAAGTTGGAATTCAAAATATTAGAAACAAATGTTGAGAATTATTATTGCATATAACTGGGAAATAAGAAACACAGGTAATGGGGTATAGAAATTTATCTTGCCCTACAAGAAAAGAGAGAAGATGGGGATAAGGGAAGGGTGGGGTGTGATAGAAGGGAGGGTACATTGAGGGAAAGGGTAATCAGGATGCAAGATATTATGGGGTGGGGAGAGGGGAGAGATGGGGAGAAAAATTGGAACTCAAAATTTTGTGGAAATGAAATGTCGAAACCTAAAAATAAATAAATAAATACAGTTTTTAAAAGTTGTGCGTATTTTGGTGAACGTGGAGCCTTGTTTTGTCACTGACTTTCTTAAGGGGTATACATGCCTAGCAGTAGGATTCCAGGGTCAAAGAGTATGAAGATTTTAGTCACTTTATTTGTATAGCTCCAAATAGCTTACCAGAATGGTTAGAACAATCTACAACTCTGTCAACAATGTATATGCTATCGTTATACACTTGTCTAACACTTACTACTTTTGTTAACTTTGCCAGTTTGCTGAGTGTAAGATGAATGCTCAAGGTTGTTTTGGTTTTAATTTCTCTTCTTATTAGTTATCTAGAAGGCTAAAATATTTTTATTTTTTAAAATTTATTTTTTAAAATTCTGGGCATAACAAAGACCAAATAAAATTAACATTTCTATATACGTAGTAGAATACAAAAAGAACTCATAGGAAACTGTAAATTTCTATTATGTATAGCTTCATTTTCTTTTAAAATATATAATAAATTCAACATGTAACTCTTAAAAAAAAAAGAACAATTGTCATGTTTTATATCTTGCAGCTTTGCTAAAGTTGGTCAAGTTGTGAACTGTTCCATTCTGGAGAACATTTTGGAACTGTACCCAAAGGGTTATAAATCTATGTATACTTTTTGATACAACAATAGCACTATACCCCAAAGAAATCAAAGAAGAGAGAAAAGCACTTATTTGTACAAAAATATTGACAGCAACTCTTTTTGTGGTGCCAAAGAATTAAAAATTGAGGATATGCACATTCATCGAGGAATGGCTGAACAAGTTGTGGTAAACGATTTTGATGGCATGTTGTTGTGCTATAAGAAATGATGAGCAGGCTGTTTTCAGGAAAGCTTGGGAATACCTAAATGAACTGATGCAAAGTGAAGTGACCAGAACCAGCAAAACATTATACACAGTAACAGCGGTATTAGCACGGTGATCACCTGTGAAAGACTTAGCTATTCCGAGCAAGGCAGTGATGCAAGACAATTCCAAGGGGCCCATGACAATAAATGCTATCCACCTCCAGAGAGAGAACAGATTGAAACATACTTTCTTTATTTTTCTCGGGGGATTTTAGTATTTTCTTTTTTAACACTGTTAATATGGAAATATGCTTTGTGTGACTTCACATGTGTAATTGGTAGGTTATTTGCCTCTTTAAGGGATGGGGAAAGAGGAGGAAGGAGGGAGAGAATGTAGAGTTCAAAAATTTTTTAAATATTAAAAATTATTTTACATGTAATTAGTAAATATTTAATGAAATAAATAAAATTTTATTTTTAAAAAGAGTAAATATTTAGTTATTTTGTAGAATTCTTTGTTGTATATGTTTTTAATTTCTCAAGGGAGAGTTTTCTGTACGTAGCATCCAGGTCTTCAGTGCTCAACATACACTTGCAGTGTATTTATACAGTTTGTGGCTAAAGACATCTTCAGAACGCAACGTAGCCTAAGTTTCAGAGAGGTGACAAAAATGGGCCTTGGAATGCAATTTTCTTTGTGAATACCTAAATTCCATGAAGGATAATTAAAATGGTATTTGTAATGTTAGGCATTTTTGTAGTCTTTTTCCCTTTAGCTGGAAGCATACTTCATTGCTTAGGTTAATATCTTTTATATAAATGTGTTTTGTTGCTCTCTGGATCAAGTGTCACATGACTGTAATATGAGCGTGCATTTCGTGCGCATTCATGTAATCCCTCCATTCTGCATAAATGTCAGCATTTGAAGTTGGAATGTTAGATTCTGGCAATGCCATACGCTGTGGAATCAAGTAGGAGAAGTACAGTAGCAACTGTTGCTATTTGTGTCCCAAGCAGCTGCCTATGGTAGACTTTTTTTCTCTCTCCATCTCTGATAGCCTTGGCGTGTGCCCCTGCTTTAGAGACATAGCATCTGGTTAAGATTTAATGCATGATTCCATGTATTAAAGGATTCTTCTCCATATAGAATATTTGTATGCATGAAAAGAAAGGAGTCAAAGCCTTAGTATTCTCATGCTGTCTATAAAGAAAAATATGACTAGTTTACATTAGGAATTACTTTGGGTGGTGGAAGCTCATTTAGTCAAAAGAAGAATTTTCACTTCTGTTTGTAACATGGAAAGAGAATTAAGTATTCACACTGAACTCTACTTCTGTAGTTCTTTGGGGGAGAGGGAAGATTTCATACCTTGAGGAGCATCAGTCATTGTTGGCAGTGGACTGGAGCCAAGCATCAAGGGCAGCTTCCAAAAATGAATACCTTTCTGAAGTGAATGAAAAGAGCTGTAATCGTTACTTTTAGTTTTTGTTAGATGGTAGCCTTAGTCTTGTTTTTGTGATTTTAATGTTTTAATTTCTGACCTAAAAGTCTTCAAACCCTAGGAAGTTTATAGTTTTGTCCTTGAAATAGTAACATGGCCCATTCCCAATTTTCTGCTACTGGCTTTTATGAGGAGGTCAACTGCTGTGATATATATATATTTTTAGATTTTTTTAATGTTCCATACGTTAGCAGCTTCATAAAAATGTGTTTATTTTTCCTGAGCTAAGTGCCCTATTAAAGTTCAGTGGTATGGTTGTACTGATCTAATTTTTCTTTGTAGGGAACACAGTATTACAGGATGGTCGTCTTTTTTGTCTCATACTGAGGATATGTTTAACCAAAGAGTTTTAATGACTGAATGATTTAAGATTTTCTTTTTAAAATCTCACATTTTTTTCTCCTTTAGGTATTGTCAATCCAAAGAACCCAAAGGAAGCGCCAAAGTCCTTCAGCTTTGACTACTCCTACTGGTCTCACACCTCGGTGAGTGACCTCATGCCCCAGAACCCTGACAAAAGCTTTTGAATTCCTCTTTTAGATCTCCTTAAGTTCACCCTTTGTTTCCTTTCTCCTTTTTTCTCCTTATCCCACACTGCCTTCTTGGTTTGGGGATAATTCTAGTTAACTTTCCATATTTTTTATTTGTAAGCTGTTATGTCAATGATTGTGTTAGTAGTTGGATTTGGATCACCAACTTGTAAAAATTTGAAATACAATAAAATATATTATATATTAAAATGATATCAATCATAAGTTGTTTCTAAGGCATTTCAGGATCTTACTTGCAGTATCTCAGAACCATCATTCATTTAACAAATATTGAATGCATATTATATTCAGGGCACTGTGCCAAGTGCTCTTGAGGTATGAAGAACATGATCATTTTACCATAGGTAAATGGGAAATGCTAATTAACAGGATGTGAAACAACAATTTGTTAAATTTTTCTGTGGATTTTAAGGGAAAATAAGGAGATGAAGAATATCAATAGCTAACCATGAAGTTACCTTTTTGTTCTAGTGGAACTGTTAAAATTCTTACATTTTAAAAGAATCCAGTTGAGGAACATGAGTTTAGATTTAACTAGTGGAATCACAGATCTATTTAAAGTTTTGTAAATTGGAAAAAAATGGGATTAAGGATTCAGACTTCCCAAAGAAAATCAGAAAAAATCACAGTGGTAATGTTAGCAGATTCTACTCCAGTTCTATTGGACATGAAACCTTACTGACTTCTAAGAATTGTTCTTTTTGAACTGGCTTTTCATCACTAAATTTTCTTGTATTTCAGTTTTTTGGTTTGGTGATGGTGGTGATTAAGAAGTGTCATTTTCTAGGTTTGGTTTGGCACATTTGCCAGATTGGGTTGTCTGGAAGGGTTTTGAAAACATTTGTCACGGACAGTTACTTAACTAGGGATACTCATAGACCAGCTAGTACATATTCTTGTTATAAAGTTCAAAGAAGTGTCTTTGTACATGGGAATAATTTTAAATCTTTCCTTTCCTATTCTTTACAATTTAAAACTTTATGGATCTTTCTTGCTTTGAATTTGTGACAGAGTTTAGGGTTGTAGCAAATTGAAATTAATTCTGTTGAATAGCTTCACAGAAATGTTCACATGTTAAACTGAATTTTCACACAGTCATAGATTCATTAAAAAATGTTAGTGGTAGGAGAAAACAGTTTGTTTAGTCTAAACCCTATATTTTATGAGGAAACTTAGACATAACTTGCTGCATGAAATTTATCCCTAGACATATTAGTGCTTTAGTTGGGTGCCTAATCTAATTCTTTTCCTTGTTGAGATTTAATAGAAATAAAAGGAAAAGAATGTGTAGCAAGTACTACCTTGAAGTTCATGGAGTACTCTTTGGTCCCACTGTCAAAACTGCAGTTCTTGGGCCTTCAAGGCTGAGCTTTCCTCATTAATCAGTAAACTCAGTCACAGGAAAGGCATTTACTAAAATGGTGGAGCAGGCACAAGAGCTACAAAACATCACCCTCAGAAACTGGGGGTAAGAGGAGCAAATGCACCCCATGCTGCGTGGGGACGATCAGTGCAGACATAGAGTGAGGCCTGTAGAGAGAGTACACATGGTCACTGCACCCACTGCCCTGTGGTAACGATCGGTAGGGACATAGAGTGAGGCCCGTAGAGAGAGTACATGTGGTCAGTGCACGCACTGCTCTGTGGGGATGATCAGTGTGGACATAGAGTGAGGCCTGTAGAGAGTACACATGGTCAGTGCACCCACTGCTCTGTGGGGATGATCGGTGTGGACATAGAGTGAGGCCTGTGTATACAGAGTACATGTGATCCGTGAGCATCCTCCCTCTGCTCATGGAGACCTCTCTGCAGATTGGCTCTCCCTTGAAACCATAGTTGATTCTCTTTTCTGTTGCCAGGGCCTAGAATTCTTGAAGCTGCTTCCAGCTTCAACTTGAGTGACTGTCTCTTCTTGTCTCTGCTTTCTAGAAATTGTGTATCTATATTCCCTCAACTATACCTTAAACTCTGGAACTGACTATGTACCCTTGAGCTGTTGGATTGTTTTTTAAGGGCCCACCTAAGTGCAAACAGTTATTCCCTGTCCAATGACGTTGGTGCTTCCAGTTCTGTTAAGGAGAAATTTGTTCACATTTTGTAAGGAGATAACCAAATAAACTTTCTCCTTATTTTCAGTTACTTTCTGTGACTACTTCACTGAGGGTGGAGGGTGGAGGTTGTGCAAGAATTGTTTAGTCAAAGACCAGCTAGTTGTCCTACACACTTATGGAAGAATGAAGATAAAACATCCTTTATTTTATCTTTTTGATCTTTGTAGCCTGAAGATCCCTGTTTTGCATCTCAGAACCGGGTGTACAATGACATTGGAAAAGAAATGCTCTTACATGCCTTTGAAGGCTACAATGTTTGTATTTTTGCCTATGGACAAACAGGTGCTGGAAAATCCTATACAATGATGGGCAAACAGGAAGAAAGTCAGGCAGGCATCATCCCACAGGTAAAATCAAATCCCATAAGAAAATTGATTTGCAGTTTTATAATGTTATTTTTTTCTAGGATTGCTAATTATATTTGGCTAATTTTTATTTGTGTATCACCAACCTTGTGAAGTAAACTTTTCCATTGTGATAACAAATAAATGATCTTTCTCCTTACCTTTCCCTTGCTTGCTTAAATCACACATAGAATTAAAGACATGTCTACTCCAGAATGTACTTATTACTAGTTCTTTTGTATGATTGGTGTTTTGAATTTAAAATTGAAGGTAATTGGGAGGGGATGGAGAAAAAGATTTTATCAGGTTGAAAGACTGTCATCCCAAAGTATTAGAGAACATTATCGAAAAGATTTCTGACCATAAGAGATGAGACTTGGGAGAATGGCAGATAAATTATGGTTTATTAGTCATCACAAGGTGAGGGAGTAGGAGAGGATTCAACAAGTATCTTCCATCATAATCATGACAGTCAGTGACCTAATTTTTTTATTCCACAGGTTTTACACTTGCATTGGGTAGTTTTCTTCTGACCTAATAATATTTGACTCTTTTGTGTATGTGTAGAGATTTATTTGACAAATAAATTTAATAACTGATTTTTAAAATGTAAAGCACTCTGATATGTAAAGTACTCTAATACATACCCTGCTTCTGTACTTAAGGAGCTTATACCTTAGGAGATTAGACTCATCCACAAATAACTGTAATACAAAATGAAATTCATGAGAGAACCTCAGATGTAAGTATTATGAAAACCCAGAGGAGGTAAAAGTCACATCTGTTGCTTTTTTCATAAAGTCTCCTTTGAATTTTACCACAGTGATGTATTTGCAATATTTTACAAGTGAAGAAATTGAGAAACAAAGATTGTCATAATTCCTTAGTCAGCATGTAGAGTTAGAGACAGAATCAACATGCTGCACTGTGATACAAACTCTTCAGAAAATTTCAAGTGCTTTTTAATTAGAATATTTCCCTTGCATTTAAAAAAAGATTACATTGCAAAACCCAAATCATACTTGTTTATCTTTAATTCATAATGAAGAATAACAGTAGCATAGTTAATGCCATATTTATTTTTTCCAGAAAGTTTAGGAAAAGGAAAAAGCCATAGCTTCTAGTTTCCTTTTTTTATGCTTAATTCTCAGACACAGTAGGAATACATCTTAAAGAAGTCCTTGATGGAGACAGAATCAACTTTTAGTTGATATTTTTGACACTAACATCATTGTAAAACCAATGAAAAAACTATTTGGAAATACTAGCCATAGTAATCATTTGGGGAATTAGTTCACCTTTGCCACGCAAGGTAGAATTGGAGATCTCTGAAGTGCGAGAGTGGTAATTAACCTAGTGCTGCATAACTGCCAGGTGTCTGGAAGGTTTTGTTTTCTTCTATTGGTCTTAAATTATCAGGAATGGGAGCATAGTCAGGGGCGGGGCCAGGAGCTGCAGAGCTTCAGAGAGAATTTCTCTGTACTTTTTTGACAACTTGTTGGGTTTTACTCTCAATGAATAGATATGCTAGATGATTTTTAAAATATTTCTTATTTTAAGTCTGGAGCACTTATTTCGATTTCAGAGATTCAGACACAGAAGTAGCTGCTTTGTCCAGTGCAACATTTACTTATAATTTGAGATTTTGTTAGGTGCTCAGGTCCCTGAGACCTCCAGGACAAATTATTCCTTTCACTAGTATGAAAGTTCTGATTAAGTAACATTAATACTTATTTGTCTTGATTTTTCCCAATGAATTTAAATTAGCACAATAAATAAGTTTTGAAAAATTTCCATTTTCTCTGTTTTTTGTTCTTTCAAAGGAGGATTTATTGGAGGGGGAGGCATATCAAGAAATGACTGTGTTTAAGAAGGACATCAATTTTTACAACTTCTCAGTTTATATAATTAGCATTATCATTTATATTCAAAAGTAGCCTCATTAATAGTTTGATAGTGTCAAGTTAAATTACAAATAGTAATCCCATTTAAAATTTTCATCATGCAGATATTCTTTTTTGTCCTTTATTTATTATTGTAGTTTCTATGTAACCTTATTTTATCTTTTTTTTCTGATAGTTGGCACATGTGGCTTTCATATTAAATAAAACCTGTCAGCTTTAAAGCCTGTCATCTTGTAAACCTTTCTTAGGCTTATTAATGGTCATTAACATGTGTAAGATTAATTTAATATTGATTTGATTCTAGAGGCATGGCAAATGGAAGGCGATTAGAATTTGAGAATTATTTTTAACAATGACCAAAAAAGCCATTGATTTTATAGGTAGTGGAAATGAGGAGACAATTTTAAATCTCTTCTAAAAATTTTGCTTTATTTTCCTACAAATTCCACCAATATTTATTGTCTGTCACCTAATATGACTGTTATCAAACATATTGAGTGAAATACCTTCTTTATATTCTACTTTCCAACAGTCTCTTTCTGCACCTTAAAATAGTGGTAAGGTGCAGCCTATGAGGGAAACAGAAGACTCTGTGGAAGAAATGAAGAAATCTCATGCTGCAACACTTTTCCCTTTGTTTTTCTAAAGAAAGAATGTAGTTCAAAGAGTGCTGTTAGTATCATTCATCTTTTGGGAAGAAAAATGTTACATAGGTCATAATTGTGTTTTTTAAAAATTTTGATTAGTATTGAATGTGTTTGACTCATGTCTTATCTTCTGCTTCTGTAGTTATGTGAGGAACTCTTTGAGAAAATCAACGATAACAGTAACGAGGAAATGTCTTACTCTGTGGAGGTGAGTAGTACTAGGCTGAAAGCAGAAGTCTCAGTGGTAGCTACATATCTGAGCAACTGAAATAAAAAGTAAAAGTAAAGTATCTTTTTAGTTATAATGATTTCTCCCTATTGGTAAATACAGGGTGACCATGAGTTAGTAGCAGGGGGAGATAATATGTGTCCCTTTAAAAAAAGTGGTTCCCTATTACTAGCGTTTGATAAGGAAAATAAAAATTGAAGGAAGAATGCAAATATCGCTAAAGAATATTGATTTTGAAGTGTTGAAGTTCCTTTTGTTCAGCAGTCTCTTAGTATTGATCTTCATTTAAACAGTGCCTGTCTTTGTACTTTTAAGTAAAAATGTTGTTTAATTCTCATTATTTTACATCTTAGTTGCTGAAGTCACTAAAATCAGTATAAGAGCGTTAGCCTGACGCTCAGATATCATACTACCCTTTTTTCTCAAAAGAATGTTGTCCTTGTTTATTGTATTATGGTGTGTCTGAAAGCCTTGCCCAATCTATCATTGACCTCCTTTTAACTGCCTTGGGCATTTTCCTTTTGCCTATTTGAGTTATATTAACAGTTGTAAAATTTAAAGAATACAACCTTGTGATAATGTATCTAGAAAGAGGGACATGGTTTTGTACAGATATTTTGAATCAAAAGTCAGCTTCTAAATATTCTAAATCTAGCCCAAATGCTAAAATGATATTTTTAGGGGAAAAGCCCTTGGCAAATTACATTTTTTTCATAATCATTTCTCAGGAATCATGAATAAATTGTGTCTATAGAACTGATGGATTGAATATGAAAAATAAGACATGCATTTTTAAACATTCTCAATGTTCAGATTTGTTTTCTTGATTATGAGTGCTTGTTGCAAAGACTTGGTTTTCCTTTTTCTTCTTTTTATCCCCCCAGTAGATAGCGTGGATTGAGGGGAAGAAGTAGAACAGAAAATTTTTTTTAAAACTTAGCTAAAAAGAAAGAAAAATAATATGATAAAACATTTGAATCTACAAATTGAAACAGTGTGTAGTTTTCTTTTATATCGGACCACAGTGATTACACTGTGTGATTCTGAATGAGCTATACAGTGCTTTACCATGTGTGTTATTCAATACTGGTTGAAGATTAAAAGCTGACATAATAGAGAACTGGGTATTGGTACAAATAGACTTTTTAAAAATCAGGTTCTTGCCATAGAATGATAATAATTAACATATTATTGATCATGATGTAAGAATAAGAATAACTTTATGATACTGGACAAGTCATCTCCCAGCCTCAGTTTCCTTATTTATAAAATGAGGGTAATAATAGCACCACATTGTTGTTGTAAGGATCAGCTAAGTTAACATATAAAGTGTTTAGCAAACTTTAAAGTGCTTAATAAGTGCTAGATACTGTTATGATAGCTGGTATTTGTACAGTACTTTGAGGTTTGCAAAGCACTTTACATATCCTATCTCATTTGATTCTCACAACCACCTTTGTAGATAGGTCTGTAAACTGAATCTCATAGAAGTGAAGTGAATTGTCCAAGATTACACAGCTAGTAAGTGTCTGAGGCAGAGATTACCGACTCCAAATCCAACCCTAACCTTGACAACACAGTGATTCTCTCAGAGGTATTTATTAGGACCTTTAGGCTGCTGGCACCTGGGAAAAGTAGATAGTTTTACAAAAAAATGTCCTCACCTTCCCAGTACCTATGGCAGCAAGGTCTAAGTGTACTGGTTTGACTTGGAGTGCCTTTTGACTCCTAAAGTAAATTGATTTAGAGAGGAAATTTTATGTTACTTTTTGTGGTGGACCAAAAAGTGCATCTTTCAAGGCTATCAGTTTAGAATATTTTTATTAGTGGTGGTAGTGATTTTAAAAACCAGTCTGGTCCAAGGAAGGAAACTAAATGGAAGAAAGGAAAAAGAAAGAGAAACAGAGGCAGCATTGAGGGTTCTTTCTCAGACCTCCTGCAAACAAACATGTTTGTAAGTTACTCTTAAGTTGACATTTAAAATGCCTTTGATGCTGATGGTACAATGTTGTGTTCTTCTCATTGATAAATTTTAGCTATGATAGTTGGATAACTTAAAGGCTAGTTGCTGCACTTCTGTCTCTCCTTCCAGCTAGCCTTCATAACATCCAATGCCACTGTTAACACACATCTCATCTCAACAGGGAGTCTTTCAATATTTCATATTTGGCTTTCCAAAGGGTCCTAGATGTAGTTCTAGTGTGAGCATAGTATTCTTCTAAATTCAGCAAAAAATTTTTTTTTAATTTTAATTTTTAGATCACATTATCTTTCTCCCACCTCCCCCTGCACCAGCAATCTCTTTCTTTCACATCTTCTTATTGATTTTTCTTATTTATTCATAGGTGAGTTATATGGAAATTTACTGTGAGAGGGTACGAGATTTGCTGAATCCAAAAAATAAAGGTCATTTGAGAGTTCGAGAGCATCCTCTTCTTGGACCCTATGTGGAAGACTTATCTAAGCTGGCAGTGACTTCTTATACAGATATTGCAGATCTCATGGATGCTGGGAACAAAGCCAGGTATGGGCAAAAAGGAGGGGCACAATGTGAATCCCTTTGCTCCCTGTTGAGGGGCCAAAAATGTATTCTTGGCTCTGAAATTTGCTTTTATTGTGAAATCTTATGAACTCCTGGATCTGCTAGAGAAATTCATTATGTTTTGTTAGTTTACCTTCCTTCATATTAGATAATAAAAGTGCTTCCTACACTGCCTGACACATTGTAGGTGCTAGAGAAATTCTTATTCTCTTCTTTCCCGTTCCCATTCACATCAAAAGCCCTCACTTAGGTAACACATCAGTCTTTCTTGCGCACTTTTGCTTTGAATGGCATACAATAAATTATTAGTCATCCTCTTGTCATAATATGCCTGAGAGAATAAATTCTTGAATAAATGAACACTTTATAATAAATAGGGATTATTTGTTTCAGTGGTTTATAAGATAGACTAGATAAAGAGGGTTTGCTAAGTTGTCTTTGGAAGTGGAAGATGACTGTTAGAGTTCAGAGAATAAGTAGCTATTCACTCTGTATTAAACTGTTTTAAGTTGTTGGCCTATAGTGTGAACTCTACCATCTTTTTTTGCTTTCCAAGATCTCCATCCAGTGCTAAGTCTACATATTCATATTTTCATCTAGGACGGTGGCAGCTACCAACATGAATGAGACCAGTAGCCGTTCCCATGCTGTATTCACCATTGTTTTTACTCAGAAGAAACTTGATTCTGAAACTAATCTCTCAACAGAGAAGGTAGGAAGAACATTAGTGAGAAGATTTTGAGGTGTGGGACAAGGACAAGAACTACAGAAAATAACTCACCTTTTGCTGTATATATCCCATGGAAAGGGAAAAGTTTGCTGTACTGACTTTTCCTGAAATGTTTCATTGGTTACTTTGACTTTTCAAGTCCTTCTGATCTTTGGTCATTAGTTCTGAGACAAAATTGGAAGATAGTCAAGAAATAAGAATTCATAACTTTTTATCTCAAAGGCTACCTGATGACAGAAAGTAGAGCAAAGCCTTTTGAACAGAAATTTATCAACCTTTTTACTTGACATTGACTACTTAACTGTTTGGTGGTACAGATCCATTTTATTTGAGGTGTGATAATGCTGCCATGAAATTTATGCATAAGAAAGGAGCATACCTTTTGAGCTGGAAGAGAGCCCTTAACAGCTATCGACTCCCACGCCCTCTCTTTGTAGATGAGAAAACAACCCCAGAGAATGTCTAGGTTAGCCTGGATAAGAGAGACTTGGGAATTTTAGCCATCTTCAAGTATTTGAAGAATTGTCACATGAAAGGAAGATTACATATTTTTCTAATAAGTACTAACAAATAGACCTCAAAATAATTGTATTAAGTTGCAGAGAGGAAGAGTTCAGTTCAATATAAGATACATTTCCTAAAAATTAGAACTATTTAAAAGTGGAATGGTTGGTTTTTGAAGATAGGTTGTTCTGGTTGCTAAAATTCTTTAATTGGAAACTTGACCACTTATCAGGGATGTTATATTTCTTTGGATTATAGGACCTCTGAGATTCCTTCCAACTCAGAGAATCTACAATGCTACTTATAAAATTACTATGCCCAAATGTAGTCAAATATTTCCTATTCCGTTTCCTAAAAAATGACCTTTTTGAGGTTTGAAAATTTTATTATTTGGGGATTTTGTGAGTAAATCACTATTTTATCCACAACTTTTATGATTGTGTAGAGTTCGATCATTTGCTTTCTCAACTTTCAGCTTTACAGATAAAATCATTTCACCTTTTAAATATTTCTTCCTGTGGAGTTGTGTCTGTTCCCTTGCTCTTTCAGTTGCCTGTCTTGCCAGTGATGATCTGTGTTTCCTTACCAGGTCAGCAAGATCAGTTTGGTGGATCTGGCTGGAAGTGAAAGAGCTGACTCAACTGGTGCCAAAGGGACTCGATTAAAGGTAATTAAGTTTTCTTTAACAAGCAGTTTTTTATTCTTGTTAACATTAAAAGGCAGTGCCAAAATGAGTGGGCTAGGTAGTGTGTCATAAAAGTTCAGAGACAGTAAGAACCATGTGTTAGAATAGTTGGGACAGTGCTTCATGGAGTGAAAGTAGGATTTGACTTTGACCCGGAAGGATAGAAAGGATTTAGATAGGTGGAGAAAAGTGGGAGGGTATTCTTAGGCCACAGCAGAAGCAAATCTATAAGAAGAGTAATTTAAGGAAGGAGAGAGATAGGTGCTCTTATTATTCCCATTTTACAACTGAGGAAACGGAGGCAAATTGGTTTAGTGACTTGCCCAGAGTCACACAGCTAGTTAGTGTCTGAGTCTGAATTTGCACTTAGGTCTTCCTCACTCCAGGCCTAGAGCTCTATCCACTATGCTACCTCTAAGGCAGAGCAGAGCTAATTTGAGGAAATGTGAGAGAACTGTGTAGGTAGCAAGGAAAATTAATAATGAGGAATTCCATTTAATGTTTATTTACCTAGTATATGCAAGGCACTCTTTTGGAAGCTAAAGATATGGCCATACTCTCTTGACCCCCACATGAAAACCTCAAAAGCCCAAACCCTGACCTAAAAGAAGATTACATTCTATTGGGGGATACAACATGTACCCAAATACAAGGGAATGGTTGAACAGTTACATCAGTTTGGATGAGGCAACCAACTGTAGCATCGTGCATTAATTTTGTAATACTTTGGGATTCTAATGCAGTCATGAAGTCTCTAGAAGTTGACCTTCCTCTGAATTTAGATTGATTCCTAGAACCCATTCTGATAAATTAACAAATGGAATAGAGGAAAAATAAAGAATCAAAACGTCGCTTGAATTTCTGGTTCTAAATGCAGATGATTCACTAATTAGTACCTGCATGATTGAAGAAGTCATTAAACTTCTGTGGGCCCCCATCATCTCTTAATGATCCCTCCATTTGCTTCTTGAGCAAATTGTTCGTTATTCTATTTTTTTTACTCATGGGAGCTAGTTTTATTTTGATTTTTTTTTTTGTATTCTGAAGAAACAATAGCGTTTGGTAGAATCAACAGTGCCATGTTGAAAGAAATTTCTTTAATGTGCCACTCAGAATGGCACATTGGAATATTTGAAGTTCCTCATCGTAACTTCCTCTGGTTTGTTGTTTATTTTTTCTAGGAAGGAGCAAATATCAATAAATCTCTTACAACTCTGGGCAAAGTCATTTCAGCCTTGGCAGAAGTGGTAAGTTTCTTGGTACTATGTTCTAAAGGAATAGTTTGTCTAATCTGCTACCATACATAATAGTAATATTGTAGTGTTATTTAATTATTCTACAAATTGTAGGTGTTTGTTTTCTAGGTGACATAGGACCTAACAATCTCTTACAGCTTTTTAGATTATGTACTTTCTAAGTACCACCCAGATATCAATCTAATAATAAGATTTAGGAAAAATATTTAGAAGAGGATTTTGAAATGTGAAAGAAACTAGACAAGGCAAAATCTGGGACAGGACTTCTTTGACTAGCTTAAAATTGATTTTCCTGTAACATCTTGCATGGAGAAACATAGAGCTAGTGGTGGAATGGACCTCATGAGGCCATCTGGTTCAACTGGCAAATTTTCATATGCAGAAACTGAGTGCCATAGAGTGACTAATCCAGAGTTACATGGGTAGTAAGCAGGAGAAATGTGTCTAGAACCCTGTTCCTTTGACTTGAGCTAATGCTCTTTCCTCTGCACCACAGTAGAGTCAGCATGTTTGCTATCTGATGTCTTCTCTGATTGTCAGTTGAAGTTTTTGGAACTGGTTGGCCTAAAGGTTCTTTGGGATTACTGGCAATTCTGAAGGCCACGTAGAAAGTGGAAAGTTTTAAAAATCCTTTTGTTCTCCTTTCCCCATCCAGTGCCAGTGGACCCACAGTAATTTTCTTATATGTGTATGCTGCATTTAAAATGAAAAACTAAGAAAGTATTAGACTCCGTATGCCTTGATCTCTTTGACTATTGCTTTCCATTCTCAGAGAATTTTGCTCATTTGTCTGCAGAAAGACAATATTCACTGTAAATTCTCTCCAGGTTTTACAGTTAAATTGTTTATTATTATAGTCAGAAGCTTACTCTGTTCTTTTTCTCTTCTTTGAATGCTTTCACCTTTAGGATAACTGCACCAGCAAGGTACGGTGGGGCTTGGCAGGGATGAACAGAGAGCTGTTAAATCAACTGCTGGGATTCCAGATGGTCAGCAAGGGTGTAGGAAGGCATGAGTTAGGGCTATAACCTTCACAGATATTTGGGTTAGTTGTTTTCTTGTGTTTATCCTGAGGATCACCATTAGGAATGGCCAAAAAAAATGAGACTAAACACTAATATCTCCAGTACCATACGGTGATTAATATTCATTGGCCTGGAGCTAGAGTGAGAAATTAAAATTCATGATAGCAGAGAAATATGCAAGTAAGTTTTTGCTTTCTAATGAGTTGTACTTTTGATTCAGGAGAGCTAGGTAACATTTAAATGAGTTTTGCGCTTTTAATAATAATACCTTTGGGCAGAGTCAACCACAAATAATTTTGATGATATTTTAACTTGTAACTGTAGATGACAGATCTTCAACCACACTTTTTTCACAAACACTGTAGATTTTCTTACAAAAGAAGCACCTTTTAATAGTTTTTTGTTGATTACAAATGGATTCAAGATATGGACAATTTATATTGAAATGCACCTTTTCATCTTAAATTACGTAGGCTTATTTGTATTCTCTCTATTTCTAAAAACTAACTTCATAAAAGCTATAGCCGTCTTTGTGCAGAGACTTGAAAAACTTCACCAAAACAGAAAAACTTGTTTGCTGCTGTTTTGTACTCTTGTGTGAACATTTTTTCCAATTTCTAACTCTGTATTCAATAGGAGTGGTTCACATTGATATAATTTAATCAACAAACATTCATTAATAACCTGCTATAAATCAGGTATTGTGTTAGAAACTGGGACTACAAACACAGAGTGAAACATTCCTTGCTTTCCAGGGACATCTGTCCTCTAGAGAGGATGCAACATGTCCACAGATAAGTAAATAAATAACAGAGATAAAATGCATATATGTTGATTTCAGGACAAGGTGCTAACAATTTGATGGGTTTAGGAAGGAACATTACAGACTTTACAGTAGGAAGAACATTATAGATGTGGAGGAGAATAGTGCAAAAACAGGGGGCTAAGATAGAATGTCATATAGGCAAGATATCAAGCAGGCCTATTTGGCTGAAATTGTGTGTGTATAAAGCAAAGTGATGTGGCTTAAACCTGAGGAGGATAGAATCAAATTGTTAAGTGCCTTAAATGCCAAGTGGAGGAATTTTTGTATTTTATTCTAAAGACAGTAATGACCCACTAAAACTTCTTGAACAGCCAGTTGACCTGGTCAGACCTGTGCTTTAGGAATATCAGTTAGGCGGCTGTGTTGGGGTTGATAGTTGGTAGAGGAGGAGAGACTCAATGCTGTTTGTAGTGGTTAGGTGACTGGTTGTATCACCCAGGCAACTATGGCACTGAGGGCAACTATGAATATGCCAGTGTAATTCTGAATCGCAAAGTATAATAGACTCTCCATTTGGTAGGTAGAAGAAAAATATTTATTCATATACCAGAAAGCCTGATCCCAATATCAGAAAGCCAAATCCATCACAGTAACCAAGAAGATAATATGCATTAGCAGGGGACAAAACCATTCCCAAGCCTTCCCCTTCTGCTGGGGCCTTCCCACAAACAAACACTCAAAAGACTAGCTGTGCCTGCCTGCCTGTGTCCTCTCTTCTCCGCCCCCAAACTCTCTCACCAAATTCCTCCAGTACTACTCCACCCTTCCTCTTCCACCCATTCAACAAGCTCCTCCCACCACGTGACTTAGGCTTCCATGTTATTTAAGCAGCTCACATGGTCCTATTAATGGGTGGGAAAGATCTTCCCATTTATATTACCATTACACTGAGGAGGACATGAAGTAAGCTGGTTGTGGTGTGAAGAGAGAGAAAGAGACAGAGTGGAGAACTGGGGTGGTGACAACATCAAAGGCTTGGCAACGATTTAGATATCAGAGGGTAGGTGAGTGAGTGAGGAGTAGAAAGGATCCAGAACAACAGAATTCTGAAGAACCCTGTGCATAAGGGACAGGGCAAAGGTGATGACCCTGTAGAGTCAACCATGAAGGTCAGAGTGGTAGGACAAGAACCACCATGGAGCAGGATCATAAAGTAGCAGAGCAAAGGAGTGGGTTGGTGCAGAGAAGCCAAGCAGTGTGAGGACTGGGGCAAAAAGACCTGGGCATTTAAGCAATACAAAGACCCATCAACTGGTGGAGATGGAAGCCAAGTTACAAGGGGTTGAGAAAGGAATGATAGTTGAAAAAATGATAGCAGTGAGGTAAACAGCTTTTTCTTGGAGTTTGGCTGTGGAAGGAGAGATAGGAAATAATAGCCTGAATAATAATAATAGCTTGAAAGAATGGTAGACTCAATTTAAGGTTTTTTTTAAGGTAAGGAAAATCTTGGACATGTTTAAAGGCATCAGGGGAGGAACCAGTGAATGGGAGAGAATGGAAATAAAGGGGACAAGAGGGGACAATTGAAGGAGACAGGCTGCCAGAGAAAGGGAGCAGGGGAAAGATCATATTCCTATTGAGGGAAAATACTCAATTTCAGATTATTTACGTTTAAGTGAATATTATTAAATTATTAGATTATTTAGTCTACTTCAGGTTTTCTCACAGTTTCTGTGTGAATTGGACTGTAGAGTTGTCTCGTTGTTGGGAAGATGGTTCTCTTCCCTTTAGGAAGGAATTTTTTAAAGCTTCATTTGCTGATTAACAAATACTGATTGAGAACCTCCTCTTTGCAAGGCACTGCACTGTGCCTGCTTTGTGAATACAGCTTTTCAGAGCTCATTGTCTATCCTGTTCAATGCTAATTTTCCATTTAGTATGTTCTAGTGACTAGTTCTGTGGTAGAGTCTAATTAGTCATGGGAAAAAGATAAGCATTTAGCTTGCTGAGAATTTCCAAATTGGTTGCCTTTTTTTATAAATCCTTTACTTTTCAGTGACTTTGTAAGTATGATTCTTTTTTTTAATAGAGTAAAAAGAAGAAAAAAACGGATTTTATTCCATACAGAGATTCTGTTCTGACTTGGCTCCTTCGAGAGAATCTAGGTAAGGCTATTGTGAGCATTGCTTTAGGATTATTCATTACCATGCAATGATTAGTTACTTCTCTTTGTAATTTGATGGGCAAGCAATAATTTTGAGATCCTGACTTGGATGCTTTACAATAATTTTCACCTTCACCTTTATTACATTTGTTGGATTTGTACCTAATTATTCCTTTCCCTCCATTCTTCATTTATTTATTTAGGTGTAGTCATTTTTAAAAATTTTGAGGTCCAAATTCTCTCCTTTTTGTTGGGTACCTCCTTTACCCATTGAGAAGACAAATGCTCGTGATACATGTGATGTTCTGCACGATGCGTTTCTATATTAGCCATAATATGGAAAAAAATCAGGGAAAACAAGAAAGTGAAAAACAATATGCTTCCATAAACACTCAGCACATTCCTTTTAATCATCATAACTGCACTTACCTGTGGAGCAAACTAGGACAGTGACATTTGGAATAAAACTCTTTCCCTTCCTCACATGGTGTGATTTCAGGTAATTGATGCTTCATCTTTCTAGGTGGGAACTCCCGCACGGCAATGGTTGCTGCTCTTAGCCCAGCAGATATCAACTATGATGAAACTCTGAGCACTTTAAGGTATACTAGTCTGAGTGAGTTAAGCAAGATAAGGTAGCTCTTTCATCAATCACTTTGAAACACTAGGAATTTTTATCCTGTTGGTCTCTTACATATGACATGGCACACCTCTCATGTAGGAAAATTCTATAGAACCTCCTTACTCCCTGATATGAGTATTATAATAGAGTTTTACTGTATCTGATTTTCTTCTTCAGGGTGAATGACTTTGTTCTCATCCATAATCAGAGTAAAGATTTTTATATTGATTATTTAAATTTGTTAGATATTGGTAAATGATTATCTTGAGATATTCATTTCTTTATTAAAAAAAAAGTATCCCTGTTTATTATTTGCTGTTTGTTATAAACACCCAAGTAGTGGAGGAAAGTGCAGATAAGAATATGTAGAGATTAGAAGAAAAAAATTCTGCCAGAATGAGCAGAGCATTATCTTTCCATTTATGAAGTTTCTCAGCTTTAATTAATTTGGGCCTTTCTTGTCCTAATTGTACTAGTAAAATATTAGATAGAATATGTAAAGCATTTTATTTTGAAATGATAGCATTATGCACTTGGAAATTTGCAGGTTTGTTGACCTGATCAAATAAATAAAATGAGTTTTCATTTTCAATACAGATATGCAGATCGTGCAAAACAAATTAAATGCAATGCTGTCATCAATGAGGATCCCAATGCCAAGCTTGTTCGTGAACTGAAGGAGGAGGTCACAAGATTGAAAGACCTCCTGCGTGCTCAAGGGCTAGGAGATATCATTGATAGTAAGTCAGTTGAGAATTGTCTTGTAGACTTCAGTCCCTGCCTTTGCAAGGCTGGTATCGATTAAAGAAAATGGTTTGGTGGTGGGAAAGGTTTTTACTGGGAAAGTGATTTGGGTGAAATAATCTGAGACAGAAGATTGGTGGATCTCAACATTGTTTGAGTCCAGAGAACTCACAATGCAGTGCTTATTAGCTGTCACTTAATCCTGTTTTGGGTCACCAATGAATATTTGGTTGGATAAACTCATTTTGTCTGCAGAAAAAAAATTCAAATATTTTAAACTTTAAGAAATTTTACTCCCTGCAAACTCACTTTAATACAGTACCAGGATTAACCTTACACTCATTATTAAAGGTCCTGTTAAGCAAGTTAATGAGTTCTTCAGATTTGGAGCATGTTGCTTACCTTTATGGTAAATTCTTATTTGTTTAGGCATAAAGTTATTCAAAGATTATTTTGTTTACTAATGAATTAAAATTATCATTTAAATCCAGTTTGGTTCTATAGATCCTCTTCATGTTTAGTTGCTTTTATTGGTTAGATTTACCTCTTAGGTGTATGAAGTTTGTGTGATTGGTTTTATAAGTAGTGTGAATTTTTTCATCCTAACCATATACCACTCTGTTTTTCTATCCGTGTCACCACTGAACATAAACTTTATACCTCTCATATCTTCCCTCCTGCTTACCTTCAGTTGATCCATTGGTCGATGATTACTCTGGAAGTGAAGTCAAATGTGTGTATCATGCGTGTTGGTTCTTTCTAGTGCCCTGACTTGCTAGTGTCCCTCTGCTGGGTCAGCTTTAAAATTAGCTTTGCATGCCAGCAACCCTAACAAGGAAATCCCAGACAGAGCATTTAATGTAATAATAGAAATTATTCTCCTTTTTTTTTTTTAAAAAAAGTAGCATATCAAAATAAGGTTCAGTTAAGTTTAATGTGTGGTTTTTACAAAGTTGAAAGATTTAACAGCCTATCATCACTGGGTTTATTTTTTATGTTATTAAATTTTGATATATAGTTATAAAATCCCAGATAATGTGAGATTATTTTTATTTTATCTCAGGGCTAATGTGAAAACCCTGTTAAGCTTGCTAACCTGAAGGTTAAAAGGACTAAATTCAGCTCCTCCAGTTTGCAAGCTATTCATGCTATAAAGCATTATTAAGCCCTTTATGTCCCCAGTGGCTGTTTGGCCACTTCACCCTGTGGTCCCAGCATGATGTAGTGAGAAAACTGGGAGTCAAAAGTCTTCACTTTACATGCCATTGTGGCTCCTTCCTCTGTATGGAACTTGGAGCAAGTTTTAATCTCTCTGGTCCTCTATAAAATGAGAAGGTTGGACATGATGATCAGTCAGTTCCCTGTAAATCTATGATCCCATGATCATCCTACTCCGTGTTTAGAGTAGCTTTCCATTTTCTTTATTTGGAGAAAGAAAATCACCCAAAACAAAGTTGGGGCAAGTCTGTTGTAAAGTCTAGGAAATAAGTTTAAAATTTGAAGAGGGAACATTTTAAGACAGCATCATCCTTTACTCTTCTCTCTGTATTCAGTAGGCTTCATTCATTCCTACTCATTCTGAATGTTGTCTTAGCATAGAGCATTACTTTGATTTTGTTTATTTGAAGAAACTGAAGCAGACTAAAGGGTCAGTAATACTTGGTCACTTGTATTAAGGCCCCAGTGTTGAGTTGATTGCCGTGACGTGGTTAAATGCTGACTTTCAAATAATACTCTCATTAGAAAATGAGTATTTTGCTTTTGGGTAGAACCTCTCTGTCTGAGATTTCCTAGCTGAATGAAACTGGTGTGGTCACGACTTGATCTGGTCCACGCTTTTGTGCTTAAGGTGCTTTTTGTCTAACTCTTTCTTTAGCGGCAGTAGCATTTCTGGAAAGCAGTGCATGACTCAGTTTTGATTATATAATAACATGATTGTAAGCCCTAGTCAATTGCAACTATATCATTTTGGTCCACTCCTGTAATTTGATTTGGGGCGTACGTACATCCATTGGACTTTGCAAATCAAGTTCCTTATGTTCTTTTCCACCTGCCTGACCACTCAGTTGTTCTTTTTCTCCCACTACTGCCCTTTTCAATTGCCTATTGGTTTGTTTTTGTTTCCTGTATATGTAGATGGCGGTTTTCAAACTGACTTGAAGCAGCCTTTTTTTTCTTGGGCCTCAGAGATGAGTTTAGAGTAAATAGACTTCCAGGGGTGGGTGAGCAGAAATAAAAGCCCAAGTTATTTTATTGTCTACAATTAGCTCCTTTGAGGAAAAGTATTCAGTCACCTTATTTAATTCTAGGCATAGCATATATTTTATCAGAGTGAATGCTGACCTAATTCTTACTTTTATATGAGTCCGTATGAACTCACATCTGTGGGCTTTCTCTCCCTTTTTTATGTCTGAAACTTGGCTGTTCCATGAAGGAAGAGCAAATAGCAGATTAGTGGACTCTAGTTTTATTTGTATGTATATTATTAAAGATAAAACAAATTTTATTGTAGAATTTAATAAATGAAAATATTTTATATTTTTAAGTCCTGCATTTCATACTAGGTGATCTGTTGATGAAGCACTTAACAAGTAGAGATTCATCCAGTTATTCAGGAAATATGTGCGATTTGTTATTCTCATTAAATTATAACGTCCCAAGCTATGTAAAAAATCTGTACTCTTGGGGCAGAGCCAAGATGGTGCAGTAAAAACAGGGACTTGCTTGAGCTCTCCTCCAAACTCCTCCAAAAATCTGTATAAAAAAACCAACTATACTCTTGTTCTGTAACTTTGTGTGCCAGACTTTATTCTAGAAAACACATAAATATAATAACAATGATGACACGCAGATAATGTAAATGATAGGAGATCATTAACTCCAATGAATCAAGCATCACTACCGCAGTCCAGCACTGCAGGAATCATGTCTGCTCCTACTCTGATGGCAAAGAGCTCATGTAAGCTAAGAAATAATTGTCCTTTTTCATTTCTATGCACTTACGAAATTGGAGACTAAACTGTAATTTTAAAATTGCTAATTGCTCTTCACTGCTGTAGATATTAACCTGAATACTGAGTATCTAAACCTTATTAGAGTTTATAAAACTCTCATTTTTGGAAGTGCTTCTCCTTTTTGTATAAAACCACATCGAGGAGATTCCACTGGTAAAGGGTGTGACATGACAATGCTTTATTTCTTTCTAAAGCTGTAGATTTTTCACGGTTTTATTTCTTGAACCTTTTAAAAATTCATATTTTTTTTCCATTCAGGAGAATTTGTGATATATATATATATATATATTACTATAGAGCAAACAGATTGAACTCATTTTCCTTCAAGCACTGACTAGATATCCGAAAGAACTTCTAAACTTGAATTAAATTTTCCCCTTATAGTTCTATAGGATCCGTGAATCCTATCTGTCTGGGCAGGAAACTGTCTATTGAAAGAGTGTTTCAAAAAATGTTAATGAGGTTTTAGTCTGAGATTTTTGTTATATTTGAAAATTAAAACATGTCTAGGCTTTTTTGAATTTCATAAAATACTATGGGCCAATATCTTTATCCCAATATTGGCCATATCACTTAATGAGCTTTACTAGGAAATGTTAGCTTACTTGGAAGACTAAGATCTTAAACCCAATTATAGTTCTTACTCCAGAATATTGGTATTTAAGACAGACCTGTTTCAGAACTGCCATCTAAAGTCATTAAACTTGTGTTTGTGTTGGCGCTTGAATGCTCTCCTTTCTTACACTGGTGTTCCTTCCTTTTTTTCCTTTTCTTCTGCTCCTTTTCTTCTATCTCCTTTTCCTATTTCTCTGCCTTCCCTTCTTTCTATCTGTCTCTCAGATCTGAAAGATTTTCAGAACAATAAGCATAGGTACTTGCTAGCCTCTGAGAATCAACGCCCTGGCAATTTTTCCACAGCATCCATGGGGTCCCTTACAACGTCTCCATCTTCCTGCTCACTAAATAGTCAGGTGGGCTTAACATCTGTGACCAGTATTCAGGAGAGGATCATGTCTACTCCTGGAGGAGAAGAGGCCATTGAGCGACTTAAGGTAGGTTGCAATTTAAACTGAATAGGATGCCCTGAGAGACAGCATGACCTAGGGAAGAGGTTGGGCTTGGAATTAGAAAAACCAGTGTTCAAAGCCTGACACTGACAGGGCTGGCTTTGTGACCCCGGACTTGCTATCTCATTGTACCCATCAACTCCCTATACCTGTAAGTTCTAAGTAAGTTGCTAGAGTGTATCGTAGGAGGGAGTTTCTGACCCTGAAGTTATCCAAAAGCTGTCTTACCACTTAGGGTCACAGATTCAAACTATGGAGGTCAGTTAGTTCAAGTTTTCATTTCATATGTGTGGCAGTGGAGGCCCAGAGAGGATACGTGACTAGCCCAGACTCATCCTGACAGTGAGTGAGGTCATGCCCTTTCTGATGAAATACTATGGGGCTCACAAGGAAACTCTGGAGTTTAGAAGATTTGGTTTGGGAGATGCAATTGCAGGTTCTTTGGAGAACCACATGTAGGGAAAGTTAGCAATAAGCACATGTATGACTAAGGATTTGTGAATTTGTGTACCTCAGCTTTTTGTTAGTCGTGTCGTCAGACTTGTTCCAATAAATATAAGATAATATCCTTTGGAAAATTCTAATATTTTCATAGCTGTCCTTCGTGCCTAAATAGTTACTACTATATTATTGGCATTCAGGAGCCAGAACCATGTCTTCTGATACTGAATACCATGTCAGGAAATTAACTAATGAGAGGAAGGTCTGTCTCTTGCATTTTGCCCTATTTTTCATCCTGTGCTGATTTTAGCCCTTTCCTCTTTAATACTCAGTAATACAAAAAGCAAGAGAGCAACAAATCCTGCTCACAAATTCTTCTCCCTTACCCTTGGAGGTAAACATGGAAACACAAAATGAGGCCCCAGTGCCCACACTGAACTGCATGTTTGTCCATCTACCCATCCCTCCCTCCACTGAGCTGCCAAACAGACCCAGTGCCACTGTAGGGAAAAGGGCTTTGTGTCAGTTTCTTCTTTCCCCTTCACATTCCTGGGAAGAAAGTTTGAGCCGGGCCTTACTGACTGTTCAGGAGATCAAAGGCAATTCAGCTGCTTTGCTGCACTTCTCATCCTCATTCCATTGAAAAATATTGTTGCCATGTATTTGCACAGAGCAGTCTTTGAAATCCTGTGATTTCACCTCCTTAATCAATTCTGTGAAGCAAAAAGTTTAATGCCAGGGGGACAGAGAAATAGGCAGGTAGCACTCGAAGGGAGTTGGTAGTTTACTTTGTGTTGAAAGTTAATACAGTTCTTTTCCTCTTGCAATCAGTATTTAGAATCACTGCTTCTCATTAAGGTACAGTTGGGAAAAGCTGCATTTCTGATTGCTTAATGATTCCAGGTGCTGAGCTTCTTCAAAACTAAAAGCAAATTAAGCCTGAGAATTGAGCATGTCAGATACTTTGAACACTTAGGTGTGACCATGATCTGGGGGGAGAAAAAGATAATGTCTCAAAAATGGGGTAGTTGCTTTTTAAAATTTATGTTTAACAAACAAACAAAAAAAGCCTTGCTTCTTAGCATATTTATTCTTCTCTATAATAATTCTATCCTTGTTCCCTCTTATTTTCCCTCTCCTGTCCCGTTTTTATTTTGCACGTTGCTCAACCTGCATTGAGCAGCAGCTTCTGAGAAAAGAAAATTAACTGTTTTGTTTCGTTAAAACACAGCAAAGAGAAATGAGAGAAAGGCACTCATAAAGCTGGGTTAATTGAAACAATTTTCTGCTATTAAAAACAGTTACAAAAATAGATTCTTGTGAATTTGTTAGAGGAGCAAGCATTTTCCCCTACTAAAATTCATTTATCATGATGTGCTCCATCATAAAGTTACTGGAAGAAGTTGTATTTCTAGCAAGAAAGGGAAATTTGGGAGTTGTTTTCAAGACACCAAACCTTCTGATCTGATTTTCAGTAGTAAACTTGATCAAATTAAACCTCAAAATTCTTGACAATGGTACTTAAGATCCCAGAGGAGGTGCGTTCAGATCCCACCTCTGACAATGGTTATATGGTGCTATGCCAATCACTTCTGTGTCCTGAACAACCTCAGTTTCTTTACCTGTAAAATGAAAGGGTTGGACTATCTGATCTTCTAATACTGCTTTGGCTTTAATGTTCTATGATTTATAATTGAAAACTGTCTCTCCTTGGGAAAAAATACTACATTTTGAAGGTGAGATGTTGATGATAAAGCTTTAATGTCCATCCGAAGGTGCTGCTTCCTTTGACCTGTACCTTAGAATACTATCACATGAAACTAGATGAAAGGAATTTATCTGTAAAGCACAGAAATCAGAGCCCACACACCAAACTACTTTAGAAGTAGCTCTTTAAATGCCTTGAAGAAAGTTCCCAGTCAATTTTAAAGAAACATTCAGTTCTCTTGGAAAGGGAAGAAAGAGGGAGGCCAAATCAGATTGTTATGTACCGTCCACCACATCAAATCTTTGGAGACTAGAAATTTATTTCTTATAATAGAATTTGAAGACAAATGCCAGGGAATTAAATTAATGACAATAACTTGGCTATTCTGGGGTATTTTACAGTAAGTACAGTTCATTTTCTTTACTAGAGAAGTAAATCTTCATTTTCTTCTCAGAGTAGTAATCTGAATAACTTTAATTATTGAGTTATTACTTTTTTTTTCAGTTCGCCTTTAGGTAAAAAGTAATGACAGTTTTCCATTTTCTCCAGTTGTATTCACCAGAGATAAGGGATTTTGATGTATCTTTAATGTACCACTTCAGTCTCCTGAAACTTAAGTTTCTTAGTATTGCTACTATTTTGTGATTGTAACAGTTCCCTTGGGGAAGACCTCTCTTCTCTTCTCTCGCATTTTAATGGTACGGTTAGGTAATATTTGGTTTGCCCTGTGCAGTGTTTTTCAAATGAAAAGTCTGAGAATGATTAAAGATTAAGAGTCAAGAAACTATTTCAAAGAGATAACATTTCTGAGAAAAATGAGAGTAATGGAAAACTGCAGTAGGGGAAGTTAGTAAGTGTCCTTCCCCCTTCCCCCCATCCTTGTTTTCCCTTTACTATTTGTCTTCGAATTAAAAAAAAAATCTTAACCTTCAATTGAGTACAGTCATGTGCTATATAATACTATTTTAGAAGGCCTTCTAAGCACAACTAATATTTAACCCATTGAGCATCCTTTTCTCATCCTTACTTCAAGTAAAAAGCCTAAACCCTTAACCTTCTTTGATTACAGGCATGTGCTATATAATACTGTTTTAGAAGACCTTAAAATCACTTAGTCCATTTAAAATCTTTTTGTGGTCCACAATTACCTTACTTGCTATTGGCTCAGACTCTAATGTAGCCTAAGGTAGGTAAGAGAGACAGTATGGTTGGAAGGAAAGAACTCTGGGTCCAATTCTTGGCCTTACCCTTGTTCTGTGTCAACTTGAACAAGTCATTTACCTCTGTTTCCTTTGCTGTAACATGAGTAGATTATGTCACAGAACAATTCTGAGGAATGTCAAGAATTTTGTCAGTTATAAAGCAACGTATGAATGTAAGCCAGAAGACTGATTTAAAATATCTCCTGATAAAAGTTGCCAACTGAATAGGATTCTCACACAAATGAAAATTTGTTATTTGTGTTTCATTTGTCTGTTTGGCATTATGATCAGTACTTTCTTATTACTTAGGGGCTTAGATTATAAATACTAGCAAACATCAGTTACGGAAACGAGTAAGAACTATTAACTTACCAGGCTTCTAAAATGCTCAGTATCACTTACCCATTGATAATTTAATTAAACTGTGATATACATTATATATAATAAAACCTTGCCTCATGGAATGAGTCTTGCTAGATATATGATTGTTCTGACCCTTTTTAACTGATAGAACTTTTATTAGGTGTAAATTTTTTAATGAAAAGGTATCAGAAATGTAAAATAAAGTTTTATTCATCAATTGCCATTAAAGACGTTAAAAATCATCTCTACTTTAGCCCTTGAAGTCATCAGTTTGTTAACAGGTATGAATCCTCATTACTCTGGGTGGGGAGGCTATCTTTCATATGTTATTTCTTATTTAGCTGTGGACTTTCCTCCCCTCAGGAATCTGAGAAGATCATTGCTGAATTGAATGAGACTTGGGAAGAGAAGCTTCGTAAAACAGAGGCTATCAGGATGGAGAGGTCAGGAAATAGCCAGGAGCACTTAAGAGCTGCTCTGTGTACCACTAGGACTACACTAGTGATTGAAAATTACACACTTGTGATGAAGTCTGTACTTACATACTCGGTATACTTTTTAATCCTCTTTAGGTATCCATGGAAGACTGCAGATTACTGAAGTAAAAGTTTTTCATTTCTAAGATAGATCAATATTAGTAGAGGCTGAAATTTTAAAAGTAGAGCAGTTTTCCTATGTCTTTTGACATTTGCCTTTTATTCTGGAATCATTTTCATGTGGGATAAGGTAACTTGATTTTTTTTTTAATTAAAATTTTTAACTTAAAGACAAAAAAAAATTCTATATACACAGTACAATACAAAGGATTCAAAATGAAACCATGAATCTCCATTTCATACTGTTTACTTTTTTGAAAAACTATGTTATAAGTACTATGCATCATTATCAAAGCCACCCCGCTTTTCTGTGCTTCCTTTTGAGGTTTTTATTCTCTGCTATGCTCTTTTTATTTTTTTTCTCCCTCCCTCCCCACCTCACACTAGAGAAGTCCACCAGTTGACACAGTTATGTACATATATATATAACCATTTTATATTTTAAATGTATGTACATACACACACATATACATATGCACATACACACTTATATTTATCAGTTCTTTCTCTGGAGGTGGATGGCATCTTCCTTCATAAGTCCCTGGGTATTTGTAATACCCAAAATAACTTATCCATTCCCAGTTGTTCTTCAAGCAGTATTGCTTCACTGTATATAGGGACTCCTGGTTCTGCTCATTTCACTCTTCATTATTTCTTGCAAGTCTTAACATGTTTTTCTAAGATCAAGCAGTTCATTGTTTCTTACAGCACAGAACTATTCCATCACAATCGTATACCATGACTTGTTTAGTCATTCGCTAATGGATGGACATCCCCTGTTCTTTGCCACCACAAAGAGAGCTGCTATAAATATTTTAGGATGTATAAATTTTGTTCCTTTTTTCCTGATCAGCTTGGTAAACAGACATAATAGTGGTGTTGCTGGATCAAAGAGTATGCACAGGTTTATAATTCTTTAGGCAAAATTCCAGATTATTCTCCAAAATGGTTATATCACTTTTCAGTTCCACCAACAGTGTGTTAGTGTCTTAATTTTCCCCCATGTCCTCCAGCATTTGTCATTTTAGCCAGTCTGATAGGTGTGAGATGATGCCTCAAAGTTGTGGTGATTGCGTTTCTCTAATCAATAATGATTTAAAGCACTTTTATATGACTATATATAGTTACAATTTCTTCATTGAAAAATTGCTTGTCCCTATTCTTTAACCATTTACCAATTGGGGAATAAAAGGTCATTTAATTTCCAAAATTTTTTTCCTCCCTTTTCTTTGACATCTCTACTCATAGGCAATAATGAAGTACTTTTTGTTTCTAAGTAAGTTTATATTCAGAAAGCATTTTTTTCCTTCCCTGAAAGCCCTTCAAGGCAGTACTGACGGATGTATTTAGTTAATACATGAGTTGAACATATCTTAATTCATACTTCCAAGAGTCAACAATTTCATTAACATAGGTGATTCCTTCCTTGGCACAGGTCTCAGCTCTTCTATGCCTCAGTCTTCAGGAGCTGCTGGGGCTGAAAAATGTATTTATTACCTGGGAATGAACTCTCTTCCAATTGATTTTCAGATGATAGAACTGTTTATTTGTTGAAGAAATACTACTCTCTTAGCAGAATGTATTTGTGCATAAAGGTTCATATGTTGCTAAGAGTAAAAACAACAAAATATTTACTCAAACTTATCTTCGTAAACATTGAGTGTTTCTTTTTTTTACAACAAAACAAAACCTTATTCCAGAGGCCTTAGTGAAAATTTTCAATATCAAGTAGATATTTTTTTCCCTCAAAATTGACTTCTGTTTTATTTTCATTAAGAAGTGATATCTGACTTGGCAAATTTATCCAAATAATTTTCTTTTTATCTCAATAAATATACTTAAGGAAATGAAACAAACTGCCCGGTTAAGATTTAGTTTGTAGCAGACTGAGGCAGCTATGAAAATACTTCTTGATGAGTATTTTTGTCAATAAAGTTGTGATTTAGTATATCTACTCTTGGCCATTATAGATATTTTTTTCTTAGATTTAATTTCAGGGTTTTGCAGAGTTTCATTTTGTGTAGTAAGTTTCTATCATGTGCTCATTATTTTTTGTAATACAGAAGTTTAAAATATGTATTTGGAATGTGTACTTTATAACAATTTTATAAGTAAAGATAAGTGATACATTTTTTAATTATTTAAAAAGAAATGTTAAATTATTTGTTTCCAGATCATATTTAAAGCTTGGTAGGAAATGCTGCAACTTGTATTCTGTTAGTGTAGCTTTAAGTACCTAGAGTGTTACCATGAACTTATTTTGATTTACTTAGTACGTTTCTCAGTTTCGTTTCCGTTCCACTGAAGTATCATAATGTGTCATTTATGTGCTTATCTCACTTTTTCTAGGGAGGCCCTATTAGCTGAAATGGGAGTTGCCATTCGGGAAGATGGAGGAACTCTGGGTGTCTTTTCACCAAAAAAGGTTGGAAAAATTTGTCTTAATCCAATGGAAATATCTCCTACTTTATGAGTTCTCTCTTTGACCTTAGTCACTCAGGCAGTTCATGTCTTTGAGATATACCTCTTTTCATCTTGGTATATAGCTTAACTTTAATCTTAGTGATTTCATTTTAAGATGTGCTTTCAATACAAGAATAATCTGTGTCTCTGAAAACATAATTATGTGCATCATACTATAGTAATTATAAATAACAAATTTGAGACAGTATACCTGCTACTGAAATCACATTCATACTTCATTGTCCCCCCACCCCCATCCCCTCAGTTGCTTCAGCTGTGGCTCATCTCTCATGTAAATTTTCCCTCAGAGGCTATCAACCCTATTTGATGACTCTTTGGAAGAATTTTCAGCTGACCAGGTTTGTCAGGGAAGTTCTTTTAGACAATTAGCTGTGTAAAAACTAGTTAATTCTACACGTGCCTGTCAGTATACTAAATAAAACTCTTTAGGTTCACCCTAGCCACCTCTCCTCTTCCTTTCTTTGCTTTTCTTTTGTACAGTTCTTGTAACTATCTTAGTGCCTGTAGCGAACATAGTTAAAAAATACAGTGTATATATTAGCCTGTAGTTGGATTTTTATTTTACAGTTATAAAATTTTATAAATTTTTATTATGCTGTAGCCTAGTTATAATTGAAAATTACTGTTTAACTGTTTAGTTTATGTGTGCATGTGTGCTTATGTCAACAATAGACCAGGAGAATTTACTGTATAAAATGTTTGTGGTTAAGACATCTTATATAACTGGTCACTCAGTTCAGATGATAGAATTGGCCTTGAGGTCTTACTTACTCGTTATCCTCATGCTTAAATTTAAAGATGGATCCCTTATATTAGTGTAGAGGGAGCAGAGCGAAGTTTGTATCATTAACATTTCTTGTTTGGTGATAGGGAATTATTGTTATTGTTGACTTTCTACATCTTTTGTTTAGATTTTTCCCTTCAAAACCATGTGAATTTTGAGGGGGGGGGCGGACTTCATTTATGGTGTTGTTTTGTTTTTCACTGGACCTTGCTTTATACTCTCCATCTTTCTCGTTTCACATGACTCAGATGCTTCAGTGTATCTTCCTTCATTCCTTTCTTACATAAAGAGGTGACCTTTCTTTCCAAGATAAACCTCTGTATGTGTGCAAATGAACCTATTCCATCCTGTTTTCACTAGCAGATTGCCCTGTACCATCCCCCATCTCTCAGTAATCTTCATTTTCTCCCTGTTTACTGGCTTCTCTGCTATCTGCAAACCTACCCTATCTCCCTCATCCTTAAAAACCCCATCATTTCATCTATCATCCCTTGTCTCTAAAATCCTTTCTCATTTAAACTTCTTGAGAAAACCATCTACATTAGGTTGTTTTACTTCCTTTCCTCCCAGTCTCTTGTAAACCTTCTGTAAGCTGGCTTCCAAACTCATCATTCAACTCAAAACTGCTGTCTAATTAGCAGTGATCTCTTAATTGCCAATTCTTATCTCTTTTTTCAGTCCTCATCCTTCAAAGCTTTTGACGTCAGCCACCCTCTTCTGAGTACTACCTCTGTGTTCGTGACATACTTCCTCTAGGTTTTTTTAGTTACCTCTCAGACCTTTTCTCAGTCTCCATTGCTGAAGGGTCATCATCTACATTATGTTCATGGACTCAAAGGTCTGTCTTAGTCCCTCTTTTTCTTCTCCCTCTATTCTGTCTCACTTGGGGATGTCATGAACTCCCATGGACTCAGTTATCATTTCTGGGATGATAATTCCCAGATCTGTATGTACAGCCCCAACCTGTCTTGAGCCTGCATCACCAGCTGCCTCTTGGCCATCTAAAATTCAACATGGCCACGATAGCGTTCATTCTCCTTTCCCCACAATCCTTACCTTTTCCCAACTTCCTGTTACTATCAAAGGCACAATCATCTTCATAGTCACCAACGTTCACAGCCTCCGTGCCATCCTTAACTCCTCTCCCACTCCATACACCCAATCTATCGCCAAGTTTTATTGTTTCTATCTTCACATTTGTAGTATATGTCCCTTCTCTCTTCTCACACACCTACCACCCTTTCACCACAGCTTCCACATCATTCCTAAGCTGTTGTAATAGCTTTCTCATTGATTTCCCTGCCTCAAGTTTCTCCCCACTCCAGTCCATGCTCTACTCATCTGCTGAAGTGATCTTCCTAAAATGCAGCTCTGACCATATCACCTCTGTCTCTGTGCTCAATAAATTCCGGTGGCTCCATATTTTTCCTCTAGAGTAAAGTCCTCTTTGACTTTTAAAGGCTTTCACAAGGCTTCCTACATTTCAAATCTTCTTATGTCTTACTCCTCTACATGTTTTATAATCCAGAGAAGTTTCCCGTCTTGCTGTTTCTTGAACACGATGCTCCATTTCTTGGCTCCATGCCTTTTCACTCATGCCTGGCTGCTTTCCATCCTCACTCAAGCCTCCTTTGCTGTTTTCTCAGAAGCTCAAATCCCAATTTCTTAGGGAGGTCATTCCTGGTCCTTTCCATTCTCCATGACCATCTGCTAGTGCCTTCCCTCACAGATTATACTTTGTTTTCATTATGTGTATCTTTTACATGCATTTCTTTTTTGCAGATTGCTTTTTTACTTTCTTTATATCTCCAGGATTTAGTATAGTGCCTGGGACACAACAGGCACTTAACAAATGCTTTTTGATTTGAGGGCAGGGACAGTTTTTAATTTTTGTTATCACCAGGACTTGGCACACTGCCACATACATAGGAAGCAGTTAATAAGTGTCTGCTGAAAACATACATAGGAAGCAGTTAATAAGTGTCTGCCAAAATATTGTAAGGACAAAATAGCCTTGAAAGAATTAGACTCTGATCAATGCAGTGACCGCCACAGTTTCATAGGACTCATGATGAAGCACGTGGCCCTTCTGACAGAAAAGGGATGGATTCATGCTGCAGATTGAGGTGTGTGTGTGTGTGTGTGTGTGTGTGTGTGTGTGTGTGTGTGTGTGTGTGTGTGTGTTTTATATGACATGGCTAATGAAGGAATTTGTTTTACTTGACTATACATGTTGGTGCTAGTTTGTTCTTCTAGCTTCCTCAAATTTGGAAAGAGAGAATTTGGATCTGAAAATAAAATATATTCCAATTTAAATAAATAAATGCTTGTTTATTCACTAAAGTAAATTGGTTTTAAGAAATTTTAGAAACATTTTAAGGATAGGCAAAAAGTCTTTTTGACATATTAATTTAGATTACCAAGTGCTAGTAGCTTAAATTGCTTTTTATGTGGAATTTGTTTATTTAGCTATAACATCTTTGGAGAAACTTGCACAAGGCTCTCTTTGGTAAAATTTAATTGAAGTCTAAGTGGGGCCTAGAGATTTCCCTATGATCTGGAAAAGGAATCTTTTGTTCTGTTTGATTCTTGAAAACACAGTTGCATTTAACATGAGTTATAAAACTCTAAGCTAAAATCCTATCATTTCCTAACTTTTCTTTCTTAATATACTTGAGCTTTCTAAATAAACTTCATAAGAAAGGGAAATGATTGCTGCCCATAGAAATGATCAAAACTCAGTTTTGGAAGCTACTTGGTTGATTCCAGCTTTTTGAGTTGCTATCTCCTTTTTTATCAATTTCTGGATATATCTTTTGATTTAAAAACTGCTGCCCATATAGCTCTTGGAATTTCCTAAATGGATGATACTATTAAGCTTCCAGAACAGGTTTTAAAAAAAAAATCTTCTAAATTAAAGATTCTCCTGTATATATTTCATAGATAGGATTGTAAAACATGAAAGGAACTGCTTCATTGTTAAATTGCTTATTAATTATAGTTCATTGACAGTGGTCTTGACTTCCGGGGGAGTTGTGATGAGCCTTAGGCTCTAACTCCAAAGCTTTGTTTCCAACTGTTCCAATTTCTTACCTCTTGTAGTGTTAGTTTCTGGTTTGGGGGAGGGGGCTTTCTGTCAGTCTTCCTCTTCCCTGCTTCTATTTCTTTAACTGTCCTCTAACTCTTATTTTGTTCTTCATATCTTGCTGCCTTACCCTGGTTAGATTTTTACCCCAAGACCATGTGACTTATTTGTGGATTCCAGTGGGGTATTTTCACCAAAGAAGGTTGGTTTTAAAGAGTTTTAGAAACATTGTAGAAATAGGTGAAAAGGTCTTCTGAATAAACATATATGCTCATATTAACACGTAGCATTCATTTAGATTTTTCTTTCTAATTTGGATTATCATACTAAACCAAAGCTGCAGAATATATTTGAGGGGAAGTAGAGCAGAAGACAGAGAGACATAAAGGAAGCTAATTGGGCATATTTTGTGACTATAGGAAGACTGAGTTTCTTTTACTACATTCCTTATTTGTTTAGTATTTTGTAGATATTTTCACTTTTTCTTTTTAAGAATTGGAACTGAGTTAGCTTAATCCATGAAATCAACCTGTCTCATGCTTTTTAAGCTTTGTAACTCTCTAGAATTAATCTCTGCCATTGTAAAGAAAAAATCTTCCATTTAAAAAAAATTAATTTGAATATGTTGACAAAGCATAACATGGAGAGATTTTACCTTATTATGGAACTGCCACAATTTGTCCTTAGTGGCAAAGAAAGTTCCTCTTGTACACTGATGGGAAAAAGAGAGAGAAACCATTAGTCTCTTGTAGGATCTAGTTAGTTCTAGCTGGCCCTCTAAGGAATGCTTTAATCCTCTTCTGGATTGAGAATGTTTGTAATGTCTTTCAGACACCACATCTTGTTAACCTCAATGAAGATCCACTCATGTCTGAATGCTTGCTTTACTACATCAAAGATGGCATTACACGGTAAATGTGTTTTTCTTTTTTAGTTAGGCTTTATTTAACTTATTAAATAGCTGATTTAATAACTGGAGTAATGCTGTCCTTTGAAAAACTCATTTCTGCGAATTGTTCTTTTTTCTTTTGGAAGTAGTTTGTCTGCAACTGTCCCTTTAACCCTTCTCCAGTTACATAATGGTTTTCACTAATGTAGTTTCCATGATGACTCCTGGTATAAGTAATTTTCCCCCCACAAAATATTGGGTAATAATGTTCTTAAAAGCATTTTTCAGTGTTATCAAGGGAGGTGAAACACTGAACTGGTCACCTTGGTGTGCCAGCTCACTTTGATTTAAAATTTTTTGATATTAGGTGTTTATGAGATATTAAAACATAATTTTAATATGCAGTTTTTAATATGGTTCTTCACCCAGTATTTACTTAGAAACTAGGTGAGGCACCATGAACATGCTTTCTCCTGTTTCTTATGTCTCATTGCCCCCGGGGAAATATTTTCTCTTGGATACAGGGTTGGTCAAGCAGATGCTGAACGGCGCCAAGACATAGTGCTTAGTGGGGCTCACATTAAAGAGGAGCACTGTATCTTCCGGAGTGAGAGAAATCAGAATGGTGAAGGTGAGCATCCTTGATTTCAGTTTTATTCTCTGTTCTGAAAAATCCCAAAGAAAGTTTTCCCTAGCATTTTCTTTATAATCAGGATGGTATGTTATCAGTAGTGGAGGAACCTGGTTTCCTTAGAAATGCAGGGGCCAGTGTAGATTTTTACATGAAAATGGCTTCAACAAAGTGGAGCTCTGTTGCCCTGCCAGCCTCTGAAGAGTGTATAGACAGCTGAGTATGGCTCTGAATAGTAATGATTTCACAGAAAAGAAGGCAAAGGGCAAATCTCATTGACAGAGGCCTCTAGGAACACCATCCAGGCTTTAACTCAGTAGGCTTGGTTTTTATTTTATGTGAAAAGGGAAAAAAAATTCTAATCCTCATTTATCCTAAGCTAAAAAAAAATCCTATCAATACTGTGTTCCATTCATTCTTCCTTAGTCAGAATGTCATAGTCCTTAGTTTGCGTCAAGATTTCAGATATTGGCCTAACTCTCCTCTTTAGGCCACCCTCCTTTCTGGAAGGAACTGTTTCAGATGATATTCAAGACCATATTCTCTTTTTCAGTTCTCTTCGTTACCCAAAAGGAGATTTAAAAAAACTTCTTTACATCGGCCTATTAATTCTGCTATTTTTGCAGTAATTCACATAGTTTATGTAACTTTAATGACTGCTACTTCTGGCCTTACTCTTGTCACAAAGATTAAAATTGCTCTGTAGTTATTTTATACTCTTAGTTCAGTGAATTTAGTCTAGCAATGACACGTGGTCATAGTTTTATTCTATTGTAAAGGGGCTTTGGATAAGGGCTAGGTTCTTGATTCTGCATTTGGAATTCATTGTGTTCAGAAATACTTCCAGTACTCATTGCCATGGATTTGTAATCCTAACTTTATTTTACCTTCCTTGTAGTTATTGTGACTTTAGAACCTTGTGAGCGCTCTGAAACTTATGTGAATGGCAAGAGAGTTGTACAGCATGTACAGCTGCGCTCAGGTGAGTGTGGACAGAACCCAAATACTATGTTCCAAGTAGTAGCTTGTGTGAATAATACTTTGATTTTTGTCTTTTGATTTAAAGCAATGGGTTAAAGTGTACATATAGTGTGTAGGTGTATGTACATATAGTCTATTCTTTCTTCCTTTAGTAGGCAAAGGGAAGTTGCAGATATTTGTTATTTATATTTTCAAATAATTCCTAATTCTGATTTTGTGGTTTTGCTCTTTTTTTTTTAATTTTTAATTTTTAATTTTAATATTGAGTTCCAAATTCTCTCCCTCCTTCTAGCCCCTCCCACACCCATTAAGAAGGCAAGCAATGTGGTACCCATTGTACACTGAAGTCATATAAATCTTAATTCTTTATTAATCATGTTGGAAAAAAAGAGCAAGAAAAATAAAGTGAAAAACAGTATGCTTCACAGAGTTCGTCAGTTCTCTCTCTGGAGGTGGATAGCATTTTTGTTTTAATCAGTCCTTTGAAATTATCTTGAATCAGTGTATTGATCATAGTAGCTCACTTTCACATTTGATCATTGCCCAACGTTACCGTTGCTGTGTACAATGTTCTCCTGGTGTTCACTTCACTTTGCGTGTCCCTCATCACTTCTATAAGTATTTAAATTTAAGTATTACTATAAATATTTTTGTACATATGGGTCCTTTTCCTTCTCCTTTTGTATCTTTGGGATTCAGACCTCATAGTGGTATTTCTGAGTCAAAGAGTATGAACAGTTTATAGCCTTTTAGGCATATTTCTAAGTAGTTCTCTAGAGTGGTTGAACCAGTTCACAGCTCTACCCGTAATACATTAATATCCCTATTTTTCCATATCCCCTCTAGTATTTGTTATTTTCCTTTTCTGTCTTCTTGACCAATCTGATAGGTGTGAGATGGGTACCTTTGGGTTGTTTTAATTTGCATTTCTCTAATCAATTTAATTTAGAGTATTTTTATATGATTATTGATACTTTTGATTTTTTATTTCTTCTGAAAACTGCCTATTCATATCCTTTGACCAGTTATCATTTGGGGAATGGTTCTTATTTTTATAAATTTGGCTCAGTTCTCTATATAATTGACCAGAAAAGCCTTTATCAGAGAAACTTGCTGTAAAAATTTTCCCCCAGTTTCCTTCTTTCCTTCTGATTTTGGCTACGTTGGTTTTTGTTTGTATGAAAAATTTTTTAATTTCATGTAATCAAAATTATCCATCTAATTTCTACCAAATTGCTTTCCAGTTTTCCTAGCCTTTTTTTTTGTCAAATAATGAGTTCTTGCCCACAAAATTTGGATCTTTGGGTTTGTTAAACACTATATTATTATGGTCATTTACTATTGTGTATTGTGGGCCTAATCTATTCCACTAATCAATCACTCTATTTCTTAGCCAGTATCAGATTGTTTTGATGATTACTCTTTTGTAAAAATATAGTTTGAAATCTTGTTCTCTGAGGCTACCTTCCTTCACATTTTTTTCATCGATTCTCTTGATATTCTTAAGATCATTTGTTGTAGATGAATTTTATTATTTTCTTCTAGATCTTTAAAAATCATTATTCGGTAGTATGATTGGTATGGCACTGACTAAGTAACATAATTTAGGTAGAGTTGTCATTTTTATTATATTGGCTTGGGCCTACCCATGACCAATTAATTTTTCTCCACTAGTTTAGATCTCTCTTTATTTGTGTCAAAAGGTTTTGTCATTTTGTTCATGTCATTCATGGATACCTTTTGGCAGGCAGACTCCCAAGGATTTTGTACTGTGTGCAGTTATTTTGAATGGAATTTCTCTTTCTATGTCTTCTTGCTAGATTTTGTTGGTAATATATATAATTGCTGAGGATTTATGTGGATTTATTTTATATCCTGCTACTAAAGTTGTTGTTTTGGCTGTTTTTTTGGTTAATTCTCTGAGTTTCTCTAAGTCTGATTTTATTTTATGCTAGGAAATCGCATCATCATGGGTAAAAATCATGTTTTTCGTTTCAACCATCCGGAGCAAGCACGAGCTGAGCGTGAAAAGACTCCATCGGCTGAGACACCTTCTGAACCAGTCGACTGGACGTTTGCCCAGAGAGAGCTTCTGGAGAAACAAGGCATTGATATGAAACAGGAGATGGAAAAAAGGTAATCTATAAATTACTTATTTTACTTGGTTGTGCTGATACTCATTTTGTTAAGGTAGTCATGAGAGAAGGCTAGAAGAGATGCTCTTTGCCCTGTCTTTGTTTCCTAGGGCACACACTTAAAGAGGGGCCTTCTACAGAGAAATAATAGGAATTACAGCATCTTAGAACTGGAATAGATCTTAAGGTTCACCTTTGGTTTTTCTGTTGTATTGGTTTGTATGGACTAAGAAAAATAATAAAAATTCAGCAACAAAAATTCTATGTCAAAAGAGACTGTTTAAAGTAACTCTGTGGAGTTGCTTTAATTTTCTGCCTCCAGTTTGATTATTTCTCCTTCTCTTCTTTTGTAGACTCCAGGAAATGGAAATCTTGTATAAGAAAGAGAAAGAGGAAGCTGACCTCTTACTGGAGCAGCAGAGACTGGTAGGCACCTCTCTGTCCCATCCACGAAGTTAGGAGCGTAGCACATCCTTTCTCCCATGGCTTATGCCACAGATGTGTACTGGCTCAGGATGTGCCCCTGACCTGCTGCTGATCCCATAGTCTAGTACAGGGCTTCTTAAACTTTTTCCACTTATGACCCCTTCAGCACTTCTTAAACTGTGGATTGCAATTGTGGGACCCTGTATGGGATTGCAACCCACAGTTAAAGAAGTAGCGGCTCGCATCCCTTTTCCTTATTGAGAACTAGCCCATGCCTTTTAAACTGAACCTGAGAAGCTCTGCAGGAAGGTTTGGGCCTTTTGAGATTTCTTTAAGTCAGCACCAAGCCTTTTGGGGGAAGCAGTGGGGCTTTTTCTGGGTAGCAAATTGGGCAGAAAGATTTTCTTTCATGTAACTGAGTTGTCTTTGGATTTGAATCCTCAGTGATCTTACCAGTTATAACTGACATGAATTTTTTAACTTGGTGGATGTTTGCCTTGGTTTTGTCTTTGATCACATGAAATTACTAATTCTCTCCTCTTGGGCTCACTCAGTTATTATTTTCTTGTGCTGGGGTTTTTTTGTTTTGTTTTTAAATATATTGTGTCTGAAAATGTTGCTGCACAGTTGCATGTTTTAACCTCTTTTCCTACCCCTGCATGGAGTCTGAATCGTCTGCCAGGGTCTTATTGTCAGTTTATATGGTGATACAGGGTGAGGGTATGAAGAACCAAAGCAGGAGAGAATAGCGGTCTTTTTTTTTTTTTTTTTAGTCACATTTAAATATGAAGGAAGTAGATGGTTAGCTGGAACATCCAGTAAAGTCCTAAGTCTGTCAACAGAGGTCTCTGCACTTCTGAGATTAGTTAGTTTTTATGATTTATAGAAGTGTGCTCTCTTGAATAGAGATTTATTTTGAGATATTTTTAGTTTAGTTATCTGAAGTCTGATCAGAAGTTTCTAGATATGTTGATTGATAAAACTGAGAAAACAGAATAACTGCAAAAGACCAGGCATGATTTTTTAGGAATTTCTAATTTTAACTTTTTTTTTTTAAGGTGAAGGAAAAATTGAGGAAAGGAGATAATTGGTTACTTTCTTTCCTAACTCTAAAGTGGTGGGGATTGCCTTTCACAATAATGTATAACATGTAATATATATCCACATTCTGAATTTGACAGAAAAGTTCTGACAAATGGAACCTCAGGATCCTTGAGCTGTAGCAGCTTTTTCAATATGGCACAATGGTCATACTTGGCATGGGGTTGAAGTCAGTGTGTGATCTTGGCAACTTCAGGCAAGTTAAAAAAGGAATTGAGGGTAAAGGAGAATCACATGGGGTGGAGGAAGGGCAGGTGAAGTGAGCTTAGCTTGTGGGAAGTGATTATGAAAACCCCTCTGGGAGGGGAACAGAATTTTCAATAGTTTAAAATGGTTTATGGCACATGAAGGAAGCTTTAAATCAGTATAGTAACATGATCTAATAAAATTTCCTTAGCACACCTCAGAGATCAGAAAAGGGCAGATGTGATAACAGTATTGTTGTAATAGTATCAAACACTGGTATTCCTTGGTTCCCTAAATGTAGAAAAAATTTCTCAAAGATATGTTTAGTTGTTAAATGGTTTAGTTCTCATGAGGCAGCTAGGTGGTACAGTGGTTAGAGCGCTCAGCCATGAGTCAGGAAGATCAAGGTTCACATGAGGCCTCCTGGGCAAGTCACTTCCCCTTTGTCTGCTTCAGTTTCCTAATCTGTAAAATGAGGATTGTAGTAATACCTGTCCACCAGGGTTGTTTGGAGGATAAAATAAGTCAATATTTGTAAAAGCACTTTGCAAACCCTAAGGCAGTATAAAATGAGCTAGCTATTATTACCATCCTCATCATTACTGTTCTGGTGAAGAGTACCGAGTGTTGAGGGTGTGATCATCACTGTTATCAGCTCCTGATTGCAAGCCAGTATTTTTTAAACTGCTCAGTTAATAATAACACATAAGTTCCCATATCTCTAATTTATAAAATAGACATATGTTTATTATCAGCCAAATATACAAAATGTTGTTCCAGACTCCAAAGGTACAAAGAAGTGTCAAACATGGTCCTAGGACTTCTTTACCCAGAAAAGGCTTAATTAAATTTGTATATAGTGTGTGTTGTATGTGGTACTTTTAAATAATAATATAAAAGAAGAATCCAGGTCCCACAGTTTTAACTTGATATATTCTCAAGCTGAACACACTGGTGAAATATTATTTAATTTTCTGTGGTTTGTAGTTGTTGCATTTTTTGTTTCTGAATTGTAAGTAACTCCTCTTCTACACTGGTTGCTAAGTGGTTTAGACTTTCTCTTGGCATGTCAGGATCTCTGTGTAATTTGAGATCCACTCATTTTAGTTGTCCCCTCACGTAAGGGCTCTGTCTGGGAGCCTACTATTGTATTTCTACCCAAGGCTGAGAGTTTAATGAATCCGGAATCTGTCTCAGAGGATGTGGCGGAAGGACTAGAGTGATGTTGTTTTTGGCATTCTGTTAAATATCCACGAATGTCACAGTTTTAGAAGTATGTTTTAAAACATAATAAATGAAACCAAATAAGTAGTTTTCTCCTGAGATTAGCATTGAAATCTCCGCTGCTGGCATCGATTATAACCTCTTTCTCTTGACTTGATTTGGATTCCCTTCATTGTTCTGTAGTTTTTATTTTAAAGGCTTTGAATGTAAAATTTTCTACTCAAACAATTAATTGATTCAGGAGTGAAAATACTTAGCATTTTCTAAAATAGTTGATACTCACTTTATCCCTAAATAGTTGTAGGGATCTTAGAAAGAAAGAAGTCTAGAAGGAGTAAGGAAGAAAAACAGTTAATTAACTTTGTATGTGAAAGGTGTAATATTTTTCTTGTCATCCCAAAATCAGAGTTTTATTCCAGAATCTAACATGTATTATTCTGTGACCCTGGACAAATCATTAAGCTGCAGTTTTCTTGTCAGTGAAATGGTGATAATAACATTTATACTGCCTACTTCCTAGGTTGCTGTGATAAACCTTAAAATATTATATTAGATGTAGTTATTGCTATGATTATCAATAATATTAGAGACTTTGGCTATATGGATGAGTAACTCATAAGTACACTCTGCTTCTCTCTGTCACCTCAAGAAAAGCAACAAATATACTTAATTTTTTTAAAAGGGGAAGAAATACTTATAGGAAAGACCTGAAAGGGAAACTAAGAAACTTAAGAAGTGGGTAAACAAAAAGACTTCCTCACCCAATACAACGAATAAATAGTATGGTCTGGATTAGTCCAAATAATGAATCCCACAGTGGTTCCATGTACTAGAATTGACACTATTTGAATTTATAATTATGTCAGATACACTCACTAGTTTCAGGCCAATGAAGTATGCAGGGCAAATTGGAATGATGCGACTACTTCCTGGGATTTGTTATTTGACCTTATTGCGACCTAGCTATATACTATGGGTGTTATGGGATAAAAGAAAGCAAAGAAATTTCTGGAATGAAAGAACAAGACATCAGTAACAACTAGGACTGCTCTCTCCTCAACCTTCCATAAAAGAACATGGAGTTACTTCAAGAACCTCCACAATAATTTAGGATTTCAGTAAGAAATATAAAGGAATATATAGTATAAAAATAAACCATTGAAAGCAGAATACAGTAAGATGGCATGAAACTAAATGAAGAGAAAAGGTGTTCTTTATTAAGAAAGTCTTAATAAAGCATTGAACACTGAGGAATAATAGAATGGACTGGGCAGAGCAAAATAAAAAAATTAAAGAAGAAAGCCCATCCAAAATGGAGGGTTGGAAGAACAATTGTAAATTTTTTTTAAAGAATCAACTGGAAAAATATTTCTTACCTCTACAAACCAGAGTGACAGCACTTGATGAAATAATCTGAAAATTATTGGTCTTCCAGAAAAAAATATGAGCAAGAAATCTGAATACCATATTCCAGGAAATCATATCCAAAACACATTGACTAAAAGCTTTGGAAAGAGAGATCAGGATGCAGATAGAAAAACACAAAATGTAAGCATTTGTGTTTGTAAATTTGTAAAATTTATAAATTTGTACAAGGAAATTTGTAAAAGGAAAAAATTATTGATGTCTTTTAGTTTTTACATCATCATAGTTTTCCCCTGTTATCCCCTTCCCAGAGAGCTGTCTGATTAACTAATACTACTTTTAAAAAATATTTTATTTCTTCCCCAATTACATGTAAAAACAATTTTTAACTTTCTTTTATTTGTTTTGAGTTCAAAATTCTATACCTCACCCTCTCCCCTCCCTCATATCTGAGACAGTAAGCAATCTGATAGGTTATACATGTGCAATCATGTGAAACATTTCCATGTTAGTCATTTTGTGTAAGAGGTATGTAAGGAAGAAAGGAAGGAAGAAAGATCAAGCTTCAGTCTGTATTCAGACAAATCAATTCTTCCTCTGGAGGCTTATAGCATTTTTCATCATGAGTCCTTTGGGATTCTCTTGGATGGTATTGCTAAGAATAGTTAAGTCATTCACAATTCTTCATCTTGTAATATTGCTATTATTGTTTACGATGTTCTCCTGGTTCTGCTACTTCACTTTCAATCAGTTCATGTAAGTCATTTCTGGCTTTTCTAAAATCATCCTGCTTCTCATTTCTTATAGCATAAGAATATTCCATTAAAATAATGCACCTCAACCTGTTCAGCCATTCCTCAGTTGATGGGTATCCCCTCAATTTGCAATTCTTAACCACCACAAAAAGAACCTCCATAAATATTTTTGTTTATGTAGGTCCTTTTCCATTTTCCTTGCTCTCTTTGGGTACAGACCTAGCAGTGATATTTCCATCTCAAAGGGTATGCACAATTTTGCAGCCTTTGGGGCATAGTTCCAAATTGCTCTCCAGAATAGTTGGACCACTTCACAACTCTACCAACAATGCATTGATGTCCCAATTTTCCTCATCCTTTCCAAGGTTTATCATTTTCCTTTTTTGCCACATTAGCCAATGTGACAGATGTGAGGTAGTGCTTCAGGGTTATTTTAATTTTAATTTCTCTAATCAGTAGTGATTTAGACCAACAAATTACTACTTTTTGAAGAGGAAAAAGAATCAGCACAACCAAACTATACATTGAAAAAATAACTTAAATTTAATTCATCCAGAAATGTAGTTGTCAAGTTCTTAGGCTTCCTTGTCAGAGGGAATCCTGGGAGAAGTCAGTAGAAAACAGTTCACATGTCCACAGAGCCCTCCTTCATTTTTCACAAAATAATTCAATGACAAGAAATAAAGCAAGCAAAGGCAATCATCTTGAACCACAGCATGACATGTAGGCAGCTTTGCAGTTAACTTTTACACTTAATGTCTCAATTCCTCAGTTCTTTTCTTAAGACTCTAAGTTACAAATAAGATGATGCTTTGATGGAGGGATTTTCTTTGCCAGAAATTCCCTCCAGTGTTGAAATTTTAGGTGTGTATCCCTTGTTCATAAATCAGTAAAAAGTGGGATATTCCTTGGAGTGAGTGGGAAGGTGGAGGGCATCGCTGTGTGAGTTAGAAAGGATTTAGATTGGATCATTGGAATCAAATTTAGCTATCTGATGCTTTGTGCTAATAAATAAGGAGAAAAGGTACTTGAAGAGAATCCAATAGAGGCAAACCCAAATATGATATATATACCTACATGTGTATGTGTGTATATATGTGTGTATATCTGTACCTATCAAAAAAACCTTAAACTGGCTAATGAAGTGGCAAGAAAGCTGCAGTTAGAAAATAAAACCTGATAATCTGCTGTTTTCAAGAAATCTACCTAAAACATTATCGAGCCATATTCACTCAAAGTGAATGTCTAGAACAAGATTTCTTAACCTAGAGACTATGAACTTAAAAACACTTTTGAGAACTGTATTTCAGCATAATTGTTTTCATTTGTTTTGCTCTGTATCTTATGCATTTAAAATCATATTCTGAGAAAGGACTTATAGTTTTCACTAGACTGACTGCCAAAGGGTCACACAAAAAAGTTAGGAACCCCTAGCTAGAATTAAACTCATTATATTTCAGCTGAATCGGAAGTCAGGTGTTGCCATCATGTTTTTAGATAACACAGTTGCAAATATAGATGTTAATGAGGGAGATAAGAGAAAAGCTACAATATAAGTAAAGATGAATGAAGTAATATAAAATATTTGTTTCTGAATCTGCATTAGTATCTGGAACAACTGTGCTTTTGTGTAATTGTGAGTAATGAACTAGCACAACTTCTGAGGAATTGAAGTTGCAGATCACCAAAAGGGGCTTGGAAAAGCCCTTAATGAATGTGAGCAGGCTGTGACAAATTGTAGATGAGAAATTACACAGGCAAAATGTTGTAAAGGATACAAGAAGAAAACTCTAAGACTAAGGGAAAACAGCAACATGAACCAGGAACATTTCAAGAACAGTGACAGACAGATAATCTCCCTAATCCATTAGAATCCATGCAATATCAAGAAAGCTAGAAAATGGCCCTCAGTGTGATGGATGGGCACCCTGTAGCAGACTTGCAAGGAGACATGAAAAAGCATCACACATGTTGAATAGGCTCACCATTTGTATTGTTGGAAGAAATATTCACATTGATATGACCACAGATCCACTGAATTATCAAAGTATGTGCTGTAGTAACCAAGTTCTTAAAGGAAATGCCAACTGATTGGCACAAAGGCCTTAATAAGGCAGGGTTGGACAGAATGTTGCAAAAGCTGTATTTGATAGCTATATGGAGATTTCTGAAAGGAAAATATTACAGTAAACATTTCTATTTCTCCTGTAGGACTTAAAGAAAAACTAATTTTGTACTAGAACTAATAAATAAATGTGGCATGGCTGAAGTCTTAAGCTTTTATAAATCATAATATAACAAAAATTATAATCAATAAAGGAAACAAGGACAAACTGTTAAGAGCCACATGGAGACCAAAGTACAGTATGTTAAATAACTGGATCACAGACCAAATCATAAAGACAGTCTAAAAAAAGGAGAATGATAGCATTAGGAAAAATTCATGAGATACAGCTAAAGCAGACTTTAGGGTTAAATCACTTTCCTTACCACTTATTTTACGCAAGAGAAAAAGAGAGGACAAATGAGTTGAGTATCTAATTTGAAAAGAATCTATAGAAAACAAGTTAATTATGCAACAAGCATAATACTAAAGGATCAATAAACATCATTCAAAAAATGTTAAATCAACTAATAAAATAAAGGGCCAGTGGGTTTTTAAAACAAATAAAATCTGAAGCCATTAGCAAATTTGATTAAGAAAAGAGGAATGTTGAATTACTGAAATGAAAAATGAGTAATAGTCATTCACAGCAAATGGAGAAGAAATAAAGAAACTTCAAAAACCTTTGTCCTTAATTCCATGGTAACAATACTGAAGATTTAAATAAAATTATGCCTATCTAAAAATATGTAATAAACATGAATTAAGTGACCTAAGTAGTCCAGTTTCAGAGAAACTGAGCAAAACATAACTGAGCTCCTATGCAAAAAAATAAAAATAAGGAGAATGAATTTATAAGCAAATTCTGTCATACATTTAAAGGATAAATAATCACTGTACCACATAAACTGTTTTGAGAAATAGAGAAAGAAGATACTTAACCAAACTCTATTAGATAAACAAGGTCTTGACTCCCAACACAGTGAAGGAGAAATCAGAAGAAAGAGAGCTGATATTTGCAAATTTTCCACTTATCACCTCATTTAAGCTTGTCCCAAATCCTCTGGAGTGAACATTTAACTGCTCTTATCCTCATTTTACCCATCAGGACCTGGGGTTCCCAGAGGTAAATGATAATGAGGAGTCTGGAAAAGAAGAGGATCTTTCATAGAGATTAGGTGATTTGCCTGCAGTCACCTAAATAAGGGGTGAAGGCTAGATTTGAATCCAGGTCCTCTTAATCTTAAATTTAACATTCTCTTCACTACACTAGATTGCTTATCCCTAGGAGATAACTACAGAATAGTATCACTAATGAATATTATTTTTAAATTGTTACATAAGCACCAAGGTTACAACATTATGTTGTTATGACTGTTGAATTTATCCTATGAATGAAAGGGTAGATCAGCATTAGGAAAGTAAATAGGATAATAAATAATATTAATAATGAAACCACAAGGTTCTATCCATAGGGACAAAGGGACCCTTCCATAAAATGCAGTACTCTTGTTAAAAACACTGAAAAGCATACAAATAACAGGATTTTAATTTGACTAAAAATGTTTATCTACATACGGGAGGTACAATTATTTGTAACGGAAAAACATTGGACACTTCTCCAGTAAGTTCAGAAGTGAACTTAGAATGCCTATTTTCACTATTATTTGCCAATATGAGTCCTAAGTGAAGAAGAAGTGGACGAGTAATATTGGCAGGAAGAAGGAAAATCATGTGTTTCATGGACCATAGGATATCTGATAGAGAATAGTCCAGATAATCAGAAAAAAATCAATGCCGTACTTTAAGTGCAGCAACAATATAAATTTATACAGTTTCAGTTTTCTTTAACACAAACCAGGAAAAAAGACAAATTAGGAGAAGTATTTAAGTTAGTCACAAAGTGCATGAAATGTTGGGACATTTACCTACCAAGACATATAGGACTCATATAAGTACAGTTGCAAAATAATTTTTACTTAAGTAAATGAAGACCTAAATTACTGGGGAGAGAGTCATGGCTCGTAACTCATCTAGGCAATATTGTAATCATGAAAATACCATGCACGTTAATTTAATTATGACAATCACGTTACTAAAGGAATACTTTATAGATCAGACAGTAAGGACACAAATCAGTGTAGAGAAACAAAATTTCGAGAATTATAAAGGTAAAAGAAAAAAATTGTGAGAAGTGGTTTGCCATTCACTCAGCAAGACTTAGAAACATATAGCAGTCTAGTCTTGGAGAAACCCTTAAGCACACAAAAAAAACTACTGGGCAAATTGACTAGTGTTTGGGTAGAAAAACAGATTGAAAAAATTTGATACCATTATTCCCCCCAAAATGTCACATGGATACATTATCTAAAATAAAAAGTCATACCACAAAAAATGAGAGACATTTCTTACAACTAAATAGAGAATCTATTTAAAACTAGCCAGAAGAAAAGAACAGGTGTAAAACAGCAACTAAAAAGAGGGCCTATGACCATATGTGAGGATCTCTGCAACTGCTTTGTGACTCAGAAAACTACATATTAACATGATACTTTGAAATATTTCCTGCTCATATTTTAATTTGGTTTGAGCTGCACTGGAAAATGTTATGGGCTACATGGCATGGGCCTAGTGTTTGATACCTTTGGGATAGAGACTATTATAAAAGTCCAAACAGATCAGTTCAATAGTGTGAAGATAAAGTCACTGTAAGTTTAGGGTAAGAACTTATGGACCTAAAAAAATCTTTGCATTAAACATCTGATAAAAATAACATCTAAAATTTATGGGGAATTTTAAAGCAAATCAGTAAGATTTAGAGTCTTTCCCTAGTAGAGAAATGATCCGAGATAAGAACAGTCTTCCAAAGGAAAAAATACAAATTGTTGATAAGCTAAAAAAAATACTCCTATTACCAATAATTAAAAAATCACATCACACTCAGTAAGTTGATAAATATGATTGTTAAAAATAATTAATTGATCAGAAATTAATGTAGATGGAGTATAGGTAAAAGAGGCAGGGAAATTTACTGGTGGTAAAGTTTTAATTTTCTGCTTGACCCCAAAAGATAGAAGTAGACATAATGGATGAAAGAGTCAAAAAAGTAAATTTGAATTTGACCTAAAGAAAGACTTCCTGATTCTTTGTCCCAGAATCATGCAGCTAATAAGTGTCTAAGGCTTGATTTGAGCTCAGGACTTCCTAACATCAGGCCTTGTGCTGTATCCACCATGCCACTAAACTGCTCCAACCTAGTAAAGGTTATCTAGCTCTTAATTAGCATTTAAAATATTTGTTTTAAAGGAGATATTTATTCACATGTGGGCTTGAATAAGGAAATTGCCCCATGAGGTCTTTTCCCATCTCTGTTTTTATGTGATTTCTTCCAACCATTTCTAGGGAGAGAAGGAATAGAATTATGCAAGGAAAGTTAAAAAATTATTCACACCCCTTGACCCAGTGGTATCTCTTTGGGTTTATATCCCAAGAAGGCAATTGACAATGGATATCTTTTTAAAACATTCATAGCAGCATTATAATAACAAAAAGTTGGAAACAGATTGTGTGTTCAATGATTGGGAAAAGGCTAAATTAATTAGAATATATGTAAGGGAACATTATTATGCCATAAATGAATATTTATGAATATTCAAAGAAATGTAAAAACTTGTATGAAGTTATGTAGAATGAAGACTCCAGAACCAAAAGAACAGTATGCCCAAATTTATAGTTACATAGAACTAGACAACTCTAAATAGCAAAACAACTCAAAATAAAATTATAGAATGCATGATAAAATTGATAATGACATATTTAAGTCTACTCGTTCCTCTCAAAGTCTTTGATGGGTAGCTTTCTTCACGGATACAGTGTTGAACTTGATGGTGGGAAGACCTGTTTTTAAAACCTGTTTCAGGAACTCTGTGACCTGGGGAAAGTTACAGCTTCTTCATTTTTGAAATATATTTAATATCAGTACCCGTTGTTGTGATGTTCCATTTAAATAATGTATATGAAAACTTTTCCAGCACTTAAAGTGCTATATGTCTGCTATTATTAATATCCATGCTGTTTTGCTTAATAGTTTCAGGTAATTACACATTGTTAGGGGATTGACTTGTGAGTTTAGTGTTTGTAAAATTTGTGGAACTAACCATTAAAAATTAATAATAATAACAGTAATCCATGAATTTAATTCATATTTTTGAAGAAAATTATTTTCTAGGAACCACATATATTTTTTTTATTTGTTTTTAATACTTGTAATAAGTATTCACATATACTCTTGAGTTCATCAAAGAAGTATATATTTTTCTTCATTAAAAATCAAAAGGGTGTAGGGGTAAGTATAGATAATATAAACCAAACATTTCATGCCACATTTTCAAATAGATTGAGAAAACTTATAGAATATATTCCCTTTAAAAGGGCAAGAAATAAAATTTTCTTTGATAGATTTTTTTTGTTTTTTAGGTGGCAAATCACTTACCACTACTAGACAGGTCAATGTCTTCAGAAGTTATGAACAACTTATTACTATAATTGCAATTAAAGATTATCTGCTTTTCCTTTAAATAGACAGATATACATTTAACACATACACAGAAATATATATTATGTTTACTTTAGTCTAGAGAATGAATTAGGATTGGCTATTTTCAAATTATAATTTTCTTGCCTTATTTTGAAAAGCTTACAGGGTGATCCCAGCTTAGCTGTGGGAAATGGTTAATATGACTTGTCCATTCATATTTTTCATTCTGTAAAACTTTTTTTACATTTAAAGAGGCTAATTTATTTAACCCTTTAAAATACCCAATTTTAAAAAGTAAAAATATGTTACTTTCATTTAGGGTACTGTTAATAAATCTCTTTGCTTCTAAGTGTTTATAGTGACTGAATAAAAAAACTGTGCAATCTATTTATTAAGAACTCAAAATGCTATATCAGTCCTAAATCATATTAGCTTTAAAAAACACTGGTTGAAAAGATTACTTTAGAAACAAACAATTTTAAAATTCTGCTCTTTTTAAATCTTTTGTGGTTAGTATGTTGTCAAGCAAGAATTAGGACTTTTGATGACTTGAACCTGTCCTGAAGCCAAGGTCCAACACTCTCCACTGCACCACCTAGCTGCCTCAGCAACTACAAATAGCGTAGTTTTCCATGTATAAAACCTTTGTAAAAATGGAATCTATTTTGTAAGAAATTTATGAATTTATGAGAATTTATGAAAAGAAAAGTTTAGCAAAACATATTTGATCTTGTAGGTTTTTCAAATTATCATCTGCCACTTTTAGTATTTTGTGGTATTTCTTGGCTTAAGTATATGAAGAAAAATCAACATAATTGTATTTGTTTCTTTTTCCTGTTTGTTCTTTGGACGATAAACTTCACCTCTGTACATAAATTGGATGCACACATAATGAATGACATGAGAAAGCTGCAAACTGAAAACATGTTCTTGGGAAGAATAGTTTTGCAGTTCCCCTTTATTTATCTTGTAGTAAACTTCTGTGGTGGATAAACTCTCACACTGAATTCTGTATAAGAGCACTCTGAGCACTTTTAACACCATCCCTGTTGACTGCTTAGTTTCTACTTTCTTATCTTCTAACTTTTTTCTAGGGCTCCTCTTTTTAGTAAAGCCAACTCTAAACAGCAACCAAAAAAAATGCCTCAGCATACTACAGCATTACTAACCAATGTTAATCTGGCTACTCGTCACATCTCTGTATGACACCTGTGCTCGCTCATGGGGGAAAGAGTTTCTGGAAGACGCAGCAGCAATAACCAAGGCAAATGTTGGGGAGTGTTTGCATGGTTTTAAAGCATGTCTGGGGTGCAGCTTTTGGGTTTTTTTATAAGATATTTTATATTCTTATAATTTGGGGTGACCAAAAGTGAGTGAAATATTTATAATGTTCACTTATCAGGCATCACGAGAATTTTTAAAGTAGAGATGTCATCATTTAAGAAAATGAGGCCAATGACTTTTAAAAATATTTTAATACTGAGCCCTGAAAAGTTTTTACATTATTTAGTTTATTTTTTAAGTTTGATTAAGGTTTTTTTTTTTTGCTTGATTTTTTTTCTTCAATTTGATTTTCCTTTTTCCATTTTAATTTTGGTTATTTGGGGGCCATTTTTTGGTTTTGTTTTTCCAAAGGATGCAGATTCTGATAGCGGGGACGATTCAGACAAGAGGTCCTGTGAAGAGAGTTGGAGGCTGATTACTTCCCTGAGAGAAAAACTACCTCCTAGCAAGTTACAAACCATTGTTAAAAAATGTGGGCTCCCCAGCAGTGGGAAGAAACGAGAGCCAATCAAAATGTACCAGATTCCCCAAAGAAGGCGCCTCAGCAAAGACTCCAAATGGGTCACCATCTCAGACCTCAAAATTCAGGCTGTAAAGGAAATCTGCTATGAGGTTGCCCTCAATGATTTCAGACATAGTCGGCAAGAGATTGAGGCATTAGCCATTGTTAAAATGAAGGAACTTTGTGCCATGTATGGGAAGAAAGACCCTAATGAGCGAGATTCTTGGAGGGCAGTGGCCAGAGATGTCTGGGACACAGTTGGTGTTGGAGATGAGCGAATTGAAGATGTAATGTCCAATGGAAAAGGAGTCACTGATGTAGATGACCTCAGAGTACACATAGATAAACTGGAGGATATTTTACAAGAAGTAAAAAAACAAAACAACATGAAAGATGAAGAGATCAAAGTATTGAGAAATAAAATGTTAAAAATGGAAAAGGTCTTGCCACTGATTGGATCACAAGACCAGAAATCTCAAGGAAGTTATAAAAGTAAAGACCCAAGCTGTGCTGGTATCATCAACAAGTCAGACAACGAGGAACCTGGAAAAGAAGAGCGTGTCTCACAATTGATGGATGGGGATCCAGCCTTTAGGCGTGGACGTCTTCGGTGGATGAGGCAAGAACAAATTCGGTTTAAGAACTTGCAGCAGCAGGAGATAACTAAGCAGCTCCGCAGGCAGAATGTACCACATAGATTTATCCCCCCAGAGAACCGGAAACCTCGATTCCCATTTAAGAGCAATCCCAAACACAGAAACTCTTGGAGTCCAGGAACACATATCATTATAACAGAAGATGAGGTTATAGAGTTAAAAATTCCAAAGGAAGAAGAGGAAAGAAAAGGAAGTGAAGAGAGCCAAGAAAAAATTAGTAGGGCAATGTCAAAGGACCCCCAGTTCACATGGGGTCATCAAGGCAATCGAAGCCAAGATTCTATACAAGTTAGCAAGCAACATCTTCAGCAGCAGCAGCAGCAGCCAGCTCCTCAGTTACGATGGAGAAGTAATTCCCTCAATAATGGCCAGCAGAAAAATGCACGTGCTCAGTCTGCATCATCAGAGTCATTACAGTCCTTCAGTGGGCAGCAGAACCCTGATCTACAAACTTTCCAGCAGAAGCGCCACATTCATCAGCACCGCCAGCCCTACTGTAATTACAACACTGGAGGTCAAATGGAAGGCAACGTATCCAGTTTCTACCAGAAGCACACTGACCGACCCAACCACTATAACCAGTTTGTGACACCACCTCGAATGAGAAGACAGTTCTCTGCACCTAATCTCAAAACTGGTAGAGAAACCACAGTGTAACTCACTTAGACAAGCTTGAAATTTTGTTGGGAGAAAGAGGGGAATGGTAATTTTGACTTATGATTGAAAAACACTTGAAATGGGTCTACCTTTGTGTTCTGTGGACACATAGGATTCCTGTTGTGATTTTGATGTTGTATTCCAGCAGAGATTAACTAGTTTTTAATCTTATACCATACATAAAACACTGGAATTTGAATTCATCCCTTTTTGATTGTGTATCATTGATGGGACATTTTCTGGAATTTTGGAAAAAACATTTAGATTCCCTGATTTTTGAGAGTGTTGTTTGTGTGTGTGCCTTTGTGTGTGTGCCAGAATATTGGATTTAATTACAGGAACTTTTCTGTTTTGATCTAGTGCTACTTTTTAAAAGTTAAAATGGAAGTTTGCTGTCCAGAAAGAATTGCCTTTTAAATTTATGCTGACAGTCAAAAAGGGAATATTCATCCAGTGTTACATGTCAAGTTTCTTAACTGTTAGAAATTGATAAAATGGCATACAACTACAGTCACAACTTTAGATTTCTGTCTAACTTCTGTTCCCCTTCCCCAAATTGGATTTAACTCTCCACAAGCCAAAACTTGATTTTGACTGACATGGAAGTGTTATAGAGCTTCACATCTTCCACAAAACTACTCTTTTTCTTCATGGTTTGCAGGGAAGAACTGAGGCAATATAGAATGAGTGAAGAAGGCTGTTTTTCTCCTTCCTAGTTCTGTTAATGTCACTGCTTGTATGAAATTTGCCATGACATTGAAACGTATCAGATGGCACAGTAATTGGGAATATGTATGTTGTTTGCAGTTTGAATCTTAACCCAATTTGTAATTTACTTTACTTTATGTTCTTGCTCCAACTTAAAACTACAATAACAGTATGCCAAGAAGGCAATCTAGTCTTTGGGTAGTACTATTTGTAAGAGAATGTGGGGTAGGGCAGGGCAAGGAAATGCCACTGCTCTCATAGACCAGATGATGAAATCATGAAAGTTAAGTTTTTTGGGCTTGAAAGTATAAATGCAGAAGGTGTTCTTTTAGTTAGAAATTGATAAAACCCTACAAGTTTATGCTTTTACAAATCTTACTGAGAAGAGAAAGACATAAAAAATCTGTGTTCATATAGATACCTCATTTTTAGTGCGTTCTGGTTTCAGATTGTTTCACTCTTTGGAGAATCTGATGGAAAATGAAAATATTTTTGATGGGAAGAGAGAGATTAGTTTTCTTTTTGACTTCCTTCCCAATCCTTTGTGCCTTCTCACAGTCTAACCTTAGAAACAATGTGAAGAACCAGAGATGCCTGTAAAGTTCATATTGTTAAAAATTTACAAAGCTATACAACTTAAGGCATCTACTTAACATTCAACCTACTTAGATGATGGGAAAAATTACAGAGAAGGTTACATTTAAGGAAGCCTTAAGGATTATAATTGTGGGGGAGATTATTTTGGGGAGGGACATTGTGTGTGTGTGTGCGCGTTTGTGTATGCGCGCGCACACGCATGCACGCTTGTGTGTGTGTGCTTAGGCATTATTGAAACATTACTATTGTGGGATTTGTTTCTTTGCTTCTGAGAAGATCTTTTCTTAATGTGCTAAAACATTCATTTGCTTCATATTAGCTCTTGGATTTTTACCTTCAAAAATAAAAATCAGAATTTTTGGGGGACGCATTTGCCTTCAGTGTTTGAACCCATTCCTATTCTTAAACTTTTTGTTGTTAATTGAATATGGGAAGAATCACAGTTATAATGCATTTAGTTAAAATGACAATCTCCTGTCTTGCATCGCATGAATGTACTTGGTAGACTACCTCCGGTCACTTCAGTGCATTTGGTGTAGGTCTCTTTGTCCCTTATCATTCTTTTCTTTGGCACTCGAAACCAACCTTTCCGTTCATATGTTCTCACTCTTCTACTTCTGCAAAAAACATACATTTTAGAATCTGAAAATGAATTACTTAAGCCTCAACTCTAGAAAATGTTCTTTTTTGCTCTTAACTTCCAATTGGGTAGTTATATGATTTTTATATATGGTAGCATATTTAACCTATGTCTGTGCTACCTTTCCCCTTTAGACAGTCGAAGTAACTTGGTAAATTGTTAAAATGAGAAAAAGTATATATGCTTCTACAGTTATGGGATGTAGTGCGCACAGTGGTATTCCAAAGAATTTCATATATGTCTGTCACATTTGATAATATAGTTGTGCTGATAGTGCAATTATTTTTATTTACCCTCTTGGTCAAAAAGAAATCTTCAAAACTTTAAAGTAGCCCTTTAGTGCACAAAATTCAGGAGAAAACTCCACCAAGATTTGGCAGTTGGGCTTGGTGGCATTTATATCCTCTAGGAACTCATTTCAGAAGAGATATCTGTCTTATCTGTCTAATATGAATAAGCCTCTGTCATTGAATCTCTGGATGAAATTGTTAACCCAGTCTCACACTTTGAAATGTGGCATTGGCAGTTTAACCCAGTTTTATAATTTGAATGGCATATCCTCTTAAGCCTAAATATTGGAGGAATAAAGAGGATCAGAACTTTATATACTGTTAAGATTGTGTTGATCGCCACTATTATGGTGACTGGACAAAAATGCAACTCTTAATAGTCTTGGTACTAGATGGTGGTAGGACAATAATGGGAATCTAGGGGAGCCCTGCTAGCTATTGTAACTTCACAAACCAAAATGTATTACTAAGAGAGTAAAATAAGGGTGGAAAGCAACATTAATGATATTTTATGAATTTAAGTTTCAACCAAAGTGGTTTTTTTCTTTGAAAAACTTTTCTCACTCACCTGTCCTTAGCAATGTAGGCTTTTATTTTACTAGAAAAGGGATTGGCATTTGTTCATTACATTGAAGTGACTTGAAGTGACCGTACTGTTCATATTTTAGATAAGTAAAGTTTTCACACTTATGGGCCTATTGAAACAGGCTCTTAAACTACAAGAAGTGACACAACACAAACTCCCTGTGGTGGAGTGTTGAGGTCTGCTAATGGTCATTTGTTCAGTTGCCTTAATGAATCACATTTAAGACAGGGACAAGAGAGGTTTCTTCTGTCCTCATCTCCCTTAAGGAAGAAGCCTTCTTAGGAGCGATGCAAACTAGGGAATTTGCCTGATAAAATGAGGGCCTTTTGATAATGAATAATTTTGGTAATGTGTACTTAATGTTGTCTTCCCTTATGGATAATAAAATTTGCTTTAGATATTTGTCTTGAACCGTTTTAGGATGTGAAATTCTTGTTAATTTTTCTTCCCATTTTACTGTAAAAGGAAGTATTGAATCTTTCTTCCAATAAAAAAGAAAAACTTTTCCATTTGTTTCCATGTTTCTTAACCTAAAGGTATCTGAAGATTGTCTGGAGTGCAAGAACTTGTGCTTCCTAGAAAAGCAGAGCTAGCTTGTGTTGCTACAGAGGTCCTTCAATAAATTATGAAACTCTTTTAGAAGTGGGTGCCTAATCACCAGTTTGGGATGAGAGGCGGGTGAAATATTGTGTGCCTTGTGTGGCTTGACTCCATTTTCTCATCTGGAATTAAAAATGAAATCCTATCTGATATTCCATTGCAAAATTAACTCACTAAATTAGTTGGTCCTAGACTTTTCTTTTTCCTTTTAGCAAAAGTCTGCCTTAAAGGCGTTCTTAATTTAAAACTGACTAAGCACTTTCTCTGTAGAATATTATAGCTGAGGCATTTTTCCTGGAGCAAAAAGCATGAAGCTATCAATTTTTCATTCATCCTTAGGATTATTTTGTTTTCAAGTGCTCATGTAGATAGAGACTAAACTTAATGGATAAAATCTGCATAGTTTTGTTTTCTTATATTTGAGCCACATTTTAAAATATCATTTTCTGCTTTGATAGGAATTTGTTTCACTTGGTTTTTTCAACCTGTTGATCACAAGCTGCCACTGTAAATGAATAATATTTACAATAGCAGCTAGCAGCTACACCAGTTTAACCTCCCCACAATCCATTCATAAAGTTTAGAGATTATTTCACACTTCATCCATTTCCTACTCTCCGTTATAAAACCAGGCTAACTCGGTTGCTTAAAGCAACCAAGTTATGCCAGTTGTTGAGAATTCCTCGTCAACAAGAGATGTTTTTTTCCTTTGATAAATGGCAAGATAACTATTGCCCAGTGGGATTCAGTCGAAAAGAACCTACTTTGCTCTTTGGTTTATCAATTTTTGATAAGGCAATTTTTTGCCTAATTTTATTTTTCAACTCCCCCAAAGTTACTCAGAAGGCACAGGTCTGGTACAGTTAGAGCCATACTCCTGTTAAGTGTCCGTTCTGAGTTTGCTTGGAAAATGACGGAGGATCTTTCTTTGTGAACACAAACAGCTGTTGGTTAATTGCATCATAGTTTAAACTTTATCTTCCATGATTGTTGTCTGTTTTTCATTTTGAATGAGAGATTCTTAAGCTTTTTTTGTGTCATCAATCCCCTTGGCAGTCTGGGAAAACCTAAGGATCCCTTCTCAGAATAATATATGTGACCTACATGCCTCCTTTAAGTTAGAAATTAATGAAAATAAAGATAGCAATTTTTTTTCAAGTTCACAGACACTTCCCACCCCTAAATCTATCCACAGAGCCAGGTTAAGAATTTAGAATGAAGATGATAGCAGTACCTTGTCATCATCATTGCTAGGGTTTGTAGTGCACTTTAAGGTTTGCAAAGTGCTTTACAGAGATCTCATTGGAGGATCATTTGATCTTCAGAACCCAATAAGGTAGATGCTGTCATCCCCATTTTACCACTGATGAAAAGGAGACTCGGATGAAATGGCTTACCCAGGATCACACAGCTACTCAGTGTGTAAGCTAGATTTGAGCTCGTCTTTTTTGACTATGGTCCAGTGTTCTAACCAATCAGTTTATACTTCCAGTTAGTTTCAGATAAAACCAAATGCTAAAGTTTTCACTGCTGTCAATCAGGATAAGCTTTTAGGAAGGAAATATGCTTTTCTGGTTTTTATAAGCTAAGAAAGTAAATTTGTAAGTCAAGTTACCAAACCTGTTTATATTAAAGACAGCTTTTCTTCCATACTTTAGTCCCATTTGGTTACATTT